>NC_140967.1:91687716-91692716 GCF_056783735.1 Eptatretus burgeri
CCACGCCTGCCCCAAAAATGAAATGCTTTCAATTTGGGGGCCCTCTTTATGCATGCCGTTGATCTTATTTATTATCATAACCCCAGTAAGGATCAATGGTAGTCTGGGATGTTGGCATCTAGAAAGCTAACAATATGGGCAATCATTATTTAGCAACCCAATTAATTTACATATTTATCACTTAATTGCACATTCTTATGAAAATACACAATTTGTAATGAATTGTCTGTTTATTTGGTTACCATGGCAACACATTAGATGGGGTTTCTTAAAAAAATCTAGCCTACAATCTCTGACCTTCATACTTTCATTTGGTGTATTTTCATTTTTGTTCAGAATCATCAATCATGTAGTATTGTCTTGAAAACTTGCTGTCAAGTTGTTAATATTTCACCAAAATTAATTTTGCTGTAAACACTAATATATAACTAATCATGATATTACGTATTTATACACTTGAATTTGAAAATGCCTGCAGTGTATGAACAATACAGGTAACTCTGCATGCATGTAAGTCAGCCTTATTAAGTCGAATAATCGCACAAGTTTAAACAAATTTTGAAACCGTATTATGCAAGACGTGTTATTTACCTTCTGTGAGGCAGATTTGTTCTACGTCGAACAGATTTCTGTGGTCCCAAGAGATTCAAGTTAAGCAGAGTTACCTGTACTTATAATTTGTAGCATTTCTTTATCGTTCATCATCTTGCAAATTGATGGAACACTGTTGACAGAAATAAAATAGCAAGTCAAACCTACTGCGATTTTTCATGGACTGTTTCTTCACAAGATTGTACCAGTTGAATACTTAACATAAGCATTTTGACATGAACGTGCTTCATAGATTCATCCAATAATTGCATAGCAGGCTTGTGCAATTAACTATTCTTTGCCCATAAAAAAGGGTCATTTCAATTGTTAAGATATTTTTGAAATCTGATACAATCATTTTGGCATAGTCACTTTTTGGTGTGTTTGAGAGCGTGTTGGGTGGTAACTATGATGATAAATTACATGTAGGTATCGGTGTTTGTTGTTTTTGTTTGTTATGGGTGAGATGATAATGTGGTGAGATGAAAAAAGTAAAGATGGGTGAGGTGGGGAGGGATGGGTAGGGGCAGGTATGGATCAAATTGAGGCCCCAACTTAGGCCTATGGACTCGAGATTTTTATTTGGCTTGACTTCATGTCATAAGCCTACACAGGCCGAGTTTCTCCCAAATGTCTCGTTCTCTGGCAAACTTACTCTGAGTTTCCCGTGTAATGAGTACATGCATTTTAACATTTTATCACTTTCAACCCCATTGATTCTATAATCAAGATCTTTGGCCGAGTAAAACATGAGAATAAATATATATGTCCAGTGATGTATCCCACCCTCCTGATGTATTGCTTCATTCATGCATGCTGCTACGGCGGTAGCGCACGCACCACGCGTTATCCAGAGTGAAACAAAATGGCGCCTATAGCTGAGTTGTCGCTACTCTCTATATATAGGTACTCTACGGTGTATGACACCTCCCCTCCCCCTCTCCACCAAAACCCTTCCCCGATCCCTGCCGAAACGGCTCACCCAAACGCACCCGACATGACCCAGCAATTCACCATGCTGGCAAAGATGAATGCGGATGCGCAACAAATGAATGCGGAAATGAAAACGAAAATGGATACAAACACAAATGAAATGAAAAACGAAATAAAAGGCATGAACAAGAAAATGAACGAAGTGAAAACAAAAATGGATACAAACACAAACGAAATAAAACGCATGAACGAAAAGATGGATACAAACACAAATGAAGTGAAGGTGAATATGGAAACAAACGCACTCAAAATGAAGGAAGAAATGAAAGAGCTGCGGGGTGAGACGCAGAACATGGGCCGAAGCCTGCAGGCGGGCATGAAGGCCGTTACCAGGGAGTTTAAAATGGCGACTCCACGTGTGGGAGCGAACGAGCTGGGAGGGAGTGCAACGGCTGTCGGGCCCGCGGTGGAGGCTGGTAAGGAGAAAATAATTCGGGGGACGTGTTGGGCGAGAAGAGTGACGGTGACCGAGAGGGAAAAACTAATTGGGATGACGGAGAAGCGCACGAGAGAGATAACAAGGGAAGAGACGGAAATAATAGTTGAGACAAGGGAGGTAAAGGGTGAAGAGGTGACTGAGTTGGCAGAGCCACGGGAGATGGGAACGATAGAGGGAAGACTACACGATGAAGACGGGGATAGAGACGCACACACACACACACGGAGGTAGTGGAGGACAATGGGGGTGAGCTGGTGGACTGGGTGGAGACCCAGTGCGAGCAGCGGGATGGCCTCCTCCAGGAACGAGGGGAGGGAGTATGCCCCCTTGAGGCGAGTCACGACCAGGTGGGTTCGGTCGTGCTTTGCGAGGTTGAGGGGACGGGTGCTGTGGACAGGTGCACGGAGAGCTTGGGGGGTATAGAGGCCCCGGAGACCCTTGTGGGGACACGAATCCCCAGTGTGGTTGCCCCGGTGTGTGTGGTGTCGAGGTGTGTGTTCACGAGTGTGGCGAAATGCGTGCTGCAACGCACGCATAGCGTGGGTGCAAGGGCGTGTGTGAGAGCGACCGGGTGGGTGACAAAGACCCCGTGTGCGGAAGCGACCCCGTGTGTGAGTGGTGTGGTGGTAAGTGTGCAGAAGATCGTGCTTCCCAGCACGCCGTGTGTGGATGAGGCACCGCGAGCGAGTGCCCCCGCGTGTGTGAGTAGTATGGTTTGTCTGAGGGAAATGGTACGAGTGAGTGAAAGGCCGCGAGTGAGTGGAGCCACGTGTGCAAGGGAAATGGCATGCGTGAGTGAGCGGCCGAGTGTGAGAGAGAGAGCGTGTGCAAGGTCGCTGTGTGTGAGGGAGATGTCGGTGGGCATGTGTGAACATGCAGCCGCGTCTCCCGGGGTGAATGTAATGGAATGGTGTATGAGCGTCGTAACACGCAGGTGTGCGTGGGTTGAATGGCGACGACGACGGCGACAGAGGGACAAAAGCCGAGTAGCGGCTGCAGCTGTTTCGGGAACCGTGCCGGGTTCACCCAGCAGCGAGCGCGAGGTCCGTGCTGTGCAACGCACGAGGCCCCCACGTGCTCGCTTGCAAGAGTGAAGTCCCGGTCCGGAAACGCACGCGGTGGATTTGCCGATCCCACGGATGGACAAAGTTTAGGCAGGATTATGGATTTGGACCGGACGGGTTCTCCACGCGATCGTGTGTGTTAAGCTCAAACGGGCAAAGCACATGTGTTCGCGTGGGGAACCCCTCGAGACGTGGGGCTTGTGTTTTTTTTTTATGCGCACGGTGACGTCATGGCTGCACGTGGGGTTGGAATCCGGCAGGAGGGGTATCCCTGCCGGATGGTACCGTCCAAGGAGGGACGAGGTACACGTGCAGCTGCATGACGTCGCGGGCAGGTGCAAAGTGCGCGAGCTGTGAGTTGCCGCGCTGGTGCTGCGCATGTGAAAAAAAAAAAAAGAAAAAAAAAAGCAAGCCTCACTTTCGGGTGCACAGGATTCCCGGGCAAGGGGTGGAAGACCCCCTTACCAGGGCACAGGATGAAACTAGTTAGGGGGAAGGGTTAGCTTAGCCAGACCGACTTCATGGGGCAGGGGTAAGTCCTCATGGGGCCCGTGGAATGGATTAGTTAGAGGGATTGTTAGTCAGATTTAGGTTGGGAAAATGGAGTATGGGATTATTTTGGAGACAGAGACAGACTTTGGATGTGTAGTGGGGACGTAGCTTAGCTACGTAGGTTAAATGGAACGTGCTATAGTTTAAGGGACGACGTGGGAGCACGAGTTAGTTAGGGGATGCAGATAGAAGGATGGCAAAAGTCAGTGGTGTGTGTGTTGAAGAGTTGTGAGGTGAGTACATGATGAGTGAGTGAGGCCAGCGGGTCTGTGTGAGTGGAGCGAATGGGGAATGCATGGTGCAATGAGTGAGTGGGGGAGGAGTGACTCCCACCCAAGGGACCCCGGGGTCAGTGTAGAGTGAGTTAGGGGGTTAGTTAAATTGAAAAATGGAGGTCGTTATGTTGTTGGTGTGAATGTAGGCTCGAAACCCATTCGGAGGGGTGCAGGAGCCCTGTTGACGGGCTGGGAGCGTGGCTGCGAAAGGTGAGTATCGCTGAGTGGGTACCCCGGGCACCAGGTTAGTCGGCCGTGGTGGGCCAAGGGCCCATGGGGGGCCGGGATAGCGTAGTGGGCACGGGTGCGCCTGCTTGGTGCGGGGGCCCGGGGCGCCATTAGCCGCGTGGGCAGTGTTGTGGGCACGGGTGACCCTCGGAAAGGCGCCTGGGAAGCCAGCCTGCCACGTGTGCGTTTCAGGGGAGGTGCATGGGGGGAACTCCCCGGTGTTTAGGGAGCTGGTAGGCTCGGAGGCAGTGTAGTGCCCGGGGGTGCCATAGCTGGAGATTCGGCAGAGGGTCGTGCCTGCCAAAGGGAGCCATGCGTCCCAGCCATGAGACCATGTGAGGGCACGGAGAGAAAATTGGGGGGCGAGGCCCGAAATTGTGAGGACACCAACACAGGCGACGGGAATCTGGGTTGTTAGAACCAATAGTTTAAGCGCGAGGTGCTTGTTTAAAGCCCCGGGGTAGTTTAACAGTTAAGTGGTTAGGGTAGATTAGGAAGTGTACCCCTCCGCACCATCCATCCCCTCGCTCTCGTGGTGGGCCGCTGGACCCACTTTGGTTTAGATCGCTGAAGTCTGGGGAGGCCATCTTGAGGCTTCGTTGGGCCTCGACACAGGACGCTAGCTCTCCCTTATTCCCCTCCGGGAAGGGAACGTAGGGGTTGGGAGTAGGCTAGGTGACAGGATAGGTTAGCCGAACAAGGACAGTACAGGGGGTTAGGGGACGATTTATAGTGGGAAAAAAATAATTAAATAAGTTGGGGCTAAATTGGTTTTGGACAAATTAAGGGAGTGGGTATAGACAGTGACAGGCAAAGGCGATAGGTTGGGAGGGAGACCGTAGAGTAGGTCCGAGCCCG
>NC_140967.1:91697716-92027716 GCF_056783735.1 Eptatretus burgeri
TCTGCTTATTTGAAATACAAGTTTCAAAAATGTTACACTGTTGATGTGGTCATTGTAACGTCACTCAGAAGTCACAGACACCAACTGATAAAGATCCATTTGAGTGGTAGCCGACATGTCCATTCGTTTATAACCTTGGATTGCAGTCATTGGAGAACGCGCTTGGTTCGGCACCACAAACAACATACGTACACCAAAGGGAAGGAAATGCTAAAGGTTGTGTATACCACCGACAATCTTTAATATCAGCCAGGCAGTCAGTCATGAGAAAGAGCTTTATATAACATTATATATATATATATATATATATGTATATATATATATATATATATATATATATATATATATATTTATACATATTGTTATGTCGAAGGGGGGGGGGGGGTTACCCATAACTGGACTGTGGTAAGTATAGTATGGTCCATGTGTTTCGTATCGGTTTGATTGCCATGTAATAGGGATATCTGCCAGAGTAAGTCTTTTGTTACACATGACCCTGAGGAGGCAGCGTATGTAATTTATACACAGGGTAGACAGATTAATTATGCATGCGCAAATACCTCTTTTTTTATAGGTGGGGCTAGTTGAGGACTTTCATTGCAGAAGCATGTGTCACAGGTACTCAACTATGCCGATTAATATCTCTGGCCATCATGTGCCAGCTATGGTGGTGCAGTGTGCTGTTGAGCTGGAAGTGGGAACGTACTTCTATTTTTTATTGTGGCTGCCCCCGTGGGCAGCACCCCAGTGGAAGACTCTGCCCAGGAGGAAGAAGAGAACAGCAGGCCACCAGGAGAGAACCAAGAGAGGCTCGTGTGGAAGAAGGTCGAGCAAGAGGTCTGCAGAGGAGTTCATGAGGGAGACATTCTTGTGGTCTTGGAGAAGCTCTGGGATAAACCCAAGCTCGTATTACCCTGCCTTTGTTGAGGAGAAGGAGCCACCGTGCCTTTCAAGAGGGGAAGAAAGACCTCAGCATGTGGAGGAGGAAGAAGAAGTGCGGACCAGGAGGCCTCATTGGGGAAAAGGACAAAGACGACCATGTGGCCTGTTTGAAGGCCTACTCATCGCTGGCTCTGCTCGTGGCTGTGTTACTTCATCTTTTGACCCCATTGTCACGTGGCTCTTGTCTCGCTCCTGGAACCTTAAAGCAGGCTGAATCAAGTCCTGCATCCACAGTCCACACCGCACATCATAGACACAAAGGGAAGTCCAGTCTGCATTATTAGCCCCCGTTGGACTTAGTCCAAAATGGGGGATTATGGATTTGGTCTCGATTTTCGCCTCAGTGCGTGCGTCCGCAACCATATTTCAGACATGCATGGACCGATTTTATTCCGACTCGGCACAAAGACAACACGTGATGGTATACATTGACACATCGTTTTGTTTCGCGTGCGATCAAAGATAGTCGACTGGTAGCCATTTTAGTTGTAAAAAGAAAACCGGTATCGAACACAACCTCAACCATTTCTCGGACATGCATTTACTGATCTTGTTCAACCTTAGCACAAAGATAAAAATGATGGCTTACATAAGCATGTCATTCTTTTTCGAGATCAGACCCAAGATGGCCGACCGATGGCCATTTTGTTTCTTAAACGTGTCCCCAACCATTTCTTGGACATGCATGGTCCGATTTTGTTCAAACTTGGCACAAACACAGTACACGATGGCATACACTTGCACCTAACTTTATTTTGCGATCTGATGAAAGATGGCCGACTGGTAGACTGGGGGCAATTTTAGTTGTAAATAAATATGGGCGAGCCCTTCAACTCCGTACAGAAAAATTACCCAAACAATGAAGGCTATGACATTGTATGTCTTTTTCCTTGTTGTCTTGTTGTACGAGTGTGATCTCTGGTGCCCAGTGGGTTAGGTTTTGCATTTTATTTCTCCTTGTGTATAAATTTGCAGATTCCCCTTCACCGATTTGAGTCTTTTGACTTGCTTGGTTTGCTCTGTTTATGATAGCATCTTGTAGATCCTCATCCCTGTACGATGATTTACAAATAATCCCTTTAAAAGGCTAAAAAAAAATGTGTTTCAGCCATCTGCTTTTCATGCCATCAATTTTTCCTCATTTGGGAAACCTTGGGGAATGGTAAAGTGAAGTCATAACTGAATGCAGTGCAATGAAAGACTGTTTTGGCCATCTCTTACGGCAAAAGGTCCCGGCGCTGAGGAATCCTGTATTAACTAAATGCGACTATATAAATATATATATTTTATTATATATATATATATACATTCATATTTATCGCTCTTTCTTACCAATGACTGACTCATTCACTCACTGATATTAATGATCGGTACCTTCCAGGTGATGCAGAAAGCTGAATTTTTCCGTGCCGATGGACATCGAAGCTAGTACACCGGAAAAAGTCACAGAATCGTTCGACATCATCTACAAATGAAAATATAAATAAATGAAACACATAAATGACAAAAAAAATGAAAAAACGCAGGTGAGTGACCCGAGACAATGGTGAAGCACGGTTCATATGCTTACACAATGTGTAAGTACACCCCACCAGGGTGTGTGTATGTATATATATATATATATATATATATATATATATATATATATATATATATATATATATATATGTATTCAACTAAAGAAGCACACCGACTCTATGACACGAAGACGTCATGTGCATAAATTACACCAACATATCACCTCCAAACTCGGAGGCATCCGTATGGTCCTCAAGCCTTTGCAGACTGAGATTAAAGCCTACGGTCACAAATAGACGAAATCAGAAATGTTGATGTCGATTTCTTCCTTGCTGTGGGCTCATCAGGACAACATACCGCTGGTCGTTTATTTTTGACCATATTTGGCTCATTAGTATAATTGAATCGAACTCCTTTCCTTTGTACTCTACTTACTGTCTACGTATCATGTATTAATTGTAGCTAACGATCATCCTCCAACCCTGAATCATTGCTAAGGTGACCTTGAATGCCCCTCCCTCTCACCTGTTTTCATTTAATTTTATCATTCATTATGACAGACAAACAAAGGCAGACACAACCTTTGGTATCAGGTGAAAAATAGTGATTTGTTCGTCACGGCCCTGATTTCTATATCATTAAAACATTCATACCTTTGCTCTTTTGCACAGGAATGAACGAATCGACAATTCTCCGGTGCCACTGCCACACACACACACACACACACACACACACACACACACACACACACACACACACACACACACACACACACACACACACACACACACACACACACACACACACACACACACACACACACACACACACACACACACACACACACACACACACACACACACACACACACACACACACACACACACACACACACACACCTGTTCTCGTCGGCGTCACTGCATTCCACTTGAATTTTAAAACAGACCGTCTAGCATATCATGGATAACAAAAAATATAAATGTGTGTTCTTCAGTACAAAAGAGCTGAAAGTGACAATATCACTCTTTTACTGGTGACGTGGATTTCTATCCTCGAACCGCGTCGTGATCGAAAGGATTCTTGATTGTTGAGGGATCTTGACCTCCTCGAGGATTCAACGTCTAGCCGACTCAGTGTTGCATGTATCGGGATAAAATAAACCACAGAAGTCCAGTAATAATCAATGTCCACAAGGAGTTCTTTCTTCTGTACCATTTATTTGCTCTCTCCCAGATCATTCTCCCCCTCCCCATATATCCATTCCATTTTATAAGCAGAGAGGCCTTTGATCGCAAAAACAGAATGCACAGCTTATCAGCCCGGTCACCTTGTACTTTCAGAAACCCAAGCAATGTCCAAAGTGTCAAAGAAAGACAAGATTATAAGTAGGTGGTAGGCCTTAACAACTAAATAGTAGAACAGTAGAGGAAAAACACAAACACTTTGACCTACTCAGACTGAGGCAAAGGTTTCTTGTCTAGAGAGTAATAATTTCCCCAACACTCCACCCTTGTTGCCTAATAAGGCAACACTAGTTAAGTTTAACGATATATATTTTCTCTTCACTTGGAAATGCATTCTCTCTTGCGTTTGAGTGTGCCCATTTTCTTGGGTAGTCACATCCCCCCTTTTCCCCATCGTAGAGCTCAGTCCCTTAGCCTTTCCTGTCCCGCAAGCCAGGTGGCTTCATGTGGTTGTACAGCTTCGGACCTGGTTGAGGTTCCGGTAGGCCCCTAGGCCGATAGAAGATAAGGCTACCCGTTGGGCTGCACAGCTGATTTTCGACAACCTATTTCGGGAACAAAGCAGATGAGCAAGAGTGGATTGACAATTCCCGTGAATATTGAACACATTCATTTGCGCTACTTATGGATTTCCAAGTTCAGGTTCTATCTCAAAAGAGTCGTAGGACTCAGTGTCAAAACCAGGGTATGAGGGTGGTGCTTGGGCCACCATCACCTTTTAGCAGTATTCCTCTTTAGACAAGAAACAATCAATGCCGGCATTGTAATTGTTGCACATCTAACAAGCACCACTACAATGATGATCCACAATAACCCAACGGAAATCCAATGCAATAGGGTAGTTCCCCAGCCTCCAAAAATCCCTTCAAACCAGGAATAAAGCCCATCTTTCGTAAAATAATTGTGATACTTGGCTCCTTCTTGCTTAATCTTGTCAGCTATGTTCGTGATTTTCTCCGAGTTATCAGGGATATAAGTACAACACTCAGAGTTAATTACAGCACACGTTCCTCCTTGAGCTGCGAGAATGAGGTCGAGCGCAACTCGGTTTTGCATTGAAACTGCACGTAGGGCGACGACCTCCGAGTTGATATCAACCATGCCGAGAGCAGTTTTATTTGCCAATAATTCAAGCGAAGCAGCTAACTCTGCCAATCCCACAGACGTTTGTCCAACACCGTAGTGAGGGATTAAAATCATGAAGAACAGTTCAGTTGACGTGAAACCCCGTTTACCCCGTTTCAAATGCTCAAAAGGTGACTTAGATAACAGGCGCATATGTGGCAAAATGAATGACAAGAAACAAGATCCACTCCAATTAACTGGAAGCCATGGGTATGCTCGATTTCCACACACGAAATAGGTATTATTTAAAGCGACTTGTGGTCCCATCGTGTGATTTTCATAAACATAATGACTGCATTCAGAATTCCCTAATCTTCTTTCTCCCCATGCCTCTTGTACCAAGCATAGTTCGGGTTTTTCTGTTTCCCGTTCAACCATAAAATGTGGAGGCATTTTACTTAAATTAAAATTTGGCCAAAACCAGTTACTGAAATTTCGTTGTCGGAGGCAATTTCCATTTCCATTGGTAACGATGTGGTCGTTAAGGTTATTATCTTGTTTATCCCAGTTTCTTTCCTTTGCCCAGTACCCACACCATTCACTCAGATTGAATGGTATAGCCAGAAGCGGTATCCCAGTAACTGCTGAATGAGGTATCTTAGTACAAACCCAGCAATTGGTTTTATTAAAAGCTTTCGCGTGTTTACGAGAAAGAGCCAGATAAGTGTTTATTCCATGTGGTGAACCCACTTTGCTCGTTAAGCTTCTTCGGTCTCTGAATGCCCTAGGCTTAGTTTGGTGGGTAGTCTGATAGGCCCATCTCCAAAGAACATGCAAATAATGTTGATCACAGACAGTACTTATCGGATTAACAGGCCAAGTACACATTGTACAACTTGCATTTAGTAGTACAAATAATCCTGCAATGGAAAGAATCATTAAAGTTATCAGGAAGCAATGTTCTCCTCGGGTTCTTTTCTGCCGTGTGCCAGTTTGCAGTGTGTGGCATGGATCCATGTTGCTCTTCCTTTACACTTCACAGCTGTATGGGTAGTTAGCAGTATTTGAAATGGCCCACACCAACGTGCCTGAAGAGAGTTCTTCCGTTTGTAAATTTTCACATAAACAAAGTCTCCGGGTTTGAAGTTGTGATGATCAGATGTGGCTGGTTCTGGCAGAGCTTGTTTCACCTGTGCATAAAAAGTTCTTACAGCATGATTCAGAGAGACACAGAACGTAAGCAACGTGTCGTCCATTTGCTGCACGTTCATGTCTTTTATAGTCAAAGGAGGTGAGTTCGGTAATCTCATTGGTCTTCCCATCAGAATCTCATGCGGAGATAAGCCAGTGTTTCGATTTGCGGTAGATCTCATAGTCATGAGAGCAATTGGCAGAGCATCTGGCCATTTTAATCCAGTTTGTTCACAAATCTTGGCCAGTTTATTCTTCAGGAATCCATTTTGCCTCTCTACTGCCCCCGCAGATTGCGGACGATGCGGGCAGTCGAAATGTTGCTTTATTTGCAATACGCGACATAATTCTTTCACCACTTCGGCTGTGAAATGAGTACCTTGGTCACTGGAGATCCTACAAGGTATTCCAAACCTACAGATGAAATCCTTCATCAACAGTTTAACCACAGTAATGGCATCTGCTTTCCGACAAGGGTAAGCCTCAACCCATTTGGTGAACAAATCGACGATGACTAACGCAAATTCAAAACCGCAGCATTTTGGTAACTGGACAAAATCCATCTGGATATGAACAAAAGGTCCGAATGGAATTGGATGACCCCCTGGGGCCATCTCCACCCCCCTTGCTGGGTTATGTTTTTGGCAAATATGACATGTCTTACAATACTGTTCTGCAATTGGACTAAACCCCGGGGCGAACCACTGTCTCCCAATTGAAGCACTCATGCCGCCTTTGCTAGTATGCCCGGCCCCATGTGCCAATCGGGCGAGCCAAGTTAATAGAGCTCTTGGTGCCACCACACGACCATCAGATGATCTCCATAATTTAGATTCATTATCGAATTCACATCCAGCCAGTATCCACAAATCTCGTTCTTTAGCACTGACAGCTGTCTGCAAAGTGTTTATATCGTCAATGGTCGGTGTTGCCTCTTGTCTCAATACACATTGTGATATTAAAAGAGCTCTGGTGTGGGCAGCAGATTTTGCAGCTGCATCTGCCCTGGCATTTCCCCGTGAGACGTCATCAGATCTCCCAGTGTGGGCGTCACATTTTACCACTGCAATTTGGTGAGGCAGAAGTATTGCTTCCAGTAGATTCGCAATCCATGTTCCATTCCTTACTTGTGTACCTGATGACGTTATAAAACCCCTTTCGCGCCAGAGTGCTCCGAATTCGTGTACAGCACCAAAGGCATAGCCGGAGTCAGTGTAGATTGTCACTATTTGGCCTTTGGCTAAATGGCATGCACGAGTGAGGGCGAACAGTTCTGCCTGCTGCGCGGAACAGCTCTCAGCCAATCTCCCGCTTTCGATTACTTCGTGATCAGAGCAAACGGCGTAGCCTGTTAATAAACATCCATCAGGTGCACGCGATGATGAGCCGTCGACATATAGAACCAATTCAGAATTTTGGATTGGTGTGTCTTTCAAGTCAGGACGGGGTTGACACGTGTGGGCGATTATCTCTTCACAATTGTGAGGATCACCATCTTGTACTCCTGGCAACAAACTAGCAGGATTCAGCGGTGCGCATCTCCTAATCGTAATGTTCGTGGGTGCTGTGAGTGAGAGTTCGTATGTTGTTGCTCTTGAAGCCGACAAATGTTGTGTTTTCGTTTTTAACAATACAGCTGTCACTGCATGCGGTACCAGGAGAATCAAAGTGTTTCCCGCGACGAGCGCTTCGGTCGCCTGCACCGCGAGCGAAGCGGCTGCTACTGCCTTGAGACAAGGGGGAATCCTTGCGCTACCGGATCCAATTTAGTACTATAATATGCAACAGGCCGTAATTTATTCCCGTGCTTCTGTGTCAGCACAGATTGTGCGAATCCCTGTCTCTCACATGCATACAAATGGAAAGGTTTTTCATAGTTTGGTAAACCCAGAGCGGGAGCCGAAGAAAGAGCCTGTTTTAACGTTACAAAAGCCTTGTCTGCATTTTGTGTCCATGCAAGTGGGCTGGGCGCGTTTGCCGAACCAATGTCCACCAGGGGGCGCACTAAGGCCGCATAATCTGGTATCCACTGTCTGCAATAGCCGGTCACTCCGAGGAAAGACCTCATCTGTTTAGCAGTAGTTGGCTTGGGCAGGTTTAATATTGCCGCTATACGTTCAGGGGAGATGCGTCTTGTGTCTCCCTTCAGAATATGTCCCAAATATTTAACTTCTTCTTGGCAAAATTGCAATTTAGCTCTCGATGCTTTGTGTCCTTTCCTGGCTAAGGCCCTCAACAATGTCAATGTATCTCGTTCGCATGCGTCTTTTGACGCTGAACAGATCAGCAGGTCGTCAACATATTGAATCAGTGTGGATCCACAAGGGAAAACTACATCATCCAAGTCGTCTTTGAGGGCCCTCGAGAATAATGTTGGACTTTCACAATAACCCTGGGGCAATACAGTCCAAGTGTATTGCTTTCCCTGGTAGGTGAATGCAAACAGAAACTGTACTTCTTGGGCTATTGGTATACTAAAAAAACTGAACAAAGATCCACAACACTAAAATAGGTAGTGTTACTTGGGATGCTTGATAGAATGGTAGTTGGATTTGCAATTACAGGAAAAGCTGGAATTACCGCATCATTCACTGCCCTCAAATCCTGTACGAATCTCCACGTTGGTTTCCCAGGTTTTCTCACAGGTAGGATCGGTGTATTACATTGACTAACAGTGGGAATAATTATCCCTTGTTTCAATAGTGCTTCCACGACAGGAGCAATTCCTACCTCTGCTTCTGGAGACAAAGGGTATTGCGGTTTTCGAGGCAGTTTCTTTTTGGATCTATAGTGATCTTGATTGGATTCATACTTTTAATTTGGCCGACATCGTTGGCATGTGTTGCCCACAGACAAGTCGGGACTTGTTCGAGTATTTCAGGTAATTTTCCTGACCCATTTAATTCTGAGAGATCGACCACCTCAAACACAGCTTTTGCTGATCCTTGACATTCTGTCCAACAGAATCCCTGTTCCCCGATCTTCCAAAGTCCGTTTACTTGGCTCGATTCCATCAAAGTCGCTTGTGATGCTTTTTTCAAAGAGGTTACCATGTGACCAATGTCCGTTTCTTGGTAACCTTCTGCAATCGCTAAAGTAACATGTGGTGTAACACTGGACGGTTGGTTCCACAATTTTAATTGTTCCTGCGTCAGATGCACCTCCAGGCCAATTCCTTGCTTCCCAATCCAAATTGTTCCCAACACTAAGTCAAAGGTCTGGTGTAATTTCGAGAGTGTTTCACTCGCATAGACGTTATCTTTTCCCTTGATGTTGCAATCTGCAATGCAATGTAGTCGAGTCTGTAAGTACCGTCTGTCCATGCCGTGTTTACTCACCCAATCGAGCACCTCGGGTACGTTTCTCTCCAAATGTGATAAATATTCCTGCAAATGGTTAAATGCTTCACAATTAATCACAGTCCATTGATATACAAGATTTTCTGTATTTTCCTGTAATAAATTCATCATAGTTATGTGTGATTCGTGAGGCATTTCTAAATATACACCATCAGGGGTACACTTAATTGAACAATTCAGCTTGCATAACAGATCTCTCCCCAACAGATTAATTGGTGTATCAGTTGCCATCAAAAATGCATGGTTTGCAGACAATGGTCCAATTTCCACCCGGAGCTGCTCTGTCAGTGGAATCGTACTAGCAACTCCCGACATTCCCACTACTTTTACTCGTTCTCGCGATAACGGGGCGTCTGGGAAATCACTCCTTCTGAGCGCAGATTTGGTCGCTCCTGTGTCGACTAAGAAAGGAATCTCTTGGCCTTCAATTTTCAAAGTCAATTTCGGTTCGTCACATGGTTTCAAAGTCAGGAAGGGTAACTCAGACGAAGTCGCTTCTTTTCTTTGTCATAAAACGAATGGGTTTTGGGTTTGAAATGAACCTTGAGATGGAGGAGGAAGAAATGAGGTTGGAGGAGGAGGGAACGAGGCTGGAGGAGGAGGAGGAGGGAATTCGGTTTGAGGTGCAGTGGGTTGAAATGAACCAGCTTGCTCAAACTGTGTTCCCCATCTTTCCTGCTGTCTATAATATGGATTTTCATTCACTGGAGGCGTGGAGTGTCTGCGAGTTTCATCTCTGTATTGTGCCGCTGGTCTCTGTTCTACCGGTTCATACGAACTATAAGTTCGACTGTTTCTACGATTTCGGCATTCATTAGCCCAGTGTCCTTGTTTTCCGCATGTATAACAGAAATCTCTGCGCTGGTCTCTGTATTTTGGTCTCTGACGGTAATTGGTTTGCCCTCGGTTTTGTGCATTATATCTCACATTCCTTTCCCCGGGGCATTCACCTTGACCTTGAACCTGGGATAGCATTAATGTTGATTCGTTTTCCTCGTCAGAACGATGTTTCAACAATGAATTACAATGCGTTACATATTCCATCAAGTCTTTCACTTCCTTTAATTCCCAACCAATACATACTCGCTTTATCTCATTTTGTAATTTGGCCGTCAAACCATTAAGGTAGACATGAGCAAATGGTACCCCCTCTTCTTTCAGTCCAGAGTGACATTGGTATACACCCCGAAAACGCTCTAAGAACTCCAATGGGTCCTCGCCAGCGCGTTGCCTGCACACCTGTATTTTTGCCCAGTCGGTCTTAAGTGTTACCACCTCTGTGACAGCGTCAATGAGGGTGTCAATATGTTCTTTGAGCTCCTCCCTGTCTCCAGGAGCTTCATCTGGCCATGCAGCGACCTGTTTCAATTGTCGGAGTAACCCTTCTGGTACCACTAATTTTAATAATATTTCCATGTCCATATATGTTGGCTGATGGCATGCCACCACCACGCGTAGTTCCGCCTGGAATTTTTTGGGTTCTCCCGTATCTTCGGCATCTCATTTACGATGGCTTTTAATTCAGAGCCCCACGGACGATATATCGCTTGTACCTCCCTTGCACCCGGGTAATCTCGCAATGGAAACGCGCCAATGAGTGCCTCATCATCTCCGTCCTTCGCGGTCTCCGGCATTATTTTTTTGATCGAGTTTGTATTTTACCCTTGTCAGCAAGAGGAACTTTATTTTTGCTTTGTGTTCTTGTTTCTTTCTTAATTACTCGCCTGGCTCCCCGTTGAGCCTCTCCTTGCCCTGTGGCATCATCTCCCTCTGTCTCTCCCGCTTCTTCGTCCTCGAGCGGTTGTGCTATCGGAACTGTGCACTCTGGCCATGTATCTGAGTCTTCTTCTTCATCCTCAAATCTGACAGCCACTGCTCGCTGTCTCTTGGTTTTATTTTCAAGTCTCACCGGCATTTGCTTCGTTAATTGGTCTAGCTGACCCTTCAGGTTTAACAACCGTGCCTTTTCGTCTCTGTCATGACATTCCTTCATCCAATTTATATAAACGCTCCAGTTCACCTGCTTCTGGACCTTTTTGTCACTATTTTTCACTTCCAGTACTTTTCTTAAATTGTCTAAACACTCGTGATCGAACGTTCCATTCTCAGGGAAGGGTAATCGACTATTTTTGGTCCAATTGCACCATTTCCCCATGTCTCTCACAGCTTCAGGCCCATACTTATCAAACATAATTCTTGCACATGTACTTCTCCGTGGTTTTTGAATACAATTTGCCTCGGTATACCCATTTTCCTTCCTTTTACAATTTCTATTTCCCATCTCTAAAATCACACAAATCACAACCGCTAAATTCACTCTAAAATCACAGAATAAAATAAATCGCACCCTCGGAGAACCCCCCCTGCTTACCTTCGCTCAAGCACTTGTCGTTCCTCCAGGCACTGCCTCCGGCAGATTAAGCACCTCCGGTCACGAGCGCCGCACAACGCCGATTCGAATCCGAGTCACGGCACCAACTGATGTGGATTTCTACCCTCGAACCGCGTCGTGATCGAAAGGATTCTTGATTGTTGAGGGATCTTGACCTCCTCGAGGATTCAACGTCTAGCCGACTCAGTGTTGCATGTATCGGGATAAAATAAACCACAGAAGTCCAGTAATAATCAATGTCCACAAGGAGTTCTTTCTTCTGTACCATTTATTTGCTCTCTCCCAGATCATTCTCCCCCTCCCCATATATCCATTCCATTTTATAAGCAGAGAGGCCTTTGATCGCAAAAACAGAATGCACAGCTTATCAGCCCGGTCACCTTGTACTTTCAGAAACCCAAGCAATGTCCAAAGTGTCAAAGAAAGACAAGATTATAAGTAGGTGGTAGGCCTTAACAACTAAATAGTAGAACAGTAGAGGAAAAACACAAACACTTTGACCTACTCAGACTGAGGCAAAGGTTTCTTGTCTAGAGAGTAATAATTTCCCCAACACTGGTTATTATTTATTTATTTGTTTAAAAAAAAACAAATAAAATAAAAACAATGTCACCCGCAGAGTGACCCGTATCTTGCCAAAAGGTGACCACATGTGACTTCTTTAAGGTCACACTGAGGTGAACAGAGCTGCTATCCACCAGGAGCGACTCCTTGAGGAATATCTGGCTACGAGAGATTCTGATGAGAATTGTTCTACAGAGTAACCATGAAAAATATGCGTTTGCCTCATAACGTCACCAAATGACGTCATAATGTCTCAAGCTTGACATATCTAGAAAGCACTCATCGAGGTGTTCAATTTGAGGTATTACACGATATGGTTCCTAAAACTTGAAAATTTGACCTTGGGGTCAAATATGTTTGACCTCAGGCGCTAACCATGAAGGTCAAGGCCAATCGCCACCAAAAATTAATCAGCTGAGCGCCAGAACATGAACTATATTCCCATGAAGTTTGAAGACGATCCGATCAAAATTACTCAAAAAATAAGGGTTTCGTCGACTCCCCTGATTTGCGACAAAGTGACCTTGACCTTCAAAATTTTGTGTACTGAAAGGGACCTCAATAGGCCTCTGATATGCGAAGTTACAAAAATTTCCAATAATAACTGTGCTCTGCAGAATTTTTTATACGTGATTACAGACAAACAAACAAAAACAAACAAAAAAAAACATACAAGCTGACTAACATATCTTGCAAAAACTTCGTTTTGGCAAGATAATGAAACCAAACTGCTTCGCACAATGTTTGACGAAATACAAAGAAAAAGTTATGCAACAAAAACCAATTGTCTCCATTGGTCTGCTCAAACATCATCCCACATCTAATGTCTCATCTCGAACACTAGAATGCCGCATCACATGCTGGCGATGAGAAGTTCCACGTTGGTAACGTTAAAAGGAAGATGGAATGTTTTCGTGTTTTACTCACGAAGTAACCTTTTGGTGTGGGGAAAGGATGTTATGCGCATGAGGTACGTGTTGGGGGTAAAGGAAGTTTGTAGCTCAGATGACGTATACTTGCATTGGGTGACATTCGTTTTGAAAGGTACTGTGGAATTTTCGTCGTCAATGTGAAAGTCTACTGTGCAGGACATGAGCGTCCAATTCCAAATATCTCTGCATCGTGATCTTTTTCTGCCGTAATCAAAGGTTTGCGGAGGAGCTTTGATGCGCATTCCTTGCAGGACGAAGACGTGAGAAGACATTGAGGTACTTTTCTACAAAGTACAATAACATCAGCAGACTATGGACAAACCAACACTTTGAATATGTCTTTAAACCCTGACAAATCCCACACAATCACCCTGTCTCTCTGAATGGATCGTCTGGCAAACTCGCCAATCTACTTCCTAAACAAACCACTTGAAGACGTTAAGTCACTCAAGCCTTTGGGCTGACCATATTTCCAAGATGGCCTACAATTCGTCATGCAAGGTCTTTCCTTTGGCAGTCTGAACTTTTGACAACCTCCAAGGCCTCCATTTACAACTTGATGGAGTGCTGTTCGCCCCTTTAAGCTGGTGTCCCTGCCCCACACCTTGCCCTTCTTGATGCCGTGGAAAGCAAGGTCCTCAAAATCATTGGGATCTCCCTCAACGAAGCTGAGTGTCTCTGCCTTTTAATCTCTCATTGCAGGCAAGTCGGTGGCCTCTGTATTCCTGTCCTCTTTTTGGTGTTGCACCCTCTGTCCTCTCTTGGCTCTCTCCATCACAGGTTTCTACAAGGTGCACATGGTCTGCCTCTTACCCTCTTCTTGTTAAACTCCCAAAGTCCAGGCTCACTGCTCATCTACACTAATTTTTTCCTCTTTTCTCTCACCGGTGTAACCATCTTCGTCAGTTTATTCAATCCCATTCTTCCCTTAAGACAGCTGTTCACCACTACCTCAGCTCATTCCCATCCATACTCATGATCTCTTCATCCGCAAATGACCCCATTCCCAAGCACTCCCTTTTTCCAGGTTATTGTGCTTCTCCGCCCTCTCCCTCATCTCTTTTTATGACTTTGCGAACAAAAAAGTTTTTGCCAAGTATGTTGGGCTGAAACGTTTGTCTGTCTGTCAGTCTGTCTCTTTGTCACATGATTTTTGGCCACAGTTTTCAAGCAATCATTCTAAAAAAAATCATGTATGTAGTAGATCGGCAAATGACAGCAATGCTTACTTTGGTGAAGATCCGAATCCAGATCTAGATCTGAGAATTTTTATGCGATTCTTCACCATTGAGAGATATGGCCAAAAATGATAAATAGCACAATATCTCAAAAGATTATGGATGGATTCGGACAAAACTTGGTGGACAGTCCAACTAAGGAAGGTTACCCCCTGCTTTTCCTCCTCTCATCAAGGAATGGGGGTCCCGAAGGCTTTGCCCCAATCGCGTCAAACGGTGAGTTGCCCTGCGGAGGGCAGCTGTACAGGAAGTATTCCCACGGAGTGGGTTTTCAATTTTCTTTGCGTTTTTCTGGTGTTTTGTGGAGTGAAGGGTTTTACGGTGGCCGGAGTGCAAATCCTGCCACCAACCTCCTAAAAAAAAGTAACCCAACTGCAGCAAGATGTCCGCAGATACAGTTGAGCACTATATATGGATGGCTGTTGGCTCACAAGAAGCTCGTCCACCCTTTGACAGGTTTTGTTTTTATCCTGCTGGGTGTCCATATCATACAGCCTCCTCTCCAGAAAACCTGGAGGGGGATACGGTTGTGTTGCTGACAACTCGACCACGAAACTGGTTAGTACAGGTTTACATGGTACCTATAGCTAGTCACAGATCTAATCTGACCTGACCTGACAATATCTGGCCTCACAATATCTAATCTGACCTGACCATTGAGAGATGAGGTTAAAACGATATTGCATATCAAAAAATTGTGGATGGATTTGGATTAAACTTGGTCAACATATAAGGTGTGTGACAACGATAATTGATTCGATTTTTGTGAAGATCCATATCTGGATCCAGATATGAGAATTTTTAAAGTAATTCTTCACCATTCATCTGCCTGGGGGATGGCCAGAGGGAGGCCCCTGGAGTACTGGCGGAAAGTGGACGCAGTGACGCGCTGCTCTGGCGCATGTTCCCATACCTGACCCTGACCTTCACCATTGAGAGATAGGGCCAAAAACGATATATAGCACAATATCTCAAAAGGTTATGGATAGATTCACACGAAACTTGGTGGACAGGTTGGGAGTGCCTCGAGGAAGAATTGATCCAATTTTGGTGAAGATCTGAATCCAGATATTTTTACAAGAATTATTTCATTTTTAACTGATTCTTCACCATTGAGAGATGGGGCCAAAAACTATGTATGGCATGATATCTCTAAAAGTTGTGGATGACTTGTGACAAAACTAGTTGGATGAGTTGGTTGGGTATCAAGAACAAGCCAATTTGATTTTGGTTCATGTCCGGATACAGATCCAGCCTATCAGTGGGATGTAAAATGTAAACTGTTCAACCTGGCGGAGATAGGCACTCTACCGAGCTCTATGATTGATTGTCGCTCTATGAGTGATTTTCATCTGTTGGTTGTTGGTTTGTTTGTTCCTTTTCTGTTTCATCCCCACTTTCCCCTTCCTCTTCTTGCCTTGTTTCATTCAGCTTGTTCACCTCCATGTGTCCTTCTCCCTCTCCCCTTGATCTCACTGTCACTTCTACTCTGCTGTTGGTGGTTCCCCTTTTCCATTTTGTTCCCTTCCATTCTGCTCTCACTCTTCCACAAGCCTTGATCATGTATACAAAAAAAAAACACAGCATTTGTAATTTGAACCTGGAATCCCAGCATCATGAGCTCTGTACTCAGACAGAACACCAAACAGACCAACCCAGAGTTTTCTCCATCCAGTCTACCAGTCTGTCTCCTTTCTCTGCCGGAAGCAATCATCTTTGCCGACAACCTTGTGTGTACAATGTTAAATAATAAAAGGTTTCTGAATAATCCCAACATGGCCAATATACTTTTACGACCTCCACTGAGCAAACTTGTTACCCCTTCAAAAAATAAATTCAGTAAATTCATTCAACAAGATACACCTTTCATGAACCCACACTGGCTGTATCTAATAATATTAAACCTTTTCCAGATGTTGCTTTACTGAATGCCTAATTACAGTTCTGACTACCTTTCCCCACTTCCTTTGAATCCTCTCTCAATGGAGCTAATATGTTTGCTACCTTGCAATCTCCTGATTTCTGCCCTGTCTTCATCAGTCTTTTAAATGTATCTACGAGTTCTTCAGGTACTTCCTTCAGCAGACTTGCATTTGGAACTATCTTATCCTGGAGTTTTGCTTATCTTGAACTTTTAATATTTAGGAATACAAAATCTATGATCGTGGAAAAGCAAAGAGAAGAAGGGTAAAATGGCAGCGCATTCGCAATGGGGACACAGCTGGACACAGCAGGCAATGGAATGAACGAACAGGAAAAGAGGGAGAGAGAGGAGGGGAGGGAATACAGTAACATACAAGGAAGTTCAACGCACGAGTAGGCCATCAGGCCCATCAGGCCTGCGTATCTCTACCAAATATCCATGGACCCCTCTGTCCCCAATGCTTCAAAGTACCTAATTCCAGTTTAAACCTTGAGGTTGGGTGATGGTTTCTGAGGTCGGTGTAGCTACCACATGCATGATGGGCCAAATGACTTCTTCCTGCAACAAAGTTCCTTGTGTGTACTGTTTTTGCTGCCACTACCTTTCCCAAGAGACCGTTCCATGGTAGAAAGAAGAAAATTAACGGCAGAATAACTCACGAGCACGCAAACTCGACATCGACACAACAGGATCAGGTAAAAAGAGACAAGAAGATAGTAACAGATTTATGATATGACTAACAATACAAACGACAACAATTAGACGAGATGGATCCAGTGTAGTGAACTTCCAAATTGCTTTGTAACTTCATCACACAAAAACCTCGAGAAACTGATTTACCCTCTCGGAAAGGCAATGGTTCATTCTGGTGCATTTCCTACAAACCTTTCTCTCTAGAAATAAGTGCAATGGAGGAAAGTGGGAGCAAGATGTCCCACTGGGAAAGATGGGGTAATATTTGCGCCTCTCTCCACCCCTTGCTTAACCTCATTGATCCTGATTTAATATGTTTAGCATCCTGAACGTCCACAGTAGAGGACTCTGTGCCCGATGTACTAAGCACATTACCTCCGCCCACTGAAAGTATATGGACCTTATGTTTCCATCCCTGTCTGTCTGTTTGTTTGTCTTCAATTTAGTGGATTCAGACGAAATTTAGTGGACAGGGTAGGTGGGTGACAAGGACAAATTGATTCGATTTTGCTGAAGATCTGAATCTGGATCTGGATGCTAGAATTTTTGAAATGATTCTTCACCATTGAGAGATCAGGCTGAAAACGATGTATAGCACGATATCTCAAAAAGTTATGGACGGATTTGACCATAAATTGGTGGACGCTTGAGGCGTGTGACGAGGACGAATTGATTCAATTTTGAAGATCCGGATCCGCATACGAGAATTGTTTTTTTTAATTTTTCAAGTGATTCTTCACCATTGTTATGCGGCAAAAAACTATATATAGCATGATATTTCAAAACGTGGATTGATTCAGACGAAACTTGGTGCAGGAGTAGGTCCGGTGACGAGAACAAGCCGATTAAATTTTGCTTCAGGTCCAGATCCAGATCCAGATCCAGCCTATCAGTGGGAAACAAGATGTAAACGAATCAACCTGGCAGAGGTACACATTCGACTACGAACCTTTCTAGTTTATCATGGAAATGTTCAGGAGAGTGAACAAAATAACTAAGAAAAAAGATAAAATATTCACAAGTACGTGTGCGTGTGTGTGTGTGTGTGTACGTGTGTGTGTATACGTGTGTGTGTATATGTATATGTGTGTGTACGTGTGTGTGTGTGTTTGTGTGTGTGTACATGTCCTCCATAACTCCAAAACCATGAAACCTAGCAGCCTATATCCTTTATCCGGCACCATGCTCGGCCACCTCGTTCTCTGGGGTCTTAAGACATATCCGAGGTAACCTCACTGGGGTCTGAAGCCGCCATGTTTTTTTGGCCTGCTCAACGATGCCTTGACTTGGAACAGGCCGCAACGATTTCTTAACGATAAAGATTTTTTTCTCTCACTTTCCTCACTCATATTATCGAATACCTGTTCATCATAGCTACGAATCACTGTGTACATCGCTTTTGTAAGTACGATAAGTTTTCAAATTAGGAGCTTGGAGCGATTTCATGCATTAAATGATACGATTTTCCACGATCTACTCTCACGTACTAATTAAAGTATATTATCAAAATATTATTTCCGCTTTTATTATTGGATATCATCCGGACTAGATAAGTGTTGAAATCTGGAGTGAAATCTGATCATTTAAAGAAATAACAAATCTTATAATGAAGCACATATTCCTATTTACTTTAAGCAGCAATGCTATGTCCCTCCTATATATATATATATATATATATATATATATATATATATATATATATATATATATATATATATATATATATATATATATATATATATATATATATATATATATATATATATATATATATATATATATATATATATATATATATATATATATATATATATAGCCTGGTGTGTTGGCGCAGTGGTTCGGGCAGCGGCTTGGGATCCAAAAGGTCCTGAGTTCAAGCCCCATTGGGCCACTGAATTAATACACCAGGGGGTTGACTCAGCCTGTCATCCTTCCGATGTCGGCGAAATGAGTACCAGTGTACTGGGCCGGTGTATACCCCGGTTAAAATAGGTGTACCATATCCCTGTGTCGTAAGAGGCGACCAGGGTTGTGTCATGAAGGGCATCCGATGTAAAACATGTGCCAAATCACTATGCGGATCATACGCATGATCCGCTGTGGCGACCCCTAACGGGAGCAGCCGAAAGAAGAAGAAGAAGATATATATTGTTACGGCTGTGGAAATTCGCATTACACCATGAAGGGCCCGTAGGTGAGATATCTCTAAGTACATGTGTAGTTAGCCCCAAATCCGTTGTCCAGAGGGAATTTATGTGATTCATTCGGGCTGCGACACTTTGAGTTAGGCGTTTTTCTGTTCTATCTTTATTTTGAACCAACCACGTCTCAAACGCCATCACACAACAACCACCAACCACAACGCCGCTTCACAACAACCACAACCACACCTGCCTCTCAACAACCACGCCATCCTCACCACTCCGCCAGCAACCGTCAACATCTCCACGAACACAAAAGGGGAACAACAACATCTCCCACCCCGATTTCCCTGGTAAACAAGAATGACGGTTGGAACTCAACTCCCACCCCGATTTCTCTGGTAAACAAGAATGACGGTTGGAACTCAACTCCCACCCCGATTTCTCTGGTAAACAAGAATGATGGTTGGAACTCAACTCCCACCCCGATTTCTCTGGTAAACAAGAATGACGGTTGGAACTCAACTCCCGCCCCAATTTCTCTGGTGGAATGTTCCCCTCCCCGCGTGCCGCGAAGGGAGGGGCGGGTTGCCGGGGAAATAAAAGGGTGCACGGAGGCGCCGCTGAGAGGAGGTCGGGTCAGGGCTGAGAGGAGGTCGGTCGGTGCCAGTCGGCGGTTCATGGTCTTCTGCCCATCTGGGTCTTGGAGAAGCGGTCCGTAGAGCGACCCGCTCGTTGGAGCTTGCAGTCGGTGGAGAGTCTGGACGTCGCGGAGGGGACGCGGACTGGAGGCGCCGCTCTGCCAGCTGGGTCGTGCGGACCTGCGCGTTTGTACAAGGAGTGCCGGAGAGAGCTCGCCCACCATCGCACCGCGAGGGTGCAGGTAACCTGCAACGGTCTCGTGGGACTCGTTCGGTCTGCCAAGTCCCACGCCATAAAGGCCCACGGGCCCCGTCTGCCCCCTTGTCTATGAGGGTGGCTTCTTTCCTTTGCTTTCGAATGAATGTGTGTTGGCGCCGTCTGTAAAGTAGAACTGTATAAGTGTTGCCGTGTGTACACGTATTCGGTTTAACTCTTGCTTTCGCTTTATATGTGCATTTTGATTATTGTGGCTGTATATACGTGCTTTCCGTGTGCCGCGGAATAAATGTGCATTGTGTTTTCCCGTTTTGCTTCATCTCCTTCCTTTTAATTGACCCTCCATCCTGCTTCACTTAAAGGGTTCGTAGTGGACTTAATACGCCCGATAATTAATCGGAACCGTCGAGGCCGACGATAACACTGCTCGGTTATCACTGTAGCACGGAACGGACCGCTTAAGTGGTTCGTGTCCGGAGTCGGCCTGTGGCATGGTGCGATCGCCCGGTCGACCATTTGCGCAGGTAGTTAGGTATATCGAATTTGGTGAGCGACCCTATCCTGCGCGGGTGGGCAATTGGCACGATCGTGGTGAGGTTAAACCCCCACCCGTGACTAGCTCCTGACGTTGGTCCGAGAGGGTCACGACATAATTGTCCGTCCGGTGGGCGACGTGCCGCGATTCGAGTCACGTGGCCGTTCGCACGCCGGCGGGCGCGAATTCGCAACAATATTTATGTATATATATATATATATATATATATATATATATATATATATATATATATATATATATATATATATATATATATATATATATATATATATATATATATATATATATATACACATATAGATATCTAAGAAAATGTGAAACTTCTAAATCATTAAACATCTTTTACTGCTGTTTGTAGAATTATTATATTGAGTGATCAAAAGATTTCGGAACGTGCTAAAATTAACCAGCTTCATTGAGCAATGTGATTTAATGCATTCACTGCTGGACCTCACTCCCTGTTCCCCAGAGGAACTGCTCATCCATAGTGCCTGCCAGATCTGTGTCTATATTTTCGGAGGTTTTGTGAGTTGCTCTGCAGGGAATGAAAGCAAATTTGGTGAAAAACGAACATTAAAAAAAAGTTATGACGTTTGCGCCGAACCCGAACAGATGTACATGACGTGCGCACAGGCGAGCAGGGAACATGGAGGATTATCTGCAATGTTTAATTCATAGACGATTAAACTTTATGATGTCTCCAGGGTTGTTCTACATTAAACAGCAACTCTTTTGGAGATAAAGTCATGATTAGAATGAAGGCACGGTGAAAACTGGCTTTAAAGTTAAAGGGATCTTATATGGTATGCAGCCACAGCCTGGCCAGCCATTCTTTATCAAACATTTAATCAGAGTGCTTGCTTGAGTGCTTAAGCCACTTGGCGATCACCATACAGTCGATCGTGGTCCAGTTCGTGTCCCGATCGGGACGTAAAGTTAGCAGTTGCTACAAGGTAGAGGTACATGATTTACAATGGTTATGTGGTTTCTCTTTGTGAGTTTCAAAACAAAATATATTTGATAACACGCAATTTCCGAGCCGTTTGCTGTATGAACGTGTTTTCTAAATTACAGAGCAAAAATTTTTTTCCACCTGTCACATGCAACTGTTTATAAAGATTAATGTTTGTGAACATCTCCCTCAAATGTCTATAAATGTAACACTGTTTTTCAGTTAAAGATACTCAAGGTTTTTGGGTTGTATACAGTAGGTACTGTAGTTGGTAATCACACTGACTCCAGCCTGCCGATTCCCGAAAAAATTGGCGATATCGGCCAAGCGTGTGTGTGTGTGTGTGTGTGTGTGTGTGTGTGTGTGTGTGTGTGTGTGTGTGTGTGTGTGTGTGTGTGTGTGAGATGTTCAAAAAGCACAACATATTCTCTCTGCTAACTCCCCTTCCCCTACCTCTGTCCCATCCTTGCTCTACCCCCTCCAATTATAATGCAGCACCCTCCCACACATCTCTCTCTCTCTCTCTCTCTCTCTCTCTCTCTCTCTCTCTCTCTCTCTCTCTCTCTCTCTCTCTCTCTCTCTCTCTCTCTCTCTCTCTCTCTCTCTCTCTCTCTCTCTCTCTCTCTCTCTCTCTCTCTCTCTCTCTCTCTCTCTCTCTCTCTCTCTCTCTCTCTCTCTCTCTCTCTCTCTCTCTCTCTCTCTCTCTCTCTCTCGCTCTCTCTCTCTCTCTCTCTCTCTCTCTCCTCTCCGAATGTGTCCGGGCAGTGATTATGTCCGGACGTGTACAGATGGAGTTTGTCTCCAGACATATCTGGGCGCTGTTTGTCTCCGGATGTGCTCAGGCATTGTTTATCTCCAGACCGTGTTTGTTTGTTTCTGGGCGATGTTTGTCTCCAGACATGTCCTAGTGCTGTTTGTCTCCAGATATGTCTGGGTGGGGTTTGTCTCCAGACGTGTCTGGAAGGTGATTGTCTCTGGATCTGTCTGGGCAGTCTTTGTCTCCAGATGTGTCCCAGCGGTGTTTTTCTCCAGACAGCTTAGCTCTGGGCGGTGTTTGTCTCCGAATGTGTCTGGGTGGTGTTCAGGTCTGGACAGGAGTTTGTCTCCGGATGTGTCTTCGCAGTGTTCATCTCTGGACAGTGTTTGTCTATGGACGTGTCCAGGTGGTGTTTGTCTCTGGGCAGTATTTATAGGATGACAGGTCGAAAATGGATTTCAGATATTATTTTGTTTCTATGTTCACTGTTATTATTTGCAGAATCATTTTGATGAGACAGTATGAATCGTAATTAATGCTCCACCGCACGTCTGCCCTCCCTTCCTCTCACCTCTCGCTGCCTTCCCTTCCCCCACTTGTCCTCACTCCCCCTCCCTCCTTTCTCCCACACCATTCCTCACTCCCCCTCCCTCCCCTCTCTTTCCACCTCCACCTCCTCACTCTCCCCCTTTTCTCTCTCTACCACCCTTCTCTCTCTCTCTCCCCTCCCCCCCCCACTTAGTATTCCCATCAGCGAAGCAACAGGTTTTCCATTCCTGTCTTGCTTCCATTCCTCTTCATCGGGGTGTGTGTGTGTGTGTGTGTGTGTGTGTGTGTGTGTGTGTGTGTGTGTGTGTGTGTGTGTGTGTGTGTGTGTGTTTCGGGGGGGATGTTTTTTTTACTCCTCATTCACTCATCCAGTTATCCTTGGTTTCTAATTTCAAATAATATCATCATATTCCTGAAATACCTTTTCCTGAAATATTCCTGAAATAGCTCGGTACATACTTTGAAAATGGTTTATTTTGTTTTCAGATGTCGACATGCTCGTGGCTTCTTCAAAATTTTATTTTTCCCCTTTTGTGTTATCTTTTTATTATTCCCTTAATCTGCCTCAGTCCCTTTACGAAGTATAATGTTGTTTTTTAAATTGTTTTTACGTGAATACCATAACTAATTTTCTTGTTCAAACATGTTGGCTTTGTTTTAAATATAAATGAATTGTTTTTATAAACATGATGGACAAACCATTGGTCGCTAATAATTGTGCAGACCTTGATTGACCTCATGACCTCTTCCTGTGTTGAAAGTTCCTAATAAGAGAACTCCTATTATTTATTACCCACGCACATGAAGCAAAAAGTGGGGTTAAGCAATTCGTTCACTCTGTCTGTCTGTCTGTCTGTCTGTCTACAGACATCAGTGTATGATTTAGGAACTACTTAATTTCAATTTAATTTTTTTATTTGAATACTGTAAAACACAAATTGGAACGTGAACTTGCAGTTTAGGAGTACGTACTTTGGTTTTGAATTTGGCAAATTGTCTGGATTCGTTCCGATTGCACATGCGCAGAGAGGAGAGAGACAATAATTTTACTCCGTCTGCCTAACTGGCAATCAAACAAAATTGAAAATCATTCCAAACAGGAAACTTACTGTTTTAAAGGCTGTTATAAAGGACACAAACAACAGGCACCAAGAACTAATGTAACGTGTTAAATAAGGTGGTGAAAAAGACAGTGCATAAACGGCGGTAAAACTTTGTTTTTTTCTTTTTTATACAGCCTTTAAACTTTTATTTTGTTTAAATTGAATTATATACTTGTACACTGAAGACTACAAATCGCCTTGTTTGCACTTTCAAACCCCATCAATTTTGCAGCACTTGGACAAAATATTACACCATTTCACGCCATCTCGACCAACCAAGTTTGACGCTCGCGTTCTCAGCCTTGGGGAATATCGAGATGCAGACAAAACCGCGGCTTCTAGGAAATGTCGATCGTGCTCGGAAAGGCAAAGCGAGAGTTGAAAAGACTCTTCCCGCGTCCTTTTTCTCAAGACTGCACGGGGTAAGGTGTTCTATGAACTCTCGTTTTTATATGAATCGAGTATCATAAAATTGAAGTGAAATTATTGGGTAGATCAAGTACTTTGGATAGTGATGTGATACGATCTTGCACACATCCTTTGCATCAACGTATGCCATCTCAGGGTTGAATCAGAACTTACGAAACATAATTTCATAACTGTACATGCAATAATGTATTTTATCATTAATGGAAAAACAAACGTAATGGTTAAGATTTATTTTAGAGTGCTCCCACATTATTTGCTGCTAAACCTTTTTTTTTTTTTTTTGTTCTCATCTCTTTAAACAATGAATCACACAAAGTGATGGTACAATTCCACAGAGGCTGGATTCCTAATTACGCCATTGACCTCCAGTTCGCTGGCTTCCTGACAGACAGAGTAGCTGGTATGAGGTCCAGACCCGTGGCTGGGCTTGAAGCTGCGCAGACAGGTACGGGGCTGTAGCTATGCAGCCCTGCAACGGAGCAATTATGAACAATTAGCACGACAGCAATAATGACGTCGTCGGGTGAAATTACCGGCGCAGTTCGTCGTGTTGTGACGTGGTTGCAGTAACACGGTTTGACAGCTCAACGTCAGCCCTCGGGGTCGAGTCCCACATCGAACTTCGTCACGTTTTCATTCGCCTACCCCCCCCCCCCCCCCGACATGCAATCGGCCAGAGCATTCGATTTCCAAAACCTGTCCGCATCACCTGTCTGTGCAGTGGCGTGTCCGTTGGCTATCAATGGAGTTGTATTGTTGGTTTCATATTGAGAGTACCATACACACGCTTCACCGGCGATTCCGTTCCATTCGGGATTCATATGCACAGGATATTCTTTATTGATTTATTTTGGAAACAAAGTCGAGGCTCATGTAGGAGCCAGCTGCGAGAACACAGATAACAGAACATAAGGCACATAACAAGCATATGACCGCAGGGATGAGAGACAAAATAGAGGGAGCCTTGGAGAAATAAGGGATGTTGGAAAGAATAAGAGGCAGGGAAGGACGTACGCAAGATGGATACAGAAGCAAACTTTCGGGAAGGAAAAACTGGGAACTTGGAAAGAGGTGGGATGGTGAGGTTAAGGGGTAGAAAAGATCATGGTTTTGGATGGGGGTTAGGGTTAGATGGTGGCGAACAATTGTCTTGAAGAACCGGAGTGAAGAATTAGATTGAAGAGAATATGGAAGTTGGTGGGGGGAGGAGGGGAAATAAGAACAAATGAGTGGAGGTGAGCAGTGATTTTTGGATTTTGGGAGTTTCACGAGGAGGGGGGTTACTGGCCAACTGTGGGTACACTGCAGAAACCTGTGGGAGGAGTGAGGGGGACAAAACATGGAAAGGGCAGAGGGTGCAAGACCGGATAGGAAACTGTCTTCTACCGAGACCACTGACCTGTCTGTGATGGCAAGGTTATCGTTCTACAGTCGACTCGGTTGTTTCATTGCGGGAGATTTCAATGATCTTGAAGGCCTTGGTTTCCACTGCACCGAGCAGAGCAAGGTGCGAGGTGGGGGCGCCAGCCCAGAGGAGAGGCCAGTACTCCATCAAGCTACATCCTTTGACACTGTGTACGCCAGCTCATCTCTTCCAGCTTTGTTTCATGAATAATATTGTGGGTCCACTTCATTCCCAGAATCACCTCGTTTATCAGAAGCCTTCAAAACCTGTTCCTGCCAATGTCCTATAAACTTTAAACTGCTCTATACTCTATGGACTTCAAGAACTTCATTGTTCACCTTCTATTTTTGCCTTTCTAATCGAAGTTCCCTTACTATAGGAACTTCGACACAGGATGCTCTCTCCATCCACAACACCACCAAGTCTGATTGGATGCTCGAACCACTACACCACCCAAGTAAATATTATATTAACTTTGAAAGGTGTGATTTTGCTCCGGTACTAGAACCAAAATCTCCTCCTTTGAAGAATTCCATTAGCTATTTTACCAAACCTAATGATAGTTAACCGTATAGGGCAAATTTTTACATCCACATGTGAGTGCACACACAACTTCTGGCTAGACGTTGACTTAAGGAGATAGTGTTAGCTGGAAGCACTGCACCAGCTTGTTTTGTATCATGATCTGATTATGTCAGCAATGAATCCCTCAACGAAATAACTTCAACACACGATAAATTATTTACTTTGACATCTCCATTTGTATCTGTTTGCTAGAACATGCACAAAATGTAGTAAACCTGCACTGCGTGCTGTCACTATTAGGCCCACTTTCCCTTGCTACCCCAAACGAACATTTTACAGGTGACAGCATTACACCAGGGGCTATCTTGAGCCAGTATTGCTTGGGCATGGGTAGGTGGAGTAAACTGAGAAAGTGAAGAGAAGGCGGGGGTAGAAGAGCACGGGGGAAGTCGGAAGATAGAAAGAAGAGTAGGGGAGTGTGAGAGGAGAGGGGGAAAAAAGGGAAAGAAATTCGAGAGGATATAGGGAAAGGGCATGTACGGAATATGCTGGAATGTGGTGGTGATGTTGGTGGAAAGGTGGAGGTGCTGCTCCATTAATTGTGAAAAGTCCCATAATTCTTATAACTGGGGTTGTTAAAGTAAGTAAGGAAGGCTTGACAAATCAATCGATCATTGTTAGTTATGTGGGACCTTTGGACTCGGACTCGGACTTGGAGTTATCAAACCGGTACTCAACAACATCTCTGCCAGGCACATAAAACGTACAATGTGCTTGAAGTGCTGATATAAATGGAGTTTCTGGTATAGTCTTGATGATTGTTTTAAAAGATACAACAACAATAATTTAAAAAATCCCTTGATGAGAGCAACTCTGTTGTTGACACATCAGACCGAAGCTTTTATCCTCATGAATTTGGACTTGGTTGTCCATTTTCACATCAACAATCTGTATATCATGGAGTGGGGGGGGGGGGGAATAAAATATGTTGTGTGTATGTTGTATGTTTCATCTACTCTTCCGCAAGGATTTGACCAAGGAAGCTGAAACTTTCAGGGATTAATGAGGGCACCCTGAAGAGAAGTTGTGCCTGTGCAAGTTTGGTTTAATTCCATCAAGTTTTGGGGAAAAAACAATTCCACCCATCTTGATGTTTTCTTGCTTTGGGGTGTGTGGGAGAGGTGGGTGGGGGGGGGGTGGGTGAAATTGGAATTATCCGAGTGATATAACCACGATGTATATGCACATAAGCAGTACGCATGTTTTTGCTTCATATACGTAATGCGGGTTATTTTTATGTTTCGGGAGCAATTGAGGCAGCAGTCTGTTACCTATACACTACCCAAATATAGGGCTGTGGCAGAAGAACATGTTGCATGCTCAGAACAAGACTGCCTGCAAAGCGGGTACTCTGCTCGTAACAATAATAATATCAACGCTGCCTTATTTATTTGGGAAATTTTGCTTGGGAAAACCTTAACTTGACAACTAGAACGGCACTTGGTAGAGCGCATACCTCCGCCAGGCTGAATAGTTTGTTTTGTGTCCCACTGATAGGCCGGATCTGCATCCAGACCGGAACCAAAATCGAATCGGCTTGTTCTTGTCACCGACCCCAACTCATCCACCAAGTTTCATCCGAGTCCGTCCATAACTTTTTGAGACATCGTGCTGTGTATCGTTTTTGGCCCCATCTCTCAATGGTGAAGAATCACTTTCAAAAATTTAGGATCCGGATCCGGACCTAACCACAAATCTAATCATTTCATCCTCGTCACACACCCAACCTGTCCACCGAAGTTCATCTGAATCCGTCCACAACCTTTTGAGATATCGTGTTCACAGAAGAACAGACAGACAGACAGTGGTGTAAAGATAATCTCCACCCACCTTCAGTGGTGGTAGTGGGGCAACTTAGCTAAATATAGCATAACAATTGTGCATTTTGTGAGGAAAGCACCAAATTTGGAACACTCGTAGCCTATCATATTATGAACAGATTTGGATATTGGGACATCTCAAATTTTTGATGGCAGTGGAAAATGGCTGCCACAGCCATCAGCGGCTGAATTTGAGATGTCCCAATATCCAAATCTGTTCATAATATGATAGGCTACTAGTGTGCCAAATTTGGTGCTTTCCTCACAAAATGCACAATTGTTATGCTAAGTTTCCCCACTATGGAGATATTAACGCATTTATCATATCTTTCAATTTGATCCAAAATAAAGAAAAATTGCGATGATCGATTCTGTTTTTTTAAAGTTTCTAATCTATCTCTTTCCGAATCTTAAGACCGGGATCAATATATGCTCGAACTTACCAATGTTTTGTGTTTTAGTATAGCACAGTGTCTGATAATGGATGGATGTGTGTATTTTCACTTAATGGGAAATGATAGACCTTCACTGTAAGGCCGAAACGTTTTTTGTCCACAAGGACCAATGGTAGTGCCATCTCTGGTGTATTTTCCACTGAACTGGCATGGCTGGGTGCCCTGGCCCATCGCTGCCCTCGAATAGCATTATGCAAGTTCTTACTAATTACTGAGAGAGAGGAAGAATAATTGGCAACATGAGTCACATGTCAGCAATTAATGTCAGTTGAGCTTGTGCAATGGTTGTTGCAATTCTTTGGCAGGTGAGAAGCAAGAACAGCTAAACGAAGACAAAATAACAAAGTCCAGGACTATCATGGCCTCGTATGCAAAGATTCCAAAAATTCAAAATTATGTTTTGCCTTTACTACTGTGTTCGGTTTCAGTTTGGATACCACATATCCTCGGTTCATCTGACATTATAGGTCAAATTGGTAAATGTTTAGGAACTTTCATGTGAGCCAAGTATAATTACTCTCTATTTGTCAAAGATTGTAGCACAGTCTTTAATACATATGGAGCAATGTGTTGAGGATCAACAGAGGTCACAGTCAGACGGAGCCTGCGATAAGACCATGAATGCCAATTGTCAGGGCCTGGAGGAAAGAGGAAATGTGGGTGGAAAAAAAAAAGAAAGACAAAAGTAATGTGAGTGAGTAAAGAGAGGGGAATGGACTAATAGAAGAAGAAAGCTGGAGGTTGATGCTATAAATAAACGAAGAGAAACCAAAGCGAACCGAACTTCTCAACAATAACTTCTGCCAAGGTCAAAAATATTCTGAAATAATTGCTGAGTTTTGGTCTATAGGTTAGCGGATGAGGATAAATACTTTTTGTAAACAGCCTCAAATTGTCTGAAAATGAGCAAACTGGAAACAAATTGTGTAATGAGCTTCCTACTAATAGTGAGCCTGACGCACATGGGTTAGCACAGGCCCCAGGGGTCGCTGCTGAAATGGGATTGAAGGACCGGAGCCTCGTGGCCTGCCATTTCCTGCAGTCCTCCTGCCTGCCATTCCTGGTTAGGATAGATGGGAAGCTGATGTAGAGTTGGGGGCAGGTCGTGGGCGCCAGAATCGAGGACATAGGGAGAGGCCAGGGTCGGTTACACTAGGCATTGTTTATCTTAGGATAGTCTGGTTAGACGTTGGGTGAAAGAAAGAGAATGGATAATGATAGATAAAGCTTGAATGAGAAACCATGGCAGCAATTTGCTTCAATATTCCACAGAAACAACCACTTGTTCTGTTTTTTTTAATTTTCTGTTGGACTCGAGACTTCCCAACTACAGGAATATGAGGACAAAACATTGGAGATAAAGTGAGAGTGAGAGACAGAGAGACAATAACAGAGATGCAGAGACAGACACAGTTAAGAGACAAAGAAACGGGTATAAAAACTGAGATGAAAGCAACAGACACTGAAAGACAGAGAATGAGAGAATATCCAGTTATGTAACAATAATCATAACCCTAGAGGGCAGTATTCAGTCCAGAATTTTGAAGCTGCAGTTTCAGATACTTTTTTTTTTAATGTGAAACACCTTTTGACACAAAAATATTTCTTAAAAATAAATAATTATTCGTCTTTTATGATAATGTTATGATAAGGGGAAGCAAGACTATTGCAACGTGCGTGTGCGTGTGCGTGCGCGTGCACGTGCATGCACCTACACATGTTCGATGTTCGCTTTAAAAAGGTTTTCTCTGCAACCAATTGTCCAATCGATGCGAAACTTTAAATCTAGAAGGGACCCCCCCCCCATGTAGAATATTTTATTGATAACACTCATGTTATAGTTCACATGGTATGGCATTGAGACTTGGCAGATGTCATTAACTCCCCATTGGGTATATCGGGCGATAACGATGACGTCATCGGTGAAGTGGTTTTCCAGCCATAATTGGTTGAATCGAAATCCTTATTCGAAAAATCTGATACTTCATGTATCTGATGTACAACCCAATGTGAGTGAAGAATTAATTTTATGACGTCATCGGTCACGTGGTTTGGTGGCTGTATTGGATTGAAAAGAAAAATGTTAAAAAAAAAAAATTCTTCTCCAGAACCATTAACAGATTGATGCAAAACTTCATACATATGATTGACTAGCCATGGAGAATATATATATATATATATATATATATATATATATATATATATATATATATATATATATATATATATATATATATATATATCAGTCGTTTGATTGTTTTTTCACATTCACCTTAATGTACACAAAAGTGGTCATCAAATATCCTAATAATCAATCAATAAACCACAGATACTGGCAATGTATGTGACATAATAGGGTGCATGAATGATATGGGTTTTGGGCAATAACAGCAGCAGACCATAACAGTGGCGTGTTCACCGTTCAGTTAGCTATAGTATCTTTGTTCAGAATGAGCACGCAATGTGAGACTATACCTTATGTAAGTAACTTGAATGACACTCGTAGAGTGCAAACACATGTACTTTAGCCAACACATCATGCACCCTGGCCCAAAAGACAAAATACATGGTCAATGGTCATAGAAGAACTGAATGTATTCTGGCTCTAATCATACAAAGAGCCACTGCTTATTCTTTATCGGTATCATCAGCAAGGCCAAAATCTGGGTGAGGGGTGAGGAGGGGAGTGGAGGGGGGGGAGACTGATTGTTTCATGTTTTATTTTAAAATTTCAACACAACAGGAAAATCTAAAATAAAAGAGCTAACTGAGGTCCAGACCGTATAAAAAAGGCAACTTTACCATGATACATATACAGTTGTTGACCACAAACAAGATACTATTAAAAACAAAATATGGATTCAAATCGGCTCCCAATCAAAAATTCAAAGATCCTCGACCACCTTGTAAAGCCCACGTTTGTTGAAATTTAAAGAATTATCATAAAATGAGCTTCAAGTTTAATTCTTGCACACTCAAAACAGCCTTTTGAACCACAAAACAAACTTTTAAAGTAAAAAAACAACCTTAAAATCTTTAAACCTAAGAGTGGATAGGTTTAAATTGGAATTAAATAGGTACATAGATGTATTGGAGATAGAGGGGGAGAGGGATATTAGCAGGACTTGTAGGTAGTTTGTGTGTGGATGGGTGATGGAATCTGGTGTTGGTGCAACACAGGCATGATGGGCCGAATGGCCTCCTCCTGCACCAAAGTTCCTTATACCTATAAATTTTTAGATCCTCGTGGAGGATCTCTAAGTCTTACTCACGTTGTTGTTCTTCATCTTCTTCTTGTGGACTTTTTTGTTTCACAGCCTACAGTTTTCATCGAAACTTCTTGAAACTTGGCATACATATGTAAAAATACCCTGCGCAGACAGTAACCATCTCCGATTTTGAAAATTCCTCCGGAAAAAAAAGTTATGACGTCAAAATATCTCCGCTAATGGAAATCGCCTAAAAAATTATCTCCGAAACTAGGCAAGCTTTTTAAATTCTGTTTGCGGGAATCGAACAGGGCATTAGCAGAGATTAATTACCGCACATATGATACATCACTATGACGTCATATCAATTTTTATGACGTCATTCCTATTTTTTGACATTTTTTGTTTCACAACCCAGAGTTTTCATCGGATCTTCGCGAAACTTGCCATGTATATGCAGAAAGCCCACGCGCAGGCAGGAACCATCTCCGATTTTGGAAATTCTTCCGAGAAAAAAAGTTGATGTCATAATATCGCCGCTAATGGAAATCGCCTATACCATTATCTCCGAAACTCGGCAAGCTGTTTGAATTTTGTTTGCGGGAATCAAGCCGGGCATTAGCACAGATAATTTATCGCAAACCTGATACATCACAATGACGTCATATTCGTTTTTATGACGTCATCATTAAGAGGATGAAGATCTTAGCTCAGTTGTGCTTGTTAACATAAGTTGTAATCTTTTGCAGATGGTTTCTCTTTTTATTTATTTTTTTTAAGTTTCCTTGTTTTATAAATCGCTCTTTGCTTCTGCAATTTCCAAAAATTGGCTTTAAGAGCATTTTCCTTCTCACGTGATTTCAAATTTTATATCAACAAACACCAGCGCGTTGTAATCGAAACCAATGGGAAAAGTTTCCTTGACATCTCCTGCAACAATTGAAATAAATAAACGAGGCAATGCTACGTATGTATGAAAAAGAGTCTCAGAGACTCCAAGGAATGGATTATTCATCTATAAAATGGACTCCAAAAAATGCTGCAAAGATGATTCGCCGATAATATCCAGCAAGCCAACGTTCACAATAAGCCACCTGTTCTTTTAGTTTGTGCGTAAGAGTCTGTTATAAAAGGCTCCGTAATTAGGTTGGAAAGGGGATACGTTTGGTAACAAGGCAATCCATTTCCTAAACTGTAATTTTGGGATATCACAAAACCAATCTGACCGCAAGTTTTATATACATGCTGTTGATCAGTTACTGACACTGCTGTATGGTTGTTAAACACCATGCCAGTGAAGCATTTGGACGAGGAGCTTGAAAGGATTTCCATTGGTGTAAGCTTCAAATTGGGGAATTGAGCATGATGTCGATTTGTTTCTTGCATACATGGTCGAGACTCATGGAAGAGCTACAGCAGAATGGAATGGAACAAAAGGGGAAAATACCAACAGTAGAGTAGTGCTGAGAGTGAGATGAAGGGGAAGGGGGAGAAAAACATTAGGGGTGAACAAGTTGCACGCAAACGCAGCTTTTCAATATACATTCAGCATCACACATGACGCATGGAAAACGTATCTCATCGAGCGAGTACTCGTCACTTGAACTAGTGACGCCGTACTGGTCCAACTAGCTGGAACAGTTACAAGAGCAGACATTTTAAGGAAATTTCAATGGATCACACCTTTATTGATAGAGGATTGTAAAAAAAAAAGAAAAAAAAAGGGGGGGTTAATTGGGGAGCACCCCCCATATAGTTCAATTTAAAAGCCTGCCAAGCATTCTGGAGTAAAGTGCTGGTGACTGAATTAAATCGAAATCCTTTGTATGAAGAAGAATCAACTCTTATACATAACCTAGTTTACCAGCTTAGTGCAGACGAGAGTGACCCAGAGATATCCAACTCATGGAGCATGATCCATACAGTAGTCACCTGATCAATGCCAGACAAAATGCGTGATCTTTCTAACAATATCCACCAAACCTCGACCTCCTTCATCCAATGAAAGACTCAGGACACCAGGATGCAGCCGGCGCTTGACGCTCCAAAATAGGTTTACCAAGACCTTTGGGAATCCGTTTCACAAAACCTTCTGGGTGTTGTACACCTTTAAATCTATGCCAAAGCATAGAGGCTGGCAAGTTATTTCGAACCAATACTCAAACTCTTCCCCTGTAGGATAGTTGTGCAAGTAAACCCCTCCACTTGTACAGTTTGTTTTGAATGGCATGCTCCAAACCCTCACAGTTTATTTTGACTACACTTTCTGTACCGAGACAAACGTCCAGGTACTTGAAGACCTTCGTATTGCCGCATAAACTCGGCTGGAAGAGATGGCAATGACTTTTATAAATGAGCTAACCACCAAGTCTGCCTCTTCGTCAAGTTGACCACTGCAGAAGAAACTTTATTAAAACGGTCCAAACTCTCCATGAGAGTGGTCACCTCTATGGAGTCGTTTAAACTACGAAAACAATCGTCAGCAAAGGCAGATACTTGCACAGACAGATATTCCTGATCAAAGAACATTAAACGAAGTAACTCCTTCTTCAAACAAGTCCGACAGATCCCAAATTCAAAAAGTAGTATCATTCATCTGTCACCCTGGAACGTTCTAAGATTGATCTGGATGTATCGTGTCCCCTAAAAATGCTGTGATTCACTTCATAAGAACCACTGGAAATATTCTGTAACCCACTGTAAGGAGAGACACATGACCCCAGTTTGTAAGCAGTTGAGGGTAACCTTTTTGGGGGAATGAGAGTAACTGCTGCTCTTCAGCAGCTAAGTACACTTTCGTCCAGCACAGCTTGGAGATCAGGTCCTACAATGGATTAAAAGGCCTTGGGAATTCCAATGGAATTCCATACAGTCCAGGATGCTGCTTCCAAAGCCAGAGTTTCAAGTGATTGTCCAAGTTCCTCCAGGGACAAAGGAACTGCCAATTTATCCTTTTGCTCACTCATCAGATGAGGCAGACCTTCTGTGAATGCATACAGTATTGCATCATGCTGCACATTGTCATGGGTGAACAAACTCCAATAGTATTCACAACAACAGTCATCACTTCCTTTTGGCCTACACAGATAGACCCGACATTCTCAGACACCTATTCTGCTTTTGAGATACCACGTGATTTACATAGTCAAATAAGTATTTCGCCAGAGCATCCATTTTATAAATGTGATTCATTCATAGCCTAACCATTGCATTATTAGCCTTATTATCTGTTATTACATTAAAAAAAGACTTTTTCTCAACTAAAATGTTGTTCTTCTCAGTGCTTCCCCTGAAATTTGGATGCTTTTGCAACTTAATTATTTCATTTTCTGAAACATTCCTTTCAATACTCTTGCATTTTGAGGATAACATTTTGAATTGTAAACAATCATGTTGAGGAAGTTCAGTCTCCACGATCAGCCATGATCTTTCTTAGGCAAACCACATTTCAAAGTTGGCGTCCAAAGCCAACTGCTGACTGGGCATCCTCCATCATACAAAGTCCTTCCTTGGCACACCTGAACTATTAACTATGAACCCACAAGGCCTTCATCCGCAGATTGATGGAGTACCACTCTTCACTCTGGGCTGGATCCCCTGCCTAACACCCTGCTCAGCTTTACAACGTGGAAACCAAGGCTTTCAAGATCATTGGAATCTCACACACTGAGGCTGAATCCATGGGCCTATCACTTTCCCATCGCAGACAGGTCAGTGGTCTCTTTCTCTTCTACCACCTCCTCTCTGGTCTTTCACCGTTTGCTCTTTCTGTGCTTTGTCCCCTTTCGGTTTTCTGCTGGGCACACACGGTCCACCCTCAACCCCCTTCTTGTGAAACTACCTAAATCCAGGATCACCACTCACCTCCACTCATTCATTCCTCTTTCATACAGCCTGTGGAACCAACTTCCTCATTCTCTTCAATATCATTCTTCCCTCCAGGTCTTCAAGACAGCTGTTGGCCACCATCTCAGATTGTCCCTAATTCCAAACCATTATATTTTCTACCCTTATTAACCCCCACACTCCACCCCAAGCCCTTCTCCTTCCAAACTTCCAGTTATTCCATCCTGTGAGCTTCCATCTGTATGTATCTCATCCTTTTCTGCTCCCCCCCCACCTCCCATTCCTCCCCACACCCATTATTTGTCCAAGGTTCCCTCTGTCTTGTCCTTCAACTGCACTGTTGGTATTTCCCACACGACCCCCAGTCTCTACCCCTTTTTTGGCTCTCTTGCATTATCCACCACAATGTCAAATTGCAAAATTTGCCTTTCTGCTCCACCAACCGTTTCCATATTACAGGAAATGTTTCATTAAAATGGGGGTTATTCAACATATCTTTATTGAACTTATAATAAGGAATAACTCCCTGAAAGGAGGACACTGTAATAGACATGATCACCACATTGAAAAACCAGATAGAACTTCAACGGCACTCTTCGACGTCGCAATGTCGGCCGATATGCCTTCACCCACATTATTACATCATTATACATACTTGTACCAAGTTTGATTTAAATCTCTTCTGCTGTTCTCAAGTATCACGTTTTTACAGGACTTGACCTCTGACCTTTGACCTCTTGATGCCGAAATGTAATCAGTTCATCTTTGTATCCTTATGCATACCTATACCAAGTTCGGTCAAAATCCCATCGCTGGTTCACGAGTTCGGTAAAAAATTCTGTTACCGTGCTAACGGGACCTCTGACGCTTGACCTTCGACCTCTTGACCCCATAATCTAATAACTTTATCTTTGCATCATTATACATACTTGTACCAAGTTTGACTTCGTTCCCATCAGTCGTTCTTGAGTTATTGGGGTAATGAAAACCTATCACGGACGGACAGACGGAAAACCCAAAAATATCATGCCTTTGACGACTTCGTCGGTGGAGGCATGAACAAGTCTGTTTCTAATACAGCACTTTCTTTGCCAAATTAATATCGATATAAAACCGATCACGTCTAACTAAATTCTGTACACACCTGCATCAAGGATCCTGAATTATCCAGGTAGCTACCAAAGAGTATTTGATGATTAAACATTCATGATGAGAATAAGCACGATTCTGGTCTAGACTCGGGGTTTAACCTCCAACTAACACCACCAGCCATTATAATAAAATTCTGAGAACCTTTGATTGATCAGTTTGATTAAATGTAAAAAAAAAAAGTCATTCCTATCTTTACTCTTACTTGGAGCGTAGACATTAACCAAAGTAAAGGCCCTGTCACACCTTGACGATTTAGCCAGCGCATGCCGACATATGAAAAATTTGTCTAAAATGCTGGCACACGTCGAATACGTATGGGCAAGTTTTGTATACGTTAAGAGCACGCTGACATACGTCGTAGTACGCTGGCATACGTCGTAGTACGCCGAGCTGTTAGAGAAATTTTCCATGCTTGAAATTTTTTGACGTGTGCCAGCGTATGACTCGCACGTTTCGCATACGCTGGTCATAAGTTGTAGGCACGTTACACGATCGTTGACACACGTCGACACACGTTACTTGTAAGTTACTCATAAGTCGAAACACATCGAGGTAATGTTTAGCGTCAATGTTCCAGACTCCCTGGTTTTTTTTCTTCGGTATGACGGTGATGTTGACACTTCGATTTCTAGTGCGGTTATAATATAATATAATTAATAGGCTGCCGCTCAACGATTTAAATTGAAGTGTCAACATCACCGTCATACCGAAGAAAAAAAAAAAAAAACAGGGAGTCTGAAACACTGACACTAACCATTACCTCGACGTGTTTCGACTTATGAGTAACTTACAAGTAACGTGTGTCGACGTGTGTAAACGATTGTGTAACCTGCCTTCAACTTGTGGCCAGCATATGCGGAACGTGTGTCATACGCTGGCATACGTCGAAAAATTTTCAACATGCTGAAAATTTGTCAACGTACTCAGCATACTACGACGTATGCCAGCATGCTCTTAACGTATACAAAACTTATCCATAACATATTCGACGTGTGCCAGCGTATTCGGCAAATTTTTCATACGTCGGCATACGCTGGCTCAAACGTCAAGGTGTGACAGCGGCTTGACACTTCGATGTCTAGTGCGGTTATGATTTGAATCGTCGAGCCGCAGCCTATTAATAGCCTACATCACGTGATCGTCGGCGATACGCTGCCGCGCTATGCATAAGTTAGACTATCGTTGTGCATAGGTTGTGAACGCCGACAACACACTCAGCATTCGTTGATATGTTATCTATATGTTATCGAAACGTTCTGTGTACGTTACTAATACGTTATGCATACATCCAACTCGTTATGAATACGTCCAAAACTGGAAAAAAACATCAATAGTTCAGCGTACGGCAGCGTTTTACATACATTTTGATACCTTGCCATACGCTGGCTAAAATGTCAAGGTGTGACAGAGCCTTAAACAACTAGCCATCCAACCTGAATTCCAGGAATGCCAAATGTCCTGTCAAAATCCCTTCAAAACTATCGAGGATACCTATGCAGCAGAATGGAAATAAAAATCATTTCCAGCCACATTTGAATCACCACAATGAAATCACTCTCCGTCTTCTTGCACCCTGTGCTCTTTCTCTGGTTCGCAAGGACTCTCACGGTCCACCATCAACCCCCTTCTGGTGAAACTACCTAAATTCAGGATCACTGCTCAGCTCCACTCATTCATTGCTCTTTTATCCCACCTCTGGAACCAACTTACACAGTCGCTTCATTCTCATTCTTCCCTCCAGGTCTTCAATAGAGCTGTTCACCACCATCTCAGATCATCCCAAATCCAAAGCCATGATCTTTTTAACCCCCCCCTCCCCCACCCCCAAATCCCTGCTCCTAATTTTCCAGTTTTTCCTCCTTGAAGTTTCCCTCACCATGTATACAAAACAAAAATCATGAAAAAAAACACCATCCTGTTAAATGACTGCCTCCAGTCTCCTTGGAGGGTTTTTGTGTCATGTTTCTTGAAGGAAAACTATTTAATAAATCCACATTCCGTTTCCAGAAAGGTGGCAAGCTCACCATTCGAAGGAGTTGCTTTGATTTCATAGGTCTGAGAAGGTACATCTTCGGTGTCATTTATTCCTGAATCCTCAGATGGCTTTTGTGTACGCGCATGGCTCTGGGGAAGCATCATTTCCTGGGGGTGCAGTTGTGCTGCTGATAGAGTGTGCCCCCTGCAGATTAGAACATGAATTGGTAATTTGTTCAGGGTGCCGGTGATAGCTCGCCTACTCTTTGCAAAGGACACCGTGGGATCTTTAATAACCACCAACTAATGCTGGCAGACGGGATGCCCTGTTTAATGCCCACCCAAGAGACAGAATCTCCCTTCCTGTGAAACACCAGAGGATGACCGTTTGTAGCTAGGGATCACTACATGGGGCGTAAGGAGGGCGGGGGGGGGGGGGAGTTTCCAGTGCTTTGTTCCAAGCACCCTTTATTTAAAGATGTCAGTATTTAATGATACACATATTCAATACATTAATGATAAAAGCAAATCGCTATATTTAAGTTCCATCATTGTTATTCCATCATTGCTTTTTCCACAGACACTTAATCTCATTTGCAAACGAAAGCAATTGAACATATTTAGAAATGATTGCATCACTCTGAGTGATTAGTCTGATGACGACGTCATTGCAGAGATTTTCCAACTGCTGCCTGATCTTATTAACAGTACACTGTGCCGCTTTCACTTTTATAAATATTGTTACGTTTGAGGGGGGGTATGCATTCAAAGGGTAATTAGGATGTTTAATTAGGTATGCCATGCTGTTCGAGTTTACCAGGATCTCGATGTAATAAGTAGCAATTCAGTGGTGATAAGTTGTCTAGTAAATGTTCATTTCTTCAAGGGGGAAATGATAAATGTCACGTAATTAGATAGGGACATGGTATAGGGTAAGTGTGTCTGCGTAAACCCCTTTTGGTATTCTCTGAAGACTGGCCGTGACGTCACAGGACAGTGCAGCGGATGGCTCCGCCCCGTGATCAAGATTGGCGGAAGGCGATGGCGGTGGGCCAATAAACGGCTCGATTGAAGTGACGAGGACCAAGGATAAAAAGGTTTTGTTCGGGGTCGAAAAGGAAGAGGGAGAAGATTACAACCAAAAGATCTTTTTTTTTGGTGTGGTTCCCTGGCGGCAGAGAGCGTCCTTGTTGTTGTGCTGATTCGATCGTGTTCTTGATCGTGTCTTGGAGCCTTGCTGAGCCTCGTGCCTCACCTTGGTTGGCTCTGGGGTTCTGCTGACTCGGAGTACGGGGTCGAACGGCGGGCGGACCTGCCTCCCTCTCCTGCTCGCAACTTGGCGCCAGAACTGGTTCCCTGGCGGCTGTAAGCGGACTTGGGCCAAGACCAGGAGGTCGACAGCACCACGGTTTCTCCTGCCCCCCTGACGAGAGCAAGGCCAGCTCGTCCGACGCCGATCCAGGGACAGTTGCGTCCACACCACGGTCCAGCCTGACCACCAGAAATAGCTACGTTTTGTGTGTGTGTGTGTGTGTGTGTGTGTGTGTGTGTGTGTGTGTGTGTGTGTGTGCTTGGCGCCTTAGAGGGATTGAGAACTGTATATTCATTGGAATTGTCTGTGTTTTTCCCCACGCCCGATCCCACACCATCCCTTCGAATCGCCCCGGATCCCTCTTCTTGCCGAGTCTTGTTATTTCTGGTAATAGTAAAAACGAATAAACATCATCAACTCAGTGAAAAGTGACTCGTGCCACCTTCCTCGTCCCGTTTGCGGTAGAGCGATTAGAACCGCCATGTTTGGGTTATAAATAAATAAACCGCCTCCATCGTTTTGGCTCATTCTACGTTGGCGGGACTGTTCAAGTCCCGTGGACGTCACATTGGTGTCAGGGTGTTGGATGTTCGAACCCCTCTAAATTATATTTGGTATCGGGAGAATATACCAAGATTAAAATCTCGCCACGAATTGGAATATAAAATTATTACAGAAAAGCGCGCGAGCGCGGGAAAATTTTGACGGGATTTTTCAAATTTAAATTAATTGGCGGCAAACGGGACTTCTGCACCATGGCGGATGTGCAGATGTTTGAGGAGGAAGGCCACGTGTCTGGCAGCGAGTCGGGGGAAGAGGGGAGAGACGGGGGTAGGGTTGGAACCTCCCCCATTCCGAGCGTGGACCGTGCTTCATCGCCCGTAACGGGGCCGGCAGTGCCGGAAACCGGTGTGATGACGATCCAGACACTGTTGGAACGTTTAATAGGGGACATGACGGCACAGAGGGCAGAAATGACGGCACAAATGGCAAAAATGACTGCACAGGGGGCAGAAATGACAGATCAATTGGGGGTAATGGGGGTACAGTTGGGTGCACGGATTGATTTAATGAGGGATGAATTGGGGGAAAAGATGGAGAAAATGAAAACTGAGATGCAGGAGTGTGTGGATGTTAAATTGGGAGAAATACAAAGTAAATTCGAGGATAGATTGGAGGAAACAAAGGTAGAAATTACATTGGAGGGGGAAAATATACGGAAAAAATTGGTAGATAAAATTGATGCAACGAACATTCGGGTTGATAAAGTGGATGAAAGCCTGGAACGTCATCGTGCCTGTGTGGATGCTCATATGCAGCTGCAAGTTGAAGAGTGGGGAGAGTTGAGGAAGCAAGGGATGAATTTGGCGGAGGAGGTAAAAGGATTGGAGGCTCGTTTGGACGAACAAGATAAAATTATGAGCCAAGATGAAGTCTTGGATAAAGGCCTGGTAGAGCCGTCTTTTGTAAGTAGAGTGTCCGGGTTGGTTGAGGAGCAGCTACAAACTCGCGACGGAGCCTTGGAGGAGGTTGTGCGGGCCCAGAAGATCCTGCGGGAAGAGGTGAATCGGTCCATTCAACGTTTGGAACAGGAGACAAAATTGACCCATGAGACCCTCACCACAAAACATCTTTGGCCACAGTGGGCTCCGAAATTGGATACGCAGCCACAAGGGTGCTTGATCCCTGGGCTGGATTCGGACAAGGGAGAAACTGAGAAGCGGGCCACCGTAAAAGTGATCCCCCTGGTAAATTTCGACGGGTCAGGGAGCGTTGAAGCTTTTCTGACGCAATTTGAGTGCATTTCCTGACTAAACGGGTGGAATGAGTGGGAACGTACAGGGAATTTGGTGGCAACGTTGCGGGGACCAGCCGCAGACGTGTTAAACGTGATCGCGGAGGGGATGTTGACCAGCTCCCACATTTGCGAGGCGTTGAGCCGTCGGTTTGGGTTCGCGGCAAACTGTGATCTGGTGCGGGCTCAGTTCCAGCACCGCAGATTAAAGCCGGGTGAGACAGTGCAGGAGCTGGCACAGGACATTTACCAATCAGTCAGGATCGCGTATCGGGACCTTACAGTGGAGGCGTGGGACAGACTGGCACTAGAGAAATTTTTAGCTGCTCTTCCTGACCCTGAGGTCCGAGCGCTAGTGGAGCTACAGGATCCACCCACCGTGCACCGAGCGGCCGAGTGCACGGCCAGGATGGCCTCGTGGAGTCGGCCGGGTCGGGTGCCCGAGAGGCCATCGGTGACGATCCGACAGGCGGAGATCCAGGATCAGGGAGGGGGGCTGGGAGAAATTGGCATTACCCAAATGTTTCAGGAAATTTGCCAGAAACTGTCGAGTTTGATAAAGGGTAATCCGGTAGTTAGTGCGCCAAAGCGGCGGGGTCCAGCCCAGCCAATAGAGCAATTTGATTATGGCCCAGGGGGTCCGGAACCGGAAGAGACATTTCACCGTTACTCACGGGGGCCTTTTATGGGGAGTTGTTTCCGGTGCGGGCGCAGAGGACACATGCAACGATATTGCCGGTACCCGGCGATGGAGGGACCCTCCAATGGACTTTTAGACTCGGAGAGGGTGAATCCTCCTGCTGAACCGCCAGGTCTATCCGAGATGCCCTTTCATAGGTCGGGTCCGGAGATCACTGTCGGGGGTCGGGGAGACTAGATTGGGCTGAGCATATACGGCCATGCTCGGCTGCTGACATTGTGGCGAAGTGCCTCCTTTGGTGAAAAAAAAATGAATTGTGGGAAAATTGGCATGGGTTTGTAAGTTCTGCTGGGTTTTAGAGTGACAATCGGGACAGTGGGTAATTGGAAACAAAGCGGGCACGAGTGGCTGTCCAATGGCTGGTGCGTGGATCGGGTGAGAAGTGCTGTGTGAGTTGTTTTAAGTGAAGAAGTGAAATGTATGGTGCACACATTGTTTTTTTATTGGGCATGGTGTGGTAACAGGGAAGGTCATGGTCGGTGAAGTGTTAGAAATGCAGGTGTCACATGTAAGGCCGATGGGGTGGGGGAGTCATGTGGGTTTTGTGGGTGGGGATGATGTGCTTGTCCACAGGGATTGCTGAGGCTCACGGTGAGCGGGAATTGCGACCCCCTTTAAGGAGATTCACCACCTGGTGGCTAATGGTGACAGTGTCTGGAGGCAACTGGGAGAGGGTCTGGTTGGGCGACCAAGGCGGGTAGGACCTTGGCGACCCAGGAAGGCCAGAGGAGCCAGTGAGACCCCTTCCAGAGTGTTGTACGGGATTAGAGCTGATGGCTACCAAGGGGGAGGGAATCAAAGGGAGCGGGGCAGAGAAACGTCCGGGTTGGACTAAAGCTTACCTGTGGGCATGGTTGCACCTGAGATGCCCCCATCATCTTGTGGTAACCCACCCCACGGCCACGACGGGATTCAGCCTGCATGATTAAAATGAGGACCATGACCTAGAAATGTAATGATGACCATGGTGTGAGTGTTGTGAAGATGTGTGAGTCCCACTCGATCCCGCACAACTTGACAGGTGCAGCAAGGGCATGATGTCCGCATAATTTTGGGGCAAGCAAATTTGAAAATTGGCTCCCCAGGTAACGCTGGGTCTATTAGCATCCACTGGGGGAGGCGGTCAAGTGTAAATATCCTGTGAATAGTGTCGTTAAGGCTTAGAGTAGGAATGTAAAGTATAAGTGTTGTGTTTTTGTGGAACCTTTTGTTTCCCCTCCCCAGATCACTGGAAGAGTGCTGGGCAAGAGCGATGATCCGGAGGATGGAGTGCAACTTCGCTCAGTGCTCTCATGTGATAAAATGAAAAAAACAAAAAACGAATGATTGTTTCGGCGAGGATAAGGCCATAAGGGGGTAGTACATTAAGCAGGATAGGTAAGTTAGCTGCGACTCGCTGCCCATTGCCCCTCCTACTTTATTTCGTTAGGTTAATTAGGTGTGAGTCAGTAAGTGTTAAGGCTGGTACGGTAGCGCCTGTGATATACCTTGCAGGAGCTGCGGTACCAGAGGAGGGGGCAGTGTTACGTTTGAGGGGGGGGGGTATGCATTCAAAGGGTAATTAGGATGTTTAATTAGGTATGCCATGCTGTTCGAGTTTACCAGGATCTCGATGTAATAAGTAGCAATTCAGTGGTGATAAGTTGTCTAGTAAATGTTCATTTCTTCAAGGGGGAAATGATAAATGTCACGTAATTAGATAGGGACATGGTATAGGGTAAGTGTGTCTGCGTAAACCCCTTTTGGTATTCTCTGAAGACTGGCCGTGACGTCACAGGACAGTGCAGCGGATGGCTCCGCCCCGTGATCAAGATTGGCGGAAGGCGATGGCGGTGGGCCAATAAACGGCTCGATTGAAGTGACGAGGACCAAGGATAAAAAGGTTTTGTTCAGGGTCGAAAAGGAAGAGGGAGAAGATTACAACCAAAAGGTCGTGGTTTTTTTGGTGTGGTTCCCTGGCGGCAGAGAGCGTCCTTGTTGTTGTGCTGATTCGATCGTGTTCTTGATCGTGTCTTGGAGCCTTGCTGAGCCTCGTGCCTCACCTTGGTTGGCTCTGTGGTTCTGCTGACTCTGAGTACGGGGTCGAACGGCGGGCGGACCTGCCTCCCTCTCCTGCTCGCAACTTGGCGCCAGAACTGGTTCCCTGGCGGCTGTAAGCGGACTTGGGCCAAGACCAGGAGGTCGACAGCACCACGGTTTCTCCTGCCCCCCTGACGCGAGCAAGGCCAGCTCGTCCGACGCCGATCCAGGGACAGTTGCGTCCACACCACGGTCCAGCCTGACCACCAGAAATAGTTACGTTTTGTGTGTGTGTGTGTGTGTGTGTGTGTGTGTGTGTGTGTGTGTGTGTGTGTGTGTGTGTGTGTGTGTGTGTGTGTGTGTGTGTGTGTGCTTGGCGCCTTAGAGGGATTGAGAACTGTATATTCATTGGAATTGTCTGTGTTTTTCCCCACGCCCGATCCCACACCATCCCGTCGAATCGCCCCGGATCCCTCTTCTTGCCGAGTCTTGTTATTTCTGGTGATAGTAAAAACGAATAAACATCATCGACTCAGTGAAAAGTAACTCGTGCCACCTTCCTCGTCCCGTTTGCGGTAGAGCGATTAGAACCGCCTTGTTTGGGTTATAAATAAAGAAACCGCCTCCATCGTTTCGGCTCATTCTACGTTGGCGGGACTGTTCAAGTCCCGTGGACGTCACAATATCGTTCATAGTAACTGAAAAAACCAAATGGAGCAAACAGCATCCCAGGACTAAGGTATGAAATAGGGGAAGGGGGGGAGGGGAGGGTGCCTTCATCAAGCGTTACATAATATTTTAGGGGGTGTCTGTTGAAGCGTTATGGAGCATTACAGAGGGGTGGTGAGGTGTCGGATTTTGGCAAAAAAAAATTTGTCGGATTTTCTGTAATTTTTGAATGGCCCCTCACCAGATTTTTATCTTGCCAAAACGAAGTTTTTGCGAGCTATGTTAGTCAGCTTGGATGTTTTTTTTTTTGTCTGTAATCACGTATCGATCACTGCAGAGCATAGTTATCATTGGAAATTTTTGTAACTTCGCGTATCAGAGGCCTATAGAGGTCCCTTTCAGCGCATAAAATTTTCAAGGTCAAAGGTCAAGGTCACTTTGTCGCAAATCAGGGGAGTCGACGAAACCCTTATTTTTTGAGTAATTTTGATCGGATCGTCTTCAAACTTCATGGGAATATAGTTCATGGTCTGGCGCTCAGCTGATTAATTTTTGGTGGCGATCGGCCTTGACCTTCATGGTTAGCGCTGGAGGTCAAAAGTTTTTGACCCCAAGGTCAAATTTTGAAATCTTAGGTACCATATCGAGTAATACCTCAAATTGAACACCTCTGAGTGCTTTCTAGATCTGTCAAAAGTTTGATGCTATGACGTCATTTGATGACGTCATGACGAAAAAACGGATTTTTCATGAAAATTTTATTTCCTCAGTTCTCATCAATATCTCTTGATATTTCATGTACAATGGTCCTGGAGAGATACCATTAACCGTACGAAAATAGAAAGGTCAAGGTCAAAGGTCAAGGTCACAAAAAGGTGCATCAAGGTCGACGAAACCCTTATTTTTTGAGTAACTTTAATCGAATAAATAAGTCACTCATATTCACATTTTGGCAAGATACTGGTCACCCTGGGGGTGACATTGGTTTTTATTATTTTTTAATCTTCCACCGTGTGCGTCGTCGGAGGGAGGGGCGGGGTACCAAGCATAGATGCAAGACAAGAAAAGAGGCAGTAGAAGAGAGAGACCACCAACCTTTTGGCGATGTGAAAGTGATATTTCCAGAGACTCAGTTTCATCATGGGAGATTTTAGTGATCTTGAAGGCTTTGATTTCCATGTCGTCAATCTGTGGAAGGTGGGCTGTGCAAGGTGGGCAGCAAGGGCGCCATCCCGGAGGGGGGAGGAATACTCCATAAAGCTGTGGATGATGGCCTTGCAATGGGATAAGAGTTTAGGTGTACTTCGGAAAAGCTGTGCACAAAGGAGGATGCCCAGTTGGTGACTGGCTTTGGAGGTTAACTTAGAAGTGTTTTGAAGTAAAGAACTGAGAACCGAAGATCGAAGGTCAGCTTCATATAAAATTGTGAATTTTCATCAACTTGACCTGAAATTTTAATGATCATTTAAGCTTTTGTTGTCAAATTTTCAGCAAAGCTTTATATTATTATGAGAATGTGGAGAAGATAAATTAATAAATTGGAAAAAAAGGTCAAAAGTAGCACTTATTATACAGAAGAAGAAGTCAGAATACAAAGCAGATGGGCTTTGCATTTTCAGATGCTTTCTAGTTTTTATTAACATCCTGTTGGCCAGGATCAATATGGAACTAACTGGTATGGTATGTGGTCGCTGGTCCCATTTCACAGTGAAGGAGTTATATGTGATATAATGTGTCAAGGAATGGCAAACGTAATTGGGTGATGGAACATCTGTTCTGTGCCAATGATGGCCTACCAACCAGAACCATAAACCTCCACCCTGGTGTTTCACAGACAGGGCGAGCCATCAGTGTGTGTGCCATCCCTCAGAGCCTAGTGTCCCATCTGCCAGCATTACTTGGTTAACATTAAAGATCCCATGCTGTCTCGCAAAGATTGGGCAAGTTTTCACTGGCACCCTGAACAAATTCAGAATCCCTGAACTCAGTCTAGTGTCCTGCATCAGAGTAGTGAACCTTCCAGGATTGTAATCCAAGCCAATAAACTGCTCGGGCAGAACTGACATTGCATAGAGCATGGCGAATAATAACAATTATAATAATCATAATGACAACAACACTAATAACAAGCAGGGAACCACGGAACATCCACGCAATATAAAATGTGACTTCAAGTCCTCAAATCTCCCCATCCCCAGACCCCTCACAAACCCCAAGTCCTCAACCCCTGCCTCCCGACACAGAGGCCTCACCCTCCCCCTTCCAACTACACTACATGGCCAAAAGTATGTGGACACTTGCTCGTCCAACTTCTCATTCCAAAATCATGGGCATTAATATGGAGTTGGTTCCCCCTTTGCTGCTATAACAGCCAGTTTTGGATGCAGAAATGAGTGAAATCATAAAAGGTAAGATAATTCGAATTTAAAACATTGGGTTTGGAGTTATTCTTGCCTTTTTGAGAAAATAATCAAGCAGTTCTCAGGGAACTTAGATTTATGTGATTACACAATATGTGTGTATACTTTGTCGTGTCAATGGATGTTCGTTGCTGTTTTCATTTGATTTGAGATAATTTCCTGAAAGCAACTTCGCAGCCTTGCCCCAGCGCAAGCGACATTTTGGGTTTGGGTGGTGCGAGGCCGAGGCTGGAAATTACCCTGAAGAAAATGATCTTTAATGTCCAAAAAAAAAGAAAATACCTAACAACCTTGTGACTGTTAAGTATGAGACACTGAAATCCAACACGTTTCACAAATCTGTAAAGAGAAAAATGAGAGTAATTTACGCATAATACTTTGAAAGTGCTCGCCGCATGCGCCAATTGAGAACTCGATGCAGGTCCCGTAGATGTCAAAAGAAGAGGTGAGCGGTAACAATTTGTGTTGGTTACGATGTGAGACACGAGGACTTGTCGTAAAACGTAAATGTTTCATTTTATATTCTTTTATTTTCTTTTATTTTCTTGATTCCACTGTGTGAAATACAAACCTGACTGTGGGGAAACTTGGATATAGCATTGTCTGATCATCTGGTTTTGATTCCTGATTGGAGACAATTAAATTACCAAGTACAGAGTTCAGAGAATCTTCACACATTCTTGAGAAAAAAGGCTGGGGAATAGTCTTTTCAACTCTTGCTTTGTGTTTCTGAGCATGATCTATATTGTCTTTGTTTGTGAACTTTCAATAGCAGGCGTGATGGCAACCATACAAAGCCGATGGGTCAAACGGAACAGTACAGAGCTGAACCTTCTGCAAACTCTTCTCAGAGAAATTGAGCATTTTGGAACGATCTTTGATAGAAAGATGAACTAAACAAACAGATGTTTTGGACGAAGTTAGCTGTGTGGTTGCTTCTGTAGGCGCCGCCATTTTGTCCGAATCTCGGTGCTACTCCGCCCTCAGAGCGCGAAGGAAAATTTGATTGGCCGAGACGGTGTAAAAAAAATTTTCCCCAAGTACTTCTAAACTGAAGGTTTTGGGGGGAAGTGTAAACAAGGCAAATTGTGTTCTACAGTGTTTCAATTTATAATTAAATTGAAATAAAATAAAAGTTTTCGAGTCTGTAGAAGAACAAGCTCAAATGAGCTAAGATCCTCGTCCTCTTAATGATGACGTCATAAAAACGAATATGACGTCATTGTGATATATCAGGTTTGCGATAAATTATCTGTGCTAATGCTCGGCTTGATTCCCGCAAACAAAATTTAAACAGCTTGCCTAGTTTCGGAGATAATGGTATAGGCGATTTCCATTAGCGGCGATATTATGACGTCAACTTTTTTCTTGGAAGAATTTCCAAAATCGGAGATGGTTACTGCCTGCGCGTGGGCTTTCTGCATATACATGGCAAGTTTCGCGAAGATCCGATGAAAACTCTGGGTTGTGAAACAAAAAATGTCAAAAAATAGGAATGACGTCATAAAATTGATATGACGTCATAGTGATGTATCATATGTGCGGTAATTCATCTCTGCTTAATGCCCTGTTCGATTCCCGCAAACAGAATTTAAAAAGCTTGCCTAGTTTCGGAGATAATTTTTTCGGCGATTTCCATTAGCGGAGATATTTTGACGTCATAACTTTTTTTTCTCGGAGGAATTTTCAAAATCGGAGATGGTTACTGTCTGCACAGGGTATTTCTACATATGTATATGCCAAGTTTCAGGAAGTTTCGATGAAAACTGTCGGCTGTGAAACAAAAAAGTCCACAAGAACAACAACGTGAGTAAGAGTAAGATTTAGAGATCCTCCACGAGGATCTAAAAACCGAAACAAACCATTTATTCAGAAGTTTCCCACCATTGATGCACTCTCCAGCATACCACCTTATTTAACACATGAAACTAGTAATTCGTCCAAGTTGTATACATCCTTTTTGACGTCCCAAAAACAGCACGCTTCTTGTGTGGAATGATTTTCAATGAACTGGCAGACAGACAAACAGACTGAAGCAATTGCTTTGCTCCGTCGTGCGCATGTGCGTTCAGAGTGAGACCATGAAATTTGCCAAATTTCGAGCCAAAGTACTGCTGAACTGCAGGTTCGTGCTCAGGTTCATGTCCCCATTCGTGTTCTCCAGTGTTCATAAAAAAAAAAATCAATTGAGATTAAATATTTCATCGATCATATAAATAGACTGATAGACAGAATGAACCAATTGCTTAACCCTGCTTTGCGCTCCGCACGCGTGGTAACGACCGCCCTGACACTTCAGTCAGAGCGTTGTATTATTTTTGTCCGTCTCGGAGGACAGATGCAACAATGGATGGAATCAACAGAACATTGATCGGAGTTTGCCAATCACCAGAAGAAAGGAGAAGTTGACGTTTCTGGCTTTAACCCTTCATCGAAGCAAATTTGTTCACATCACCCTTTTTCTCCAACGAATGGATATTCCAGAAACATCACCTTCTCTTTCCTTCCCAAGGATGATTGGCAAACTCCGATCAATGTTCTGTTGATTCCCTCCGTTGGAATTGCACAGCATACAACTGATACACACTTTGTGTACATTGTGGAAGTTAGCAATAAAAGTATAAATTGGTTATGTTACATTCATCAACATCGTTATTATGCGGCATGCCCTTTGCAGAGCATTGGTGATGTTGAAGCGGTTACCACGCCACCATCCTGGATGGATCACCACTCAGACTCAGAAAGTCAGGGCAGGAATTTGGAATTTGGTCAGGGTGCCGGCGATGGCTCGGCGACTCTTCGCCGTGGACATCGTTGGATCTTTAACGTCCACAAACGAATACTGGCAGATGGGACACCCAATTTAACATCCATCTGAGGGACGGCACGGACTATGACGAACCACCCTACCTGTAAAACACCGGGATGACAGTTTATAGCTGGGTTGGGATTCCAACCCAGGCTAGACAACCTAAAGGCAAATGTGCGGCGTACCTGTAGGCCATCCTGTCACCTTTGGATACGTTAACCTAACCAAACCATTTGACCTAATGTCAGTCCAATTGAAAGTACAACTAAAAACAAATTTATCCTACACTTTTTTGAAATGTGAAAGGCCAATGGGGGCGATAATCAGTGATGGCATCGACGAAGTTACACGCAAGGTTTGCCAACTTTGGTGGCCTTCGAAACGATACACTCCTTTAATTTCACGGATTTAGCGAAATGCTACGTTTGGGCGGGTCTGGTCTTGGCAGTATAATGTTATACACTCGTTATGAGATGAATCCGGATGGGTAAGAAGCATGCCGATGCATCATTAACTGGCGCGGTGGCAGCTCGCCGTAATAGAGCCACCCTTGTTCTCTGGAGCACGGTTCAGAGGTCTCTGATGGATGCGAGCAAACTGCGAGAGCGGTCACCCAAAGGCCCTAATCCTAGCGTGAACGGGGTGCCTACAGAACGACAAGCACTGGCGAGTTAATCACCCTTTTGCACGCCATCTTACCTTAATCCCTGACAGCCCTTCGACCGTAGGCCTAGGGTTGCATGATGGCGATCCTCCGATGCGTGCCTCGGCCCGTTTTGCCCCTTGCCCCAGAAGATGGCTTACATTCAGCGTCTCCATGGGGGAGATTGGATGGAGCAAAGATCATGGCAACTGCTCTCTATGCTCGGTAAGTAAAGGTGTTCGGAGCACAGAAGATTTTTGCTTCTTTAACACATCCTTTCAGCCAACATGGCGACTCCATCAAACGGCAACACATGTCGGGATCAGAAACTCGACTCGATCTTCATCTTGTTCATTTTATATCTTAAGTTTCCTGGCAATACAACTACATTATTGGAAGTTCACAACAGCAAAAGGATAAAGACAGCGTTGAGGGTTGACAAGGTGGGAAATCACCTGCAGGTTTGGGTAACCTGCCATCCATTTTTGATCAGTTTCAGTTTCAGTTTTTTTTCATTTCCACTCTTGAATCAATCAAACATAGGATATAAGAAACATACATCGTATTATGAGAACAGTGGATGAACCTGAATACAGGATGGCTTGTAGGATTTGTGATCACCTTTCATCACTATGAGCATAACCTGTATCCTTGAAGTCCTGCCTAATCACCTCATAGCGTCATTGGCTGTTACGGTGTGGCTGTGCCACTGATGCAGTGCCCCCTGTAGGTTAGAACAGGATTTTGTAATTTGTACTGTGCACGGCGATAGCTCACCTCTTTTTTTTTTTTTTTTGAGGGACACCGTGGGATCTTTAACGTCCACCAACAAATGACTACAGATGGGACGTCCAGTTTAACGTCCATCCGAGGGACAGAATATACACCCCTGCCTGTGAAACACCATGGCGGTGGTTTGTAGTTGGGTCAAGATTCGAACCCAGGTGAGACAGCTCAAACGTGAATGTGCATACCTCAAGGCCACCCTGCCAAGCCTGTGGGTAACTGTCGCTGAGCCATTGTGAAAAGGCTACCTTAAAATTGACTGTCATTTTCGCATTTATCAGAACAAATAAACATGTATGTTAAGAGTATAATAAACAGTCCCAATGTAGACGCATACCTCTGCTAGGCTGAACAGTTCATGTTCTGTATCCCACTGATGGGCTGACAAATGTTAATTCAGTTGTATGATGTTCATGAAAGAGGGAATGGGTTTGGGAAGGGGAAAAGGGAGGAGGATGTCATATATATGCTTGTGAAATGTATTGGAATGAACTCGGTTTTCTTATTATATAAAGTGTTGGTTGTACTTCTCATTCATCTTTAATGTACACAATTATTCCCATGTTCTTGTGGGGGTGGCTGGAGGAAGCTTGACCTGAGTCTTTCACAACCAGGCTGGTGAGACCTCAGGTTCCAGTGTAGCTGGCAGGAATTAGTGATTTGTTCAGGTTGCCGGCGATAACTCGCATCCTCTTCACGAAAAAATGTGGGGTCTTTAATGAGTACAAACTCATGCTAGCAGATGGGACACCCGGCTTTAGGTCCATCCTCTGAGGCTCGCTGAACTTTGTGATGCAACACCTTGCCTGTGAAACAAATCCTACATTTTATAATCAGGCCAAGAATACTCAGATTAGACAGCTCATAGGTATTTAGTGTACCTCTGTACCATCTCTCAAATTTATCGTATAAATATATATGCGCGCGCGCGCGCGCGCACACACACACACACACACACACACACACACACACACACACACACACACACACACACACACACACACACACACACACACACACACACACACACACCTGCAAAAGTATTCACCCCCTCCAAAGTTTTCACATTTTGATGCCACCTGAGCTTATTCCATGAAGCGTTCAAGTCAAACTTAATATAGTCTTCACAAGGTACTCCAAAGTGATAAAGCTTTAAAAAAATGCAGATAAAATGTGAATAAGTTCGATTCACAGAGAAAAATCTGATGATTCTTAGTTGCAGAGGTATTCAACCCATTTGCCTAATTAACCCAAAATCACTTCTGGAGCAAATTATTTGTTTGAAAGGTAAAAAAAAAAAAATCTGTGTAATAGGTTTCACCTGTATGTAATCAGTGGTAAAAATTAAGCTCCTCCACTTTTATCTCAAGAGTTTTAAGGTGAAACTCACTTGGTCAACCAATGAGTCAACCGTGAAGACCAAGGAGCTTTCCAAAGAAGTCGGGCATAAAGTGGTGGAGAAGCACCGTTCAGGAGAGGGTTATAAGAAGATTTCAAAATCACTCATTATCCCTTTATGTACAGTGAAATCCATTATTAGGAAGTGGAGGATGGATCATACCACCCAGACTCTACCCAGACCAGGTCACTGATCCAAACTCAGCAGCCAGGCAAACAGGAAACGGGTTCAGGATGTCACTGTAAATACAGCAATGACTGGAGGATCTGCAAGGCTCTATGTCCGAGATATGGGTCAATGTTCATCAATCAACAACATCCCATTCCCTTCACAAAGCTGGCGTCTGTGGACAGATGGCAAGAAAGAAGGCATTACTGAAAAATACACATCTAAAAGCTTGTATGGAGTTTGTGAAAAAGCATCTTAATGACACTGCAGGCATGTGGAGAAAGGTTTTGTTGTCAGACGAGGCAAAAATTTAACTTGTTGGTCTAAATTCAAGTAGTTACGTTTGGTGCAAACCTAACACTGCACATCACCCAATCAAACACCATCCCTACTATAAAGCATGGTGGTGGCAGCATGATGTTATGGGCCTGCTTCTCATCAGCAGGGACTGGCAAGCTTGTCAGGATGGAAGGGACAATGGACGGTGCAAAGTACAGGAGAATCCTTGATGAAAACCTGCTTGAGTCAGCCATTAATCTGAAACTGTGTAGGACATTCACATTTCCGCAGGACAATGATCCGAAGCAAAAAGATAAAGTCACACTGGAGTGGCTGAATAAGAAGAAAATACATGATCTAGAGTGGCCCAAAGTCCTGACTTGAACCCAACTGAACATTTATGTCGACACTTGAAGATTGCAGTCCATCGACGATCCCCATCAAACTTGGCAGAACTGGAGCAATTTTCACGTAAAGAATGGGGAAAGATTTCACCATCTCACTGTGCAAAGATGATAGAGATCTACCAAAAAGTCTCATTGCAGTCGTTGCTACAAAAGGTGTTTCCATCAAGTACTGACCTGAGGGGCTGAATATTTTTTACAATCAGTGAATTTTGATTTGAACATGTTTTTTCCATATATTCCTGACATGTAACCTCCATCAACTATAACAGTGTTTAGTTTGATCTCTTCAGTTGCAAAGAGAAATGTTCATTTGGAAAAATTGTTTCGACATAATTCATAATTCATCTAAATGTGGCATCAGCACTCTGTACAGAGTATGGTCCCAATGGATGTATGGATTGGTAGGGGGTGAATACTATTGCAGGCCACTGTATATACAGTATGTATATTTATGTTATAAATCAGGGGTGTCTTTCCATGTGTGAGTCCCCGAACTACTCCCTCAGTTTGAGGGCGAGACCCAACAAAACCTTCTGTGGAACGTGTTGGGGTCCCAGCTTGTGTCCTCAGGTGGGTGGGAGGTTTCATCAACTCCTCAATGCAATTATGATTTTGAGTTTCAATCTGCACGAAGCTGATCGCTTTCCGGATGTAACATCAGAATGGCGTTTCTCTTCGTTTATCTCACAAATGTTTGTAACATTGTATTTTATTGTACATGGCGTTCTAAAAAGAACTGGACAACTTAGGCTGTTAATATATTTAGTCCCACAAATGATACAATGATATCCTTTGATTTATATGATGCAGAAACTCATAGTTTTCTTTATTTTCAGGTCTGGTGGTTTAATGTAAAAGAAAATGGCGGCTACAGGAGAAAGCTCAATGTGTCGAAAGGTTCATCGAGATGAGATCCGACACGCAAGTTCAGCATAATTTCCGTACAAGGTATGGCAGGAATGCACCATCATGGACTAGTATCAGAGAGATGGTACAAGACGTTTAAGGAAACTGGAAGTTGTCAGAAACAGAAAAGTACCGGTCGATCAAGCACAAGTCCAGCAGACGTTGAACGAGTGTGGGAATCGTTTCAACAAAGTCCCAGAAAATCAATTTGACACACATTCAGAGAACTGGGACTACCAACAACCACTGTACACAGGATTTTGCATAAAAGATTGAAGCTTTATGCCTATAAGGTGCAGATTCTGCCGGAACTCGAACCCAATGATGGACCCAAAACGCAAGACGTTCTCCTTGGAAATGCTCAGTCACATAGAGGATGACGAAGATTACGTGAAAAAGGTCATGTTCACCCTAACAGCTTGCTTTCATGTATCGGGGATGGTCAACCGGCACAATGTGAGGATCTGTGGCTCTGAAAACCCCTACGTGGTCATTGAACACATACGCGATAGTCCAAAGGTCAATTTGTGGCGTGGCCTTCTGCAAGACCGCTTGGTGGGTCCGTTTTTCTTTGCGGAGGATACAGTGACCTCAATAATTTACATGAACATGTTGGAAGGATTTGCCTTCCCACAGATTGAAGACCTGCAACCCGATATCATTTTTCAACAGGACGGCGCTCTCCCTAATTCAGCCTTAGTCGTTTGAGCCGTCCTGAATGAAAAATTTCCAGGTTGCTAGATTGACCGAGACGGACCAACCACCTGGACCCCACGATCACCAGACATAACCCCCCTTGATTTTTTTTGGTGGGGGTTCGTCAAAGATGTTGTCCACAACACCAAGGTGGCAAACCTGCAGCATCTTCATTCTTGGATCACAGCTGCATGCGCACTGATGGACGCAAACATTCTGAGATGAACATGGCAAGAACTCGTGTACCGCCTTGATGTCCTGCGCACGACAAACGGAGCTAACATTGAAGTGTATTGATTATTATGCACAAAACCTTATGCGTTTCTGTATCATATAAACCAAAGGGTATTATTGTATCGTTTGTGCTTCTAAATATATTAACAATCAAAGTTTTCTGGGTCTTTTTGGAACACCCTGTGCATATATATATATATATATATATATATATATATATATATATATATATATATATATATATATATATATATATATATATTACACTGCAAAAAGGGGGCATAATAATCATGGTAATAATAATAAGAAGAATAATCAGAGTAATAATAACTACGTTCTTCTGTAGCGCATTACACTTCATGTGAAATCCCAATGTGCTTAAATGGAGGTATCATTTCCAAATTCGTTGAACATTTATCAAGCAAACCAGTAAATAGACTGCTCGCATGCAGATTGCTCTGCGGATGTGTAAGTAAAGTCACCCCAAAGGCAGTCACATTGCATTAACATTTAGCTATTCCACCCTTTCCAACAGAGAGGCCTCTATTCTCATATTCCCAGCTGAAGCCATAAAAAAAATCATTGCAGTTTCCTCTTACAGTAATTAAACATTTCCACTTTGGTATTGCAACATCAAGTACATAGTTAATTAAAGCAAAAAAAAAAAATTCTGGATTTAGCTCAAGACAGCTTGCTCACTGTGCTTTCTGGCTGGCACTGAGGTCTGCCCATGGTGTTTGCCAGTGCTATTCGCAAGCGAAAGTCAGGAGAGATTATTTCTGCCTGCTAAGCCTCCTTACTGCCCGGAGCAGGAAGGAGCGAGATGAGTTTGTGGCAAATTTAAGGCTCACTCAAAAGGAGCATTCATGACAAGACGGTTCGTTTTCGAGAAAACAATTCATCCATCTCCTCTGAGGGCCACCATCACATTGCGTCCGACTCTGTATTCCGTGCACCACGTATCAACCGCTTTTGCTTGAAAATGCCACCAGGTAGTGCCAAACGTCTATGACAATAAACTAACATAGCTCGTAGACTTACAGGATAGGTCAAAGGTCATGTTATTGTCTTTTTGAATTGGTTAGCCTGGGGTTCATTTTCCAACATTTTCCAGACTACAAACCTCCATCACAGTTATCCACAAGCACGGTGTTGCATCGTTGAGTGTACTGTCCTTTCAAGAAGACCATAATCCAGCTGTCCTCTCAACTAGCATCCACCTATGGACCTCAAAATCTATTTTTTTTTAAAGAGTAGGCCATTGATTGGTGGTTTGCTCTTATCCGATCATTCTGGAGCTTCTTATGAATTGGTCAGTCTTGGGCCCACGTTCCGATTTTATTCCTTGTGACCTTCATTCATTTCATTTCCTTCTGGATGTACGGTAGTCTCTCATTGCCGTCCAACCCTTCTCTGTCCATCAGGTGCCCATCATATTGCTCTTTTTGGTATATCTTGATCCAACATGTGCAACAAATGACCAATTCATATCCACCTCCTAATTTTGATCTCTTCTTTGATGTTTTTCCTCCCTGCTAGCCTTTTAACCTCTTTCTTCCTAGCTATGTCAGGCTAGGAGATTCTCACAATTTTCTTCTGGTTGTGCTGCAGATGAAAGACTCCACTTTGCTATTTATTTTGTGATTTTTCCAAGATTCACATCCAAATAGGAGGACAGGCTTCACATTGCTACCAAGGATGCTCAGCTTGGTTTGAGTGTGATACTTCTTTGACTTCCAAATGTTTTTGAGTTTCATGAACGCACCCATTCATTACCTTTTATATCCGTTGGAGTACGTCCGTATCTCCCCCTCTTGATATGGTAACCATGGACCCCAGATATGTAAACTTGTCAACCTCTCTGATTTGTGAATTGTTGCATATTGATGTTGTTGTCAGTGTGTGTAACATGTTTTGGTCATGCTTTCCGTTTAGACAATGTTAATTTTCAGCCCCACTTAGCCGATTTACTTTCTCCTGCATGCGATGTAAAGACTGACATCAGGGAGATGCCATCTGCAAAGAAAAGTTCCTCAAGCTGTTCAATTTGGTTCCTCCAAGGTATCCCGTTCCTTCTCTGCTCAGTTGTTTTCCGCAACACTCCATCCAACATGACGATACTAAAAACAGGAATGGAGACAACATGCAACCTTGTCTGACCCTTTTGCAACTTCACCATCAGATGACAACTTATTGTTGCAAAAGACACCGCATCAGTATTTATTGCAGCCTGTCGGAACTCTTTGTCATCCGTACAAATTTATCTGGTACTCCATACAGTCTTATTTGGTGTATCCTCGGTAAATTCTAAATTATTGTTCTGATTGTGAGCTGCTTTGGAAGCACCTGTGATTGTGGAGTGGCTGCGTAGGATCGGGTCCCAACGGTAGAAACGTTCACGATCCCCTGCCCCCTAAAAACAAAACTCCAAAAAATCGAAATTAATTTCATATATTTCTGTTACTTAGTAATTCACATCATCGGAATGTCCTTTATAACTTAATTCTAACCTCATGAAATGGTTTACATTATCTTTAAAACAAAACCATCTTTCACTCATTTTCCAACGTGTCAACCCTATTTTGGTGAGGAAATGTGAAATTCAATATGACGGCCTCGCAGTCGGGATGTCTGGAAGAAGAAATCACCTCTGAAGTTTACAACATCCATGTTTGACAAATACATTTATTTTTATCGCAGCAACTGTCTTACATCTATGAATATGATCATGTTGTTTGTGTCATACAATTGAGATTGTGTCTGCCCTGAATTGCCACAATTGTGACAAGGATCATCTCCAAGTCATATCAGATCAGACAATGAACAATGCTCTATACAAATCATCGGTGCTGCCGAAGAAGTTTCTATGGCTGGGGTTACAATCCTGGATGGGTCGCCGCTCCGACACAGGAAGTCAGGGCAAGAATTTGGAATTTGACCTGAGTGTCGGCGATAGCTCACCTACTCTTCGCAAAGGACACAGTACTGGGATCTTAAACACCTACCAACTAAATATGCCAGCAGATGGGACGATCACTTTATCGTCCATCCGTCCGTCCATCCGAGGGACTGAGGGACGGCACACACGCATTGATTAATCACCCTGCCTGTGAAACACTGGGATGACAGTTTATAGCTTGATTGAGATTTGAATGCAGGCTAGACAGCTTAGAGCGAGCTTGCATACCTCTCGGCCATCCTGCTATGATGTGGGGATGCATGATGGTGCTGAAAATTAGTTTGACAGAGGCTCAGGATTGTCTGCCCCTTCTTCTATGTCTGACAACTCCATGAGAGGACTTGCTGGCTCCTTCTTTGCACTTCTTGGTGATGGAGTTGGTGTTGATGTTGTTGAGGATGTTGATGCTATCAGTTAATCAGCTTGAGGCCTTTCAACCTTCTGGAAGAAGCGAAAGAGAGTCTCCTGCATTGCATTCTTCTTTTCTTTTTTTTTTGAGCAAGCATTGCTTTGTAGCCACTGAAAATTTTTTCCAATTCTCTCTTGAACTTGTCGTTCATTTGTGCCGTTGCTTTACTCATTCTGATTCTCCCGTTACATTAATCGTTCTTTTAATTTGATGTTTAATTAATTTTGCCTACTCCAGGAATTTCCCCACAGAACCTCGCAGTGGTCACGACGCCCACTGCTCGTGCCGCAGAAGCCTTCATGGTGATCCCGCAGCCAAACTTGTCCCTCTGCTTAATTTATTTTCATTGCACTTAATGAAGTTACACTTTGGCCACATTTCTTAATCTTTTTTTCCACTCAATATATTTGTCAGAACAGGTTTGAAGATTAAGTTTAATGCTTTGGCAATTTCACATGTTCTTGTGTACATTTTGAGGAAGGTGGGGGGGGGAGCACAGCCTTGCTTAAAGTAAATAAGCCAAGTTATAAGAATCGCTAAAATTTTCAGATTTAAATTTTCAGATTTCACTCCAGATTTTGACACTTAATGATTCCACAATCTCCAATTCTCAATCCAAAGACAGATTTTGATTTTAAACTTGAATTAGTTGATTTGTGAATTGGACCAAATTTTCATTGGTCTTCACAGCCTTGTTGCATACCTTGCTGTACTGCTTAAGCAATTCACTAGCCTTTCACTAAGCCCAGATCTGCTTGGGCCAGCGTGAGGATTATCCGTTCGTTTTTGTGATTGCCATGCGGACCTTTGGGAGTTTGTATCTGTTGCTGCATTTGAGCCTGGGGAGTAACTGCTGAAATCTGTCTGTCTGGGTTCTTCCTGACATCTTTGTTCTTTGTTCCTTTCACATTTATTTCTAAAAAAATTTTCACAATTCTCTTTATTCATTATAATTCTTGTTTTTTTCTTATCTTTCATCCCTTTTACTCACTATTCCTCTCTTTCGTCATGTATCTTTTTCAGGAGAAGTGAATTCTTGCAGAAATTTTTCTGCAAGGCTCACTTGGCTGTGCCTGGATGGGTTTGAGGCTTGTGGAGTAGCAGTTAAAACCCAAATCCTGTCCAGGTTCCTCCTGATGACTCCATTTTTTCTCTTTACTTCTTCAGGTTCCTTCTTGTTCTTCTGTTTGATTATGATACTTCTATTATTGTTGGTTGTTGTCAATATTGTACACTGCTCCTTCCCAATTCCACATCCAGGCGATGCATGACAACATCGCCCGGCGCCGAAGGAAGGAAGTACTCAGTTTTCGCTCCATTTGTTTTTTATCTTGCCAAAACGAAGTTTTTGCAAGATATGTTAGTCAGCTTGTATGTTTTTTTTTTGTCTGTAATCACATATCGATCACTCTGCAGAGCACAGTTATCATTGGAAATTTTTGTAACTTCGCATATCAGAGGCCTATTGAGGTCCCTTTCAGCGCATAAAATTTTCAAGGTCAAAGGTCAAGGTCACTTTGTCGCAAATCAGGGGAGTCGACGAAACCCTTATTTTTTGAGTAATTTTGATCAGATCGTCTTCAAACTTCATGGGAATATAGTTCATGGTCTGGCGCTCAGCTGATTAATTTTTGGTGGCGATCAGCCTTGACCTTCATGGTTAGCGCTGGAGGTCAAAAGTTTTTGACCCCAAGGTCAAATTTTGAAACTTAGATACCATATCGAGTAATACCTCATATGAAAGTGCTTGATAAGTGCTTTCCAGATCTGTCAAAAGTTTGACGCTATGACATCATTTGATTACGTCATGACGAAAAAACGGATTTTTCATGAAATTTTATTTCCTCAGTTCTCATCAAAATCTCTTGAAATTTCATGTACAACGGTCCTGGAGAGATACCATTAACCGTATGAAAATATAAAGGTCAAGGTCAAAGGTCAAGGTCACAAAAAGGTCAAGCATCAAGGTCGACAAACCCTTATTTTTTGAGTAACTTTAATCGAATAAATAAGTCACTCATGTTCACATTTTGGCAAGATACTGGTCACCCTGGGGTTGACATTGGTTTTTTTGTTGTTTGTTTGTTTGTTGGTTTTCTTGTTTGTTATCTTGCCAAAAGGAAGTTTTTGCAAGATATGTTAGTCAGCTTGTATGTTTTTTATTTATTTATTTGTTTATTTTTTTTGTTTGTCTCTAATCATGTATAAAAAATTCTGCAGAGCACAGTTATCATTGGAAATTTTTGTAACTTCGCATATCAGAGGCCTATAGAGGTCCCTTTCAGCGCACAAAATTTTGAAGGTCAAGGTCAAAGGTCAAGGTCACTTTGTCGCAAATCAGGGGAGTCAACGAAACCCTTATTTTTTGAGTAATTTTGATCAGATCGTCTTCAAACTTCATGGGAATATAGTTCATGGTCTGGCGCTCAGCTGATTAATTTTTGGTGGCGATTGGCCTTGACCTTCATATGTTTTTTTTGTTGTTTTTTTTTTTGTCTATCATCACGTATAAATCACTCTGCAGAGCACAGTTATCAGTGAAAATTTTTGTAACTTCGCATATCAGAGGCTTATAGAGGTTCCTTTCAGCGCATAAAAATTTGAAGGTCAAAGGTCAAGGTCACTTTGTCGCAAATCAGGGGAGTCGACGAAACCCTTATTTTTTGAGTAATTTTAATCTAATCGTCTCCAAACTTTATGGGAATGTAGTATATGGTCTGGCGCTCAGCTGATTAGTTTTTGGTGGCGATTGGCCTTGACCTTCATGGTTAGCGCCTCAGGTCAAACATATTTGACCCCAAGGTCAAATTTTCAAGTTTTAGGAACCATATCGTGTAGCACCTCAAATTGAACACCTCGATGAGTGCTTTCTAGATATGTCAAGCTTGAGACATTATGACGTCATTTGGTGACATTATGAGGCAAACATATTTTTCATGGTTACTCTGTAGAATGATTCTCATCGGAATCTCTCGTAGGCAGATATTCCTCAAGGAGTCGCTCCTGGTGGATAGCAGCTCTGTTCACCTCAGTGTGACCTTAAAGAAGTCACACGTGCTCACCTTTTGGCAAGATACGGGTCACCCTGCGGGTGACATTGGTTTATTTGTTTGTTTGTCCGGGCGATGTCTCAGCAATCCTTTGAGCTCGGAAGCTGAAATTTGGGGACAAAAGTGAAGATGTGCTTCAAAAATAAATTTTCCCAAATTCTGAACCAAGAAAAAAACAAAACACACACAGGAATACATATTATCTTTCATTTGAAGCATATATGAAAGATAATGCATATACATTTCTTTATGACAAAGGTATAGTGAAACAAACAATCATGGTAGGCAATGTGATTATGGTAATTTCTTCCCCCCACCGACCCTGAATAAAAAAAAAAACAGAAACATTCATCACCCTTCGCTCGCAGCATATAAGAGAAATCATGCATTAAAACGTTTTTCTCACAAAGTTATCGCGTAACAAATAAAATATATAGCCCCGGGTCTAAAAAAGACACGCATGCGTTAAACGGTGCCTTCGGGCAATTGCATCGTCGAGTTAAGTCATGTATTTCATGACATGCTTGATGTTATAAACTGTTAGATTAATATAAGGATTGTACATGGATGCTTTAAAAATCGTGTTTTACGACGTTGAAAAGGATTTCTCTTGAGAATGGAGGTTTTTGCTTGGAATGGTCTCACACGTTTATTTGAACTTTAATTCAATCTCTGTTTTCACCTTTCACAGTCACTGAGGTAGCTTAACACTCAATTGCTGTAAGGTTTGTGAAAATCGGGTGGTTTTTTTGGAGTTTTTAACGTCGTTTTGTGCATTTATATAAGCAACGTGAGGAGCTTCCGATTGCTTCCCGAAATGCTTCTAAACGGCCTCATGACTTTATCTTTAGTTTTATTCGATTTATGTTTTCACATTTGGTATTTGCTAATGTAGGTTCAGACTCAATGAAAACAATTTCTGTGAAAATCCGTTGAAATTTAATGAATTTAGGTCGTTTAGAGATTTTGTATGGGAAATATGAGGCGTCTCGAATGTTCTAAGCAGCCTCATGGCCTTATTTAACTCCAATTTCAATTATATTTCCACTTTTTATAGTTGCTCAGACAGATTCAAACTCGACTGCAATGAATTGTGTGAAAATCCCAACAAAAACGCCTTTTTCATCAGGAACATGCATTAAATTTCAAATAACCGAGATAGAACTTAAAGGGACACGACGTGATATGCATTCACTGCTTGACCTCGCACCCTGTTCCCCAGAGGGACTGCTTATCCATAGCATCTTATCAGATCTGTGTCTATATTTTCGGATGTTTGACGAGGTGCTCTCCAGTGAATCAATGCAAATCTGGTGAAAAACGGTCGTTTTAAAATTTGAAACAATATTTGCGCAGATCGCGAGCCTATGTGCCACTTGATCACGTATTTCGACCTGCAAGTAGGGTGGCGGCTTATTTGTAATGTTTATTTCACAGGTTATTTAACTTTTCGTTGTCCTGAGGTTTGTTTTACGTTCAACAGCAACTTTTGTGAACAGTCATTATTCAAGAAAATTCATCCAATTTATCTAAGTGCCCAGGCCAAGATCGGCTTTCAAGAGATCCTGCATAGTATTTGCCAATGGTCTGGATATGTGATGGGTTCGTGTGGGAGACTGCTTGCTCGCAGAAGTGATGCAACTTTTATTTACATTTTTGGGGGTTTCACAAAGTAGTTCATAGATATTGAAAACAAATGTGGCGAAAAACGGACGCTTTAAAATAAAGTTATAACATTTACACAGACGGGATGGCGAGCCCATGTATCACGTGACATGTGCACAGATGAGCAGACAATGTGGTGGCTTATCTGTCATGTTTATTTCATGGGCGATTAAACTTTTTGATGTCTCGAGGGTTGTTCCACGTTAAACAGCAACTCTTTTGTGGATAAAGTCAACTGCAGCAGGCGTGGGTGAAGACCAGCTTTAAAATTAAAGGGATCCTTCCTGGTATGCGGCCACAGCTTGTCTACGTTTGAACAGGCCACAACGACTTCTTAACAATAAAGTGCTCAGAAATGATTTTTCACTTTCCTCACTCATTTTCAGACATTCAAATCACTTATAAATGCCCAGAGACGCCAGTGTTCGCAGCTTTATTTCATTTCCGCACATATGATAACGTCTAGAATCTCTTAACCTTAACCTTCATTTCTCGAAGACATCGCTTTGTTTAACCTTTGTATCATCTCTCCCTCTGCTCTATCCTCTCTCCTCTCTCTCTCTCTCTCTCTCTCTCTCTCTCTCTCTCTCTCTCTCTCTCTCTCTCTCTCTCTCTCTGCCTCCCTCTCTCCAATCTCTACCCCCCTCCCTCCTCCTTCTACCCCTCTCTCTCTCCTCTCTCTCTCTCTCCCCCCTCCCCACGTCATTCCTCTCTCTTTTTTTGTGTAAATTGTCGAGGCTCGTATGAGAGCGATCACACAGCGCACAGCAAGAGGGGCATATGATACAAGAGGGGCGGGAGAGGAAAGGACAAAACAGTGAGGAACAGAGGAATGGGGTGGGGAACACGAGGTATACAAGATGGACATTACAGGGACTTTCAGGAAGGAAAGCAGGGAATTTGAAGGAGGTGGGTTTGGGGTGGATTAATGGGGGTAGAAAAATTTGAGGTTTTGGATGGGGGAAGATAAGAGATGGTGGTGAACTGCTGTTTTGAAGGCCTGGAGGGAAGAATGGGATTGAAGAGAGTGTGGGAGTTTATTCCAAAGGTGGGGAAAAAGAGGAATGAAAGAGTGAAGGTGAGCAGTGATTCGTGATTTTGGTAGTTTTACTAGAAGCGGGTTGTTGGCGGACCTTAAGCACCCTGCGGAATTATGGTGGGGACATATCTCAGACGGAGCAGGGGTGCGAGACCGGCGAGGAAATGGTAGAAGACAGAAAAACCACCAATCTGCCGGTGGTGAGAGAGTGAGAGGCCCAAAGACTCAGCCTCATTGCGAGAGATACCAATGATCCTAAATGCCTTGGTTTCTACAGCATGAAGCAGAGAAAGTTGGGAGGCAGGAGCACCAGCCCAGAGCGGAGAGCAGTACTCTATCAGGCTGTGGACGAAAGCTTTGTTCGTGGTCAGGAGCTCAGGTGGGCCGAGGAAGGACTTTGCATAAGAGAGGATTCCCAATTGGCGACTGGATTTGGAGGCCAGCTTGGAAATGTGACTTTCCTCGGAAAGATCATGGCAGATCGTGAGACTCAGAAGCTTGAAAGAAAGGACTTCTTCCAGAGGATTGTTGAGAAAGTAGATTGGGTGGGGGGGGGGGGGGTTCTAAACAATCCTTTCAGAGAGACATCGTGAGAGTGGGATGTTTGTCAGGATTGAAAGACATGTGCCACGTGTTGGACCAGTTTGTGATTTTATCCAGATCTGCAGAGAGCGAAGAAGCTGCGGATTTCTGGTCTGAGGGATGACAGATGGTATGACAGAGGGTGGAGTCATCAGCAAAGAGATAAAGAGGACACACACTCTCTCTCTCTCTCTCTCTCTCCCCCCCCCTCCCCCTCTCCCTCTCCCTCTCTCTCTCTCGCTCTCTCTCTCCCCCCATCTTCCCCCCCCCCCCTTAATCTTGCAGTCAGTGAAGCAACAGGTTGTATTTGCTCGTGATTAAATAAAAGAGGAGAGGAAGATAGGAACCAGTGATAAAAACAGTTGTTGGGGTATATTTCAGGGGGGTAGAAAAGAATTGAGGATAGCAGGGGATGGTGACTTAGTGCCACCTTGAAACTCTGGAGGAAAGAGTGGGATTGTGGTTCCAGAATTTGGAGTGGTGTACATTAAGTCTCGATTTTGGGAGTTTCATAAGGAGGTGGTTTCTGGTAGAATGCATGCATTTTTGAGAGGTTGGGGATTGTTGGAGGGTTGAAAGAGCAGAGGGGGGCAAGACTGAAATAGTGGTGTTCGGAAAATCGAGTTCACAAATCTGTCTGTGATCTGGTTCTCTCAGCTAGCATCTACTTATGGACCTTAAAACCCCTTTGTCTTGGTTAGCAGACAGTCCGTTAAAGGTGCGAGGCCATGCAATAACCTTCCATCGATCTGGAGGACTTAACTCATCTGTTCTTTCTCTCTCTCCTTTGTTCTTGATACACCCATGTTGCTCTGAGAACACTGCGTCCAGGCTGCTTGACATGCCCCTCATGAACTATGGGTAATCATGAACTTGTTTAATTTCTGCGGACCAACGTCCTCATCGTCGCTTACAAGTTGCCCCAAAGAATGAGGAGCAAGCTAGGTTTTCGTCAACAACTGGATAAACAAGGATCACAGAGATGAACAGAGACATCGGATACCTCTCATAAATCATCCGAACATAGTTAAACATATCTACTTCACTAGATTATAACAACAATAAATAGATACCCAATGTAGTGGAATCCGGATGTCTTCTGTGAGCTACTGCTAGTGGCCTTGGGACATTAAAGGTTCATTGCTGGGCACCGTTGCCACCTTCTGGTCAGCTAAAGAGAAAGTTCTTTCAAATTTGGACAGTTTTTTAAACAGTAATCTCAGGCTTCTGCATTTATTACCTGCAGGACAAGGGCTTAAGGATATACCAGTTGATATATACAGGAATTATAAGGACATTAGTCAACAATGGATAAATATCCAGTACATAATACTGCACATTGAACTTTGAACCTGGGATCCAGACATTATGAGATAGGTTCTCTGATAGAAATGACTTGAAGAAAGACAAAAATAAAAACAAAGACAAAGAAGTGAGGATGATGACCTCTGTCTTTTTTCTTCTTTTTCTTCCTCGTCATATTGTATCGTACTCTTTACTAAGTGTTGATGCTGCCGAAGCAGTCTCTTGGCAAGGATTATGCTGGGTGGTTTGCCATTGCCTTGCCAGTAGTCATCCAGGGCTAGAATTTGAAAATTAACCAGAATGTAGGTGAGAACTTGCCTACTCTTTCGCAAAGGTCCGCAAAGAGGGATCTTTAACATCAATCAATGAGCAGCGGTGATAACGTCCTCCCGATGGACAATGATTCATTCATCACCCTGCATGACGATCCATCGATGCCATTGACACATCACCCTACCTGATAATCACCAGGATGACAGTTTATAGCTGGATCAGGATTCGAACATAGGCCAGACAGCTCAGAGACGAATGTGCAAACATCAAGGCTATCCAATCAACTTTAATCGAGTCTCAAACATCACCCTGATGGGGAAACTATCATTTTTTTTCTTTACACACAAGTCAAACATAAAAAGGATAGAATACAGTGATTACTGTGGGGGCTGGCAGGATGGCAAAGAAGTACACACACTCGACTCGAAGATGTCAAGACTGGGTTTTAATCCAGACCCAGCTATAAAGTGTCATCTCAGTGTTTCACAGGCAGGGTTATCCATCAATGTGTGTGCAGTCCTTCCGATGGACAATAAACTGGGTGTCCCATATGCCGGTATTAGTTGGTCAGTGTCATTTGTGAAGAGTAGGTGAGCTATCACCGGCACCCTGGCCAAATTTCTGCCCGAACCTTAGTCGAACGTCATGCCTGGTCAGTCGGTTCGTGAAAGACAAAAACGTGGGTATAAATGTGTAAATTAAAGAAAAGAAGATGTACAGGCAACACTTTTTATTAAATTAGAAAACCAAGTTCATTCCAATACATTTCACGGATATATATATATATATATATATATATGTATATATATATGTATATATATATATATATATATATATATATATATATATATATATATATATATATATATATATATATATATATATATATATATGACATCCTCCTCCCTTTCCCGTTCCCAAACCCATTCCCTCTTTCATGAACATCATACAATTGAAGAATTAAATAAATTGTCAGCCCATCTGAGCTTTTGTCTAAACATTCCTCTTTGGCATAGCAACTCCTTTTATAACCCCAAGTTTTAGTGTTTGGGTTTTTATTCGAATTTCTCATCTTTAGAAGGCAGGGTGAGCATTTCTGCAGAACTGGAGACCGAAGGAATTCCAGGATGATGATGCAGTGCAGACATATACATTGAGCCAAATACCTCTCCCTCCTCCCCCCCCCCCACTCCACCCTCTCCCCTTGCAGCCCTTCCTTCCCCTTCCACAAATCTATGCTTCTGCTCACCTTCATCGATTTGTTCCAACTTTCTTTCTTCTGTAGAAGTCTCCTGAGACTGCCGTGTCCTGATATTTCCTCAAGTCTTTCAAGATGGTTTGGACAACGATTTGGACGGTGGGGTTAAGAGTCAGCTTTATAAATTTGTGGATGACACAAAGCTTGGACGTAAGGTAGATAGCAGAAAGGGAGGTGATCATCTTCAGGAAAGTCGAGATACTTTAATTAACAGATTGGACAGATGCAATTTAACATACAGAAATGTCAGGTAATGAGGATGCTCCATTGGAACCACTGAGCCAGTCAATTCATCACACTGACCTTTTACCCAGATGGTACAGACAACGCCAAGGTCGGCGTGCATCGGATCATGATGATCACGTGGTTTTTCCTGCTTAAACTTATGCGCGATGGCCTATTGCAGTTTTAAAAGGACATAAAAGACAGATTACGAAGGTAAGAACATTAAAAACGATATGAAGGTGAAGTGGTTTTAGACACACACCTGTGGGGAATCTTGACAACAGCTTTTTACACTGATGTGCGAATGGCCTTAATTGGGTAGAGCTGTTTAGTATAATGCCAGTTATTTCTTAGTATTTGTTCAGTATAAACATGATGAATGGTTCATGCAATAGATGTGCATTGTGTTGTACTGAGAGTGCTGTGAATTGTGGTATCACCACATCTCACAGCACTCTCGGTACCAGAGTATAGTTCACACATCACATTGATCAGTTTTGGTGGCACCCCATGAAGACCAAGAATCCCCAACAGGGCGTCCTGATTCACTGAATCAAACGCTTTACAGAGATCAACATAGGCTGCAAGCAGCCCCTGCCGAAACTGTCGTCTGTGTTCGGTGAGGACCCAAAGGGCAAGGATACGGTCAATTGTTGACCTCTTTGGTGTAAAGCCTGACTGCTCTGGACGCTGGTGCTCAAGCAGATGGTAGCGAACTCAATCAATAATTATCCGAGCAAAGAACTTGCCTGGCACTGAGAGCAGCGTCAACCCTCAGTAGTTGTTGCAGTCTTGGCAATCACCCTTCCCTTTTCAGAGAGGGACAACAAGGCCCCTCTTCCAGTCAGTTGGGATGATGCCTGTGTTCCAGGCAGAGCACAGAACTGCATGCAATGACACGAGTACAGCATTTCCACCAGCCCTGAGAAGACAGCATGGATGCCACAGATCCCAGGAGGTTTACCCCATTTCAACCAGTGCACTGCAGCCTGTGTTTCCACAAACGAAGGTGGACCCCCGTTGATTGGAGGTTCAGCACCAGGGATATTAACCCCCCTGAAATCCAACTCAAGAGCTGGTGGATCAGTCTGGTAAAGCCGCTCAAAGTAACCAGCCCAGCGGGCCTTCACTTCGGACTCCTCTGATAAGAGCCCACCACCCTCCACTTTAACTGCAGTACATTGAGGGACGTGCTTGGAGGAATGCAATGCGCGAATTCCCCTGGAAGCAGAACGATAATCATTTGACCACAGGTGATGGTCCACCTCTTCACAAATTCCTTGCACATCGGCCTCCTTGTCCACCCTCAGCACACGTACAGTTTTACGCCTCAACTCCCTGAAAAGCTCAGCTCTGCCATTAAGCCTGGCCCTTTGACTCTGTTCAATGGTATACAGTGTCCCTTGGGAGACAAAATTCTTATTTACCCTACGGTGAGTTCCAAGACATCCACCGGCAACATCAAGGATGGTGGTCTTGAAGGCACTCCACAACTCTTCAAGATTCTCAGAAGCACTCAGGCCCCCCAAATCCCCACTCAGCCTATTCGCAAAACTCCTCAGCTGCTCTCTCAACCTTGAGCTTGCCAACATTCAGTCTTAACTGGGATGGTACATTTCTCCCAGAATTATGCTGCAACTTCAGAGTTGCTACCACAAGGCTGTGGTTGTTGTTGAGGAACTGAGCACTCTGGTCGACCTTGCAGTTCTGGATCATCCTCCAGCGACCATCAATGAGCACGTGGTCAATCTCCTTTGCCATACCGCTAGCATTGGAATACAAAGTCCAGCGATGAGCCCGTGGGCGCTGAAACCACTAACGAGCCATCCTAAGTCCATGACTTCTTGCAACGTCAAGGAACTTAGTGCTATTCTGATTCACAGTTCCAGACCTGTGGGGACCAACACATGTCTCATAACCATCTCTATCAGTTCCAGTCGATGCATTGAAGTCCCCCAAGACCAGAAGAGTATCTTGCCTGGGGCACTGATCAACCACAGACCCGAGCGTGGCATAGAATGCATCCTTCATGATGAGATCGCTCACCTCAGTCGGAGCATACACAGAGACATGAGAAACGACACCCAAGGAGTGACGAATCCTTCATCTCATAATACGCTCGTTGACCGGTGTTACCTCAATTATCATTGGAATCAGCATATTGGAGACAGCTACAGCAACTCCTTGGGCATAGTACCCATCAGAGTGACTCGAACAATAGTAAGTGAAACCACCCACCATGATCTCGCCACAATCTGGTCTCCAAACCTCAGAGAGTGCTGCAATACCAATGTTCAAACGCTTGAGCTCAGATGATAACAGCGACAGGGGATCATCCTCTTTGGGATAGGACATTCCAGGAACCCACCCGAAGGGACCACCTCAGGTTAACCCAAGGAGACCACCGTCTGGTCGACGACACCTCAGCACCACCCCAACACACTCCCACAATCTGACCTGGGAAGGTTATCCCTGTCTGACATTGTGTTGCCTGCTTTCCTCCCATATCTATTACCACCCCCAGATAATTAACCTCCACCATCTTCGAAGATGGATGGAGGTTACTGTTTTCACCCCTTTCTGTTTAGATTTCGTCAGTATATTGATGCCTTCCGTTTCTGTTTGTTTGTTTGTTTGTTTGTTTGTTTGTTTGTAGGCACGATAACTCGAGAACGGAAGAAGCTACCAATGTCAAATTACACCACGTGATTCAGGAGGATGATGGCTAGTGCTGATTAGATTTTGGTCAAAATCGGTCAAAGGTCAAGGTCACGGTGAGGTCAAATATTCGATTTTTGATGGTTTGGTACAGATAACTCGAGAACGGAAGAAGCTACCAATGTCAAATTACATCACGTGATTCAGGAGGGTGATGGCTTGCGCTGATTAGATTTTGGTCAAAATCGGTCAAAGGTCAAGCTAACAGTGAGGTAAAACATCCAAAAAATGATAACTCGAGAATGGAAGAAGCTACCAATGTCAAATTACACCAAGTGATTCAGGAGGGTGGTGGCTCGCGCTGATTAGATTTTGGTCAAAATCAGTCAAAGGTCAAGGTCATAGTGAGGTCAAACATCCAAAACATTTGATTTTTGATGGTTTGGTACAGAATCATCTTAGAAACTTCTGGTTTGCGTCACTACGTTCTCTCGAGACAGCTTTTATTAGACAAGGTCAGTAGTTAAGTTGACGATTTCGTAAGTACCAGTCTATGACTGCTTGTTTGTTTGTTACTTACGAAATCTAAAGATTTCATAAGTATATTGATGCCTTTCGTTTCTGTTTGTTACTTACTAAATCTAAAGATTTCGTAAGTATATTGATGCCTTCCGTTTCTGTTTGTTACTTACTAAATCTAAAGATTTCGTAAGTATATTGATGCCTTCCGTTTCTGTTTGATACTTACTAAATCTAAAGATTTCGTAAGTATATTGATGCCTTCCGTTTCTGTTTGTTACTTACTAAATCTAAAGATTTCGCAAGTATATTGATGCCTTCCGTTTCTGTTTGTTTGTTTGTTTGTTTGTAGGCACGATAACTCGAGAACGGAAGAAGCTACCAATGTCAAATTACACCACGTGATTCAGGAGGGTGATGGCTAGTGCTGATTAGATTTTGGTCAAAATCGGTCAAAGGTCAAGGTCACGGTGAGGTCAAACATTCGATTTTTGATGGTTTGGTACAGATAACTCGAACGGAAGAAGCTACCAATGTCAAATTACATCACGTGATTCAGGAGGGTGATGGCTTGCGCTGATTAGATTTTGGTCAAAATCGGTCAATGGTCAAGCTAACAGTGAGGTCAAACATCCAAAAAATGATAACTCGAGAACGGAAGAAGCTACCAATGTCAAATTACACCACGTGATTCAGGAGGGTGATGGCCAGTGCTGATTAGATTTTGGTCAAAATCGGTCAAAGGTCAAGGTCACGGTGAGGTCAAATATTCGATTTTTGATGGTTTGGTACAGATAACTCGAACGGAAGAAGCTACCAATGTCAAATTACATCACGTGATTCAGGAGGGTGGTGGCTCGCGCTGATTAGATTTTGGTCAAAATTAGTCAAAGGTCAAGGTCATAGTGAGGTCAAACATCCAAAACATTCGATTTTTGATGGTTTGGTACAGAATCATCTTAGAAACTTCTGGTTTGCGTCACTACGTTCTCTCGAGACAGCTTTTATTAGACAAGGTCAGTGGTCAAGTTGACGATTTCGGAAGTACCAGTCTATGACTGCTTGATTGTTTGTTTGTTTGTAGGCACGATAACTCGAGAACGGAAGAAGCTACCAATGTCAAATTACACCAGGTGATTCAGGAGGGTGATGGCGAGTGCTGATTAGATGTTGGTCAAAATCGGTCAAAGGTCCTTCCGTTATAGACCAATCAGCCTTCTCCCAATCATCAGCAAGGTTATGGAATCCATCATCGCTTCAGACATGAAATCCTTCCTCTTCTCCAATGGCTTGATTTCCAATCATCAATTTGGTTTCAGACCAGGTCACTCTACCCTAGATATGCTGCTACTGCTCTCCCATCAATGGATGGAGGTCCTCAATGCCAGACAGGAAATCCGAGCCGTATCCCTGGACATATCACGTGCTTTTGACACAGTCTGGCACCCTGCCCTACTCACCAAACTCTCTGCCCATGGTATTCAAGGCCATCTCCACTCATGGCTCGCAGACTTCCTCTCCTGTCGCAGTCAACGTGTGGCCCTAAATGGAGTTCTTTCATCCCCTCTTCCTGTGCAGGCTGGAGTTCCTCAAGGTAGCGTTCTGGGCCCTGTTCTTTTTCTGGTTTTCATCAATGATCTCTCGGACTCTCTGGAAAATCCTCTATTTCTCTTTGCCGATGACTCAACCCTCTGCCGTACCATCTGTCATCCCTCAGACCGGCAAGCAGCAGCTTCTTCGCTCACTGCAGATCTGGATAAAATCACAAACTGGTCCAACACGTGGAACATGTCTTTCAATCCAGACAAATCTCACACTCTCACTATGTCTCTTCGAAAGGACCGTTTACAAAACCCCCCATCCACTTTCTCAACAATCCTCTGGAAGAAGTCTTTTCTTTCAAGCTTCTGGGTCTCACGATCTGCCATGACCTTTCCTGGGAAAGTCACATTTCCAACCTTGCCTCAAAAGCCAGTCGCCGACTGGGAATCCTCCGTCGTGCAAAGTCCTTCCTCGGCCCTCTTGAGCTCCTGACCACTTACAAAGCTTTTGTCCGTAGCCTGATGGAGTACTGCTCTCCCCTCTGGGCTGGTGCTCCTGCCTCCCACCTTTCTCGACTTCACGCTGTCGAAACCAGGGCTTTTAAGATCATTGGCATCTCCCGCAATGAAGCTGAGTCTTTGGGCCTCTCACTCAATCACCGCAGGTTGGTCGGTGGTCTTTCTGTCTTCTACCGACTCCTCTCCAGCCTTGCCCCCCTGCTCTCTCTGCGATTTGTCCCAACCACATTTCCACAGGGCGCTCAAGGTCCGCCAACAACCCCCTTCTGGTAAAACTACCAAAATCACGAACCACTGCTCATCTTCACTCTTTCATTCCTCTTTCTTCCCGCCTTTGGAATAAACTTCCTCACTCTATTCTTTCCCATTCTTCCCTTCAGGCTTTCAAAACAGCTGTTCACCACCACCTCTTATCTTCCCCCATCCAAATCCTCGATCTTTTCTACCCCCGATAATCCACCCAAGCCCACTTCCTTCAATTCTCCTGCTTTCCTTCCTGAAAGTCCCTTTAATGTCCATCTTCCCCTCGCCATGTTCCCCGTCCCATCCCCATCCCTCTCCCTTCCACAGTTCACCTGTGTCTGTTCCCCAATGTTTTGTCCCTTCCACTCCCGCCCCTCTTGTCTCATGCCTCCTTGCTGTGAGTTGTGTGTTAGCTCTCATACGAGCCTCGACCAAGGTATACAAAAAAAAAAAAAAAAAAAAAAAAAAAAAAGGTCAAGGTCACAGTGAGGTCAAATATTCGATTTTTGATGGTTTGGTACAGATAACTCGAGAACGGAAGAAGCGACCAATGTCAAATTACACCACGTGATTCAGGAGACTGATGGCTAGTGCTGATTAGATTTTGGTCAAAATCGGTCAAAGGTCAAGGTCACAGTGAGGTCAAACATCCAAAACATTCGATTTTTGATGGTTTGGTACAGAATCATCTTAGAAACTTCTGGTTTGCGTCGCTACATTCTCTCGAGACAGCTTTTATTAGACAAGGTCAGTGGTCAAGTTGCGATTTCGTAAGTACCAGTCTATGACTGCTTGTTTGTTTGTTTGTTAGTTTGTAGGCACGATAACTCGAGAACGGAAGAAGCTACCAATGTCAAATTACACCATGTGATTCAGGAGGGTGATTGCTAGTGCTGATTAGGTTTTGGTCAAAATCGGTCAAAGGTCAAAGTCACCGTGAGGTCAAACATAATTCCGTAAATTCATGTGGAGAAATGGAGTATTTTTGCTTCGCTCGACGTTACGAGTTCGTTTTAACTTCGATTTTAATTTTGTCTGCGGTTTTTGCGATCGCTTAGGACGCTTAAAACTCGGTTGTCGAAATTCTGGTAAAAATCGGATGTTTTGGAGACGTTTCAAGATTGTATAAAAAATATTTCACTCGACGCGCCATGGGTCGTTCCATGATGCAGTGCGCTCGAGCAGACGCGTCGTTGAGTGACGTTAAGGTTTTGCGTGGAGAAATGGAGTATTTTTGCTTCGGACGACGTTACGATTTTTGATGGTTTGATACAGAATCATCGTAGAAACTTCTGGTTTGCGTCGCTACCTTCTCGAGAGACAGCTTTTATTAGACAAGGTCAGAGGTCAAGTTGACGGTTTCGTAAGTCCCAGTCGATGACTGCTTGTTTGTTTATTCGTTTGTTTGTTTGTAGGCACGATAACTCGAGAACGGAAGAAGCTACCAATGTCAAATTACAGCACGTGATACAGGAGGGTGATGGCTATTGCTGATTAGATTTTGGTCAAAATCGGTCAAAGGTCAAGGTCACAGTGAGGTCAAATATTCGATTTTTGATGGTTTGGTGCAGATAACTCGAGAACGGAAGAAGCTACCAATGTCAAATTACACCACGTGATTCAGGATGGTGATGGCTAGTGCTGATTAGATTTTGGTCAAAATCGGTCAAAGGTCAAGGTCACAGTGAGCTAAAAAATTCAATTTTTGATGGTTTGGTACAGAATCATGGTAGAAACTTCTGGTTTCCGTCGCTACCTTCTCCAGAGACAGCTTTTGTTAGACAAAGTCAGAGGTCAAGTTGACGATTTCGTAAGAGCCAGTCTATGACTGTTTGTTTGTTTGTTTGTTTGTAGGCACGATAACTCGAGAACGGAAGAAGCTACCAATGTCAAATTATACCACGTGATTCAGGAGGGTGATGGCTAGTGCTGATTAGATTTTGGTCGAAATCGGTCAAAGGTCAAGGTCACGGTGAGGTCAAATATACGATTTTTGATGGTTTGGGACAGATAACTCGAGAACGGAAGAAGCTACCGGTGTCAAATTACACCACGTGATTCAGGAGGGTGATGGCTCGTGCTGATTAGATTTTAGTCAAAATCGGTCAAAGGTCAAGGTCACAGTGAGGTCAAACATCCAAAAAATGATAACTCGAGAACGGAAGATGCTTCCAATGTCAAATTACACCACGTGATTCAGGAGGGTGGTGGCTCACGCTGATTAGATTTTGGTCAAAATCGATCAAAGGTCAAGGTCACAGTGAGGTCAAACTTCCAAAACATTTGATTTTTGATGGTTTGGTACAGAATCATCGTAAAACTTCTGGTTTGTGTCGCTACCTTCTCAAGAGACAGCTTTTATTAGACAAGGTCAGAGGTCAAGTTGACGATTTCGTAAGTACCAGTCTATGACTGCTTGTTTGTTTGTTTGTTTGTTTGTAGGCACGATAACTCGAGAACGGAAGAAGCTACCAATGTCAAATTACACCACGTGATTCAGGAGGGTGATGGCAAGTGCTGATTAGATTTTGGTCAAAATCGGTCCAAGGGCAACGTCGCAGCAAGGTCAAATATTCGATTTTTGATGGTTTGGTACAGATAACTCGAGAACGGAAGAAGCTACCAATGTCAAATTACACCACGTGATTCAGGAGGGTGGTGGTGAGCGCTGATTAGGTTTTGGTCAAAATCGGTCAAAGGTCAAGGTCACAGTGAGGTCAAACATCCAAAACATTTGATTTTTGATGGTTTGGTACAGAATCATCTTAGAAACTTCTGGTTTGCGTCGCTACGTTCCCTCGAGACAGCTTTTATTAGACAAGGTCAGTGGTCAAGTTGACGATTTCATAAGTACCAGTCTTTGACTGCTTGTTTGTTTGTTTGTTTGTGAAACATAATACTGTTCACATGTGAAGAGTATTACGGAAAAATTCCTCGACGGATTTCGACGAAACTTGGTGGTGGGGTTAGGTATGGTCCAAGGATCATGCCATTAAATTGGACTTGGTCCCCCCCCCCCAAAAAAAATTATTGGAGAAATTTTTTTTTTTGCATTTCTACATGTTTTAAGTGATTTCCAACCCCCCCCCCCAAAAAAATTGTTACCCCCCCGCCAAAAAATTTAGATGAATTTTTTTTTGCATTTCTACATATTTTAAGTGATTTCCAACCCCCCCAAAATTGTTTGAGAAAAAAAAAAATTTTTTTTCTGCATTTTTACATGTTTTAAGTGATTTCCAACCCCCCCCCCAAAAAAGAATTTTTTTGGCATTTCTACATGTTTTAAGTGATTTCTAACCCCCCCCCCAAAAAAAAAATTGTTAGAGAAAAAGAAAATTTTGCAACTTTTTTTTTCAACAAAATTTCGATTTTTTTTTTTGCATTTTTACATGTTTTAAGTGATTTCCAACCCCCCACCCCCCAAAAAAAAAATGGAGAAAAGAACTATAACTCTCAGCACTGTTGGCATCATATTTAATGAATAAGATATAAGGTTCACTTGAGTGACCCAGCAGTATTGGCGGCAGAGGTTTTGCACTCTCCCGAGTGCTCCCCCTCTAGTTCTCCTGTGTGACATGCTCCAAAATTACCCCTTGCATCCTATAATCTCTATTTCCATCTTTTTTTCCCATTCCCAATACGTTACACTTGCTCAGGTTAAATTACATCTGCCAATCTTTTGCCCAATCTATGCAAGTATCAATACATTCCTGAATCTGATCACCCCCCCCCCCCACACCACCCCCCTCTGATATCCATGTTACCTCCAAGCTTTGGGTCATCTGCAAATTTGGAAAGCCTACTCTTCACTCCATTATCCAAATCATTGATGTAAATTATGAATAGTATTGGTCTGAGTACTGATGCTTGAGGTACCCCACCACTTACATCCTCCCATGCAAGACATCAATACATCAAGATCAAAAGGTTAGGACCATCTCTTTGGACATATCTCATGCATTCGATACAGTCTGGCATCCTGCTTTGTTTGCCAAGCTTTCTGTCTGAGACATACAAGGCTGCCTTCATTCCTGGATTTATGACTTCCTCCACTCACACTGTCAACATGTTGCTCACAATGTAACGTTGTCTTCCCTCTCCCAGTGGAGGTTGGAGTTCTCCTAGGCAGTGCTTGCGCCCAGTCTTTTTCCTTGTTTACATAAACGACCTTGCCGATGCTTTCGAAAGCCCTCTCTTCCATTTTTTGCAGATGTCTCTCCATTGTATCATATAGTAAGTACCCCCCATCCCTTTGCTCGGCAGACTGCAGTTGCATCACTCTCTGTTGATCTGGAATTGATTTGATGCTGGTTGGATTCATGAAACATGTCTTTCAATCCTGGAAAATCTCACTATCTCACCTTATCGCTTTCAGACGGATCATCAGACTAACGTACATAATTATTTCCATGGTCAGCCACTGGAAGAGGTTAAGTCTTTTGAACTTCTAGGCATCATCATCAGCTATGATGTCTCCTGGGGCAACCACATAGCAAAGCTGGCCATCAAAACCAGCTGCAGACTGAGCAACCTCCGTCAATTGAGTCCTTCCTTGGAGAATCAGAGATATTCACAGCATACAAGGTCTTATCCATAGCTCAATGGAGTACTGCTCTCCCCTATGAGCTGGGGCTCTGCCTCACATCGGTGTCTCCTGGATTTTGTGAAATCTAAAGCTCTCAACATTATTGGAATCTCCCACAATGAGGCCGAAGCACAAGGTCAGTTGCTTTCACATTGTAGGCAGGTCAGTGGTCTCTAGTTTTTACCAGCTCTTCTCTAATATTGCTCCCTCGGTCATCTGACCTTCCCCAGCAACTATCGGATGCATGTGTTCTTTCAGTAACCCCCTCCTGGTTCATCTTTCAAAATCCAGGCTGACTGCACACCTCAACTGTATTGTTCCTCGCTTCTCCCATCTGTGCAACCATCTCCTAGATGCCATTGTTTCCCATTCTTCCCTCCAGGGCTTCAAGCAAACGGTGAATCACCACCTTGTCACCCCCATCCTGACCCATGATCACTATTACCCTTCCTAACCCAACCCTCTTACTTGCTGGTTTTAGTGTTTCCTCCCCTTCTTTCTCTCTCTTCCTTTCCTGTGTCATTCATTCCCTTGCTGATTGTACCAAATTGTTGCCCTAATGCCACATTGTCAATTTAACCTTGCTCTTACATGAGCCTTGCCCAGAGAGAGAGACAGAGACAGAGACAGCGAACTGGTTTTTGGCTTTGATTTTGCTTCTTGGGTTGAGGCATGTTTTTAATGAAGCAATGTGTTCTCCGTTGGTATTCCTTTCCAATTGCCTGATCCATTTCTTTGGATTTCCCCTTTTTTGATGCACAGTATTTCTACGGAAGTATGCAGCTGCTGATTTGCACATGTAAATGCCAGAAAAACACAGTTTGTTCAAAAACTTTTTCACATACTTGCCAGATAAAGTGATGTTTACTTACAGGTATAGTAGTTTGTGTCCATCCAAAGTTGTCCTGAAAATATGGTAGTGGGCCTTCCTTTTTACAACTACAGTCCTTGTGGAGATGGTTCACATGCAATAGTACTTGTATTCCAGGATTTTGACCCATTTATGATGAACGAGCGGTGATATCCAACTATTAATTTGCGATTGGTCACTGGCTTTGGCACCAATACAAATTTTTATTACGGACCCGAGGCATCAAAAAGCTACATATATCGAACAAAGCACCTCTCCGCCATGAGAGCATTTGCATTGCATCCGATGTGGCAATTAATGGGAACTGTTGCTCCCAGATTGCCGGCTCGATGATGGAAGACGCCATCTGCGTCTTTGCCACCTCCATCCCTACCCCGTTTAGAATCCCGTGCAAGCACAGGAAACCTGCTAGTATATCCAATACAGCACCTTGTCTGACTTGAAGTGAGATTTCGAGGATGTAGGGCTTTCAGCATGATTCTGCTCTGATGGTTCTTGACGGTTTATGTTTTGAGGCTAGTTATAGCTATTGGGAGGTTGAGTTGCTCATGTGCATTCTGTACGTAGCACACACACACTGCAGCTATGGATCCTCAATGGATGTCGATCTGGGATGGTGGTGGGCCAATTAAACCTATGATGAAGACAAACCTCCACCATCTTTATCGAGTCAAGATGTTGTTCGAACTGTTGTTAGAAATTGGCAGAATACATTTTACTGGAGGGTTATGATGACTTGCACAACAGAATATTAAACTTGAATAAAGACTTTCAAATGTGCACGCACGCACGCACGCACGCACGCACGCACGCACACACACACACACACACACCTGCCACCCTGAGCTCCGCCATCCTCTGAGGGTTCCAGGAGAAAGGCAGGAAATGAGTTATTATTCATGGAAGTTGCTGGCTCTGTGGGAAACCTGGTCAGACTGACTCAAGATTTCCACACAATCTGAACTCCAAGTTCTTCGGCCTTTTACAACATCAACCACATATTATATAATATGTACACCAGCACAAAGGAAGACTTGAACAACTAAATACAGTACATGTACGCAGTTATACCCCTGGCTTGTAACACTTCATTTCGCGTTGCTGACAATTAATGCCTTGCGTCTGTATTCACATTCGATTCTGATGAATCCCTATCAATGTCTTATTGATCCATAATATTAAAATATATATTTTTCTATACTCTGGCTTATGGTGGAATCCATAGATCTGATATGTTATGCTGAGTTATACCCATCTTTGACAATGATGGCCATGAACCATTTAAGACAAAGTTTTCTACAAAATCTGTTAAAAAAACAACAATTTATTTAATCCACCGTGAGAATCCATTTCGGGCAATATGCTTCGACGAAGGGTTAACACCTGGAACGTCGGGTTCTGCTCGCTCCCCACAGCAGTTGGCATACCTCGATCAATGTTCTGTTTTTTTGGGGGGGGGGGGTTGTGTACATAGTCAAGACTCGTGGAAGAGCAAGAACACTGGATGGATCAGGAATCAACAAAACAAAAGGAACAGTTAAGAAAGTAGATGGTAGGTGTGGAGGGGTGGTTTGTGAGATGGTCCTTTCTGAGAGAGTGAGAGTGTGAGATTTGTCAGGATTGAAAGACATATTCCAAGTGTTTGACCATCTTGTAATTTTATCAAGGTCCAAAGAAAGGGAAGAGACTGCAGCCTGACTGTCAGGAGGGTGAGGGATGTCACGGCAGAGGGTGGAGACAGTAATCAGCAAATCAATAAAGAGGATTTTCCAGATAATCAGAGAGATCATTGATGAAGTTGAGGAGTAGGACTGGGATGCCAGCACTGCCTTAGGATACTCCAACCTTGACAGGGAGAGGAGATAAACGTAACATTGTTGATGCCATCCATTTGACAGTAAAGCTGGTAGTGCATATGTTTAAGAAGAAAAAGATCATGATGCATCAACTCCTTTCATGGAATATTTGTCTTTGTTATGCAGCACATGGCTGCAGGTACATCACTTGCGATGAGCACCGCTGCGCCATTGATAAAGTGCCTTCTGTAGGTCAGAGCAGGAATTTGTCATTGTTGGAGGTAGCTCGCCTACTCTTCGCGAAGGACAACGAGAGGTCTTTAACATCCACCGACGAATGCTGGCAGACGAGACTACCAGTTTACTGTCCCTCTGATGGATGGTGCACACATTGATGCTTCCTTGCTGTGTTTGCCAAACAACAAGGTGACAGTGTATAGCTGGGTCAATATTTGAACCCCATGCGAGACAGCTCAGAGGTGAGTGTGCATACCTCCATGATATTTTCCAGGCTCTTTCTGGAGTACATGGACATCTGACAGGCAGTTGCTCATTTGAATCGCCCATACCACAATAGCAGAATTAAGGTTGGGCTACCGATATACCTTGGCAGGCCATACTCACAATAGTTAAAGATACTGAAAGAGGACTGTGTGTGTGTAAATTGTGTGATGGTTGTGAACCCCTGGGAAGAAGGACACACCAACACTTAAATAATACAGTTATATCATTGTATTCTGTTTAGCTCTAAAGAAGAGGTTGTATTCATGTGGATAGATGTGTGTTGTGACTTAGTTAGCTTCACTACATGTTCCTTCCTCTATACATTTTGGACTTGAGCCATTTCACACATGGACTCACCATGACAGCCCCATGTGCTGCGTTTGATTGCATGCGGCAGAACAAACAAAATGAAATGAACAAATATATACAAATATATATACACACACACACACACACACACACACACACACACACACACACACACACACACACACACACACACACACACACACACACACACACACACACACACACACACACACACACACACACACACACAGACACAGACACAGACACAGACACAAACACAGACACAGACACAGACACAGACACAGACTTTTCACACAGACACAGACACAGACAGACTTTTCACACAGACACAGACACAGACACAGACACAGACACAGACACACACACACACACACACACGGACTTGCCATGATAGCCCCAGGGGCTGAGTTTGCATGGACGTGGCAGAAAGCGATCACTCATCTCAAAGTGATAGGCACATTGGACCTCCCTTTCCCACAAAAGATTCGTGAGTTAGCCAATGACAAGCTGTTGCTCGGTAGAGCAGTGGGCAGGGAGGGCTGTGGGGATAGGGAAGGAGCAAAAGGGCTCTAAATATCTGACACATTGCAGAAGCGTGGTGTGTGTTCACTTTATTATCGCTCCTTCAGCGCCTGTCATTTATTTACATTTCGCTTCTTTTTGCTTTAACATGCCCTGGCACCTTTCGCCTCATGCCGCGATGCATCTTTGCTTCAACCCGGTTGCCTCACCTCGTTGCCCACTATATCACTGCTACTCACTTCGCCACACATCACAGCCAGCCGTTCTCCTGCCATGAACTGCTGCATATCATTATGCCCAGTTATTTGTACCATCGGGGGGCGCTCGGAGGGAGGGCAAGCGAAGCGTGGTAATTTGCAGGTATTTGTATCATCGGGCACTGGGAGGAAATGTATGCGGAGTGGAGGAAGGACCTCGGAGGGACAGTGAGGAGGTCAACATAAGGACCATCAGTCCAGACCATTTGGCGGCGACAACTCAGCCATCTTAGGTGTGTTGGGGCACGTTACATCCCCCATCTATTTCTATCTCTCTCTATCTCTCTCTCTCTCTCTCTCTCTCTCTCTCTCTCTCTCTCTCTCTCTCTCTCTCTCTCTCTCTCTCTCTCTCTCTCTCTCTCTCTCTCTCTCTCTCTCTCTCTCTCTCTCTCTCTCTCTCTTTCTCTTTCTCTTTCTCTTTCTCTTTCTCTTTCTCTTTCTCTTTCTCTTTCTCTCTCTCTCTTTTGCTTCTTCTTACACCTCCCACCATATTTCACTTATTTGGGTGTCTGGCGCCATTTAAGTGTACTGGTGACAAGTGATTGGCGAATGTTCCGAGGGCAGGTATGGCACATAGTGGTAATGGAAATGTTTTGCATGTTGTAAATACTTGCCTGTAAATACTCACCTGCCTTTGAAAATACTTGGTCCAAATACAAGCTTGAAACTGTCGACCTATCCTGTCCTGCTTTGACCGTGGCATAGTGTGCCTGAGGGCCATTGGCCCAGGGATATTTGGTCTCTGATAGACAATAGGGTGCGGCACATAATGTTAGTTCGCTCAGCCAATTAACATCCATTGCGCAGCCTTTGGCACAGTTCCCCATCTGCTGCAGTCATCTTACAGGCATGGTAAACTTGACACTGGGCTTGAGGATCCGGCCAGAGGAGAGTGTTGTGGACGGGGTCCATGGGTCATTTTGTAGATGCCTGAGACGCTTGGATTTATCTGAGAGCAGCGAGGTCTGTCACAAATATATATACGAGGTGTGTTCCAAAAGTATCCAACCTTAATTTTTTGTGTGTAAACAAATGAAGCTAGGGAGGCGTGGTTTGGTGCACGTATGTAGGCGATCCTAATTCGTATGCATGAATATTTTCCCGCCTGCAGAAGCTGTCAGTCGCCGACAGACCGCCGATGAGTGAGGAAGTGTAAGTGAGCGCCGTCGGATTTTCGTTTTTGACAAAATGATGGAAAAACTTGAACAACGCTACTGCATCAAATTTTGTGTAAAGCTTGGCGATTCCCAAGTGGAAACGATCCGCAAGATTCAACAGGCCTTCGGGAACGAAGCAATGGGCACCACACAGATAAAAGAGTGGTACAACCGCTTCAAAGATGGTCGCACATCAGTGGAAAGTGAAGCACGTTCTGGTAGGCCCTCAACATACCAAAATGAGATCGTCATTGACCAAGTGAGGACCCTGCTGATGCAGGATCGTCGAATCATGATCAGAGAACTTGCAGACGAGGCGGGCGTAAGCATTGGATCCCTTCATTCCATTGTGACTGAGGATTTGGGCTTAAGGAGAATCTCAGCGAAGTTCGTGCCAAAGCTGCTAACGATCGAGCAGAAGCAATTCCGTTAGGAGATTGCACAGGACATGCTGGAGACTGTGAACAGCGATCCCAACTTCTTCAACACAGTGATCACTGGCGATGAGACCACAGTGATCCGTCATTTTGTCAAAAACGAAAATCCGACGGCACTCACTCACACTTCCTCACTCATCAGCGGTCTGTCGGCGACTGACAGCTTCTGCAGGTGGGAAAATATTCATGCATACGAATTAGGATCGCCTACATACGTGCACCAAACCACGCCTCCCTTCATTTTGTTTACACACGAAAAATTAAGGTTGGATACTTTTTGAACACACCTCGTGTATGTATATATATATATATATATATATATATATATATATATATATATATATATATATATATATATATATATATATATATGTAATTATATTGTGGTTTTGGAAAACTTAACCCAGGGGGAGAGCATACATGGACATGTAGGTGACCTGAGGATAAGTTATTACATTAGCCTTTGTATAGCTAGTCCTTGGTCCCTTGCCAAAGGGCTGTTTGGGGGGCATGCATTGGCTCGGCTGTATTTTTCCAGTGTAATATCTCCCCCGGCCCCCTCTGTTACTTTCAATCATTCCTCTTTCACACCATCGGTCCATTCCCCTACTCTGCTTCCTTCGTCAAACATCCTTTCAACAATCCCTCCTTTACCCTATCGATCTTGCCTTCGGACCCGTGGCCGTTCGGTCGTCCCTCAGTCCGGCAGAATTCCTCTCCATGTTCCCTCCATTCGCGCATTGTTTAATTGGGTGCGTTTGACCCGTATGTGGTCGTTAACCCATCGTGTGCTCTCACATGTTCATGTCGTATATGACATGCTTGTTCATGATGCTTGGTGCTCGTCCTGGCCTGTGAGGCGCTGCGCTTCTCGCAGACATGGTACAGTGCAGAGCAGTAAGATAGTGTGTTTTATGTGTGCACGTGCGGTCGGGGGGGGGGGATGAGGGTGGGGAGGATGACTCGTTGGGGGCTTTGTGTCTTTGGGTGCGTAAAGGGAGGGCGGTGGCTCCATTGAAAGTTTCCTCAGAACGGGGTGGTATTTTCCACAAGTGACTGCGTGGACCCGCCCCCATCAGCTGCGGACCAATGAGAGAGAGAGAAAGCTTGTGGGAGGACGGAAGAGCTGATGTGAAGAAGAAGCAGAAAGGCAGAAGTGAACAGGGAAAGCTTGCACGAGCAGGGACAAAAACTAGTCGAATTAAAACTGGTAAACCAGTAATCCCAGGCTTCAACCCGTGCATCCAACGTCAAAGGACTTTAATTTGCACTGAGTCTGCAATGGGGTCTCGATACGGTGTCCCTCATGTTATATCAATGAAGGATTGTAAAGCCGATAGCAATACATGATAAAGAAAGAAACTTCACATTGGACAAATCGAGGCTGGACAAAGTTTCAAGTCCCGAAAAAGTCCAATAACTACACATTTGCATATAAATGTAAATGGCGAACTTGTAGGACGTTAAAGGATCTTCCAGAATGTGCAGTCACTATAGCTCTATCTTCTTTCGGTTTCATTTTACATGTCGAAAATGAGTGATTTTAAACTTTGGGGGGCTTGGGGCCTCAATGGGGTCAAATACAGACATAGTATACACATATTTGGAGTCCCCTGTTTATGAACTATCTAAATCTGTCATTAAAATTTTTCAACTCTCATTTGCATATTTGGCATATTTAATGAGGCGAATCGGCATCATTTTAATCATATAAATTATGTAACGAGTTCGACCAAATTAACAACTTAACATTCCCATGGAACGTCGGAAATGTGTGCAAAAGATTGAGGCTGTCGGGTTATCCTTTCTGGAGAAGATGTTTTTAGGTTTTGGAGAAAATCTAATATGGCCGCCATACCACGTGACCTACGTCATCAAAATTTTCAAAGTTTCAACTTCAGGTGGAGAGTTATTAAATGGATAAGTTTCATTGAATTTCATCCAACCATTGTTTTCATTTAACGACATTTCAAAAATGGGTGATTTTAAACTTTGGGGGGCTCTGGGGCCTCACTGGGGTAAAATACAGACATAATGTAAACATATTTGGAGTCCCCTCTTTAAGGCCTATCTAAATCCGTCATTCGATTTTTTTCAACTCTCATTTGCTTATTTTGCATATTTAATGAGGTGAATCGGCATAATTTAATCATATAAATTTAGTGACGATTTTGACCAAATTAACAACTTAATATTCACATGGAATATCGCAAATGTGTGCAAAAGCTTGAGGCTGTTGGGTTATGCGTTCTGGAGAAGATGTTTTTAGGTTTTGGAGAAAATCCAATATAGCCGCCATACCACGTGACCTACGTCATCAAAATTTTCAAAGTATAAACTTCAGGTGGAGAGTTATTACGTGTTTAAGTTTCATTGAATTTCATCCAAGTGTTGTTTTCATTTTATGACATTTCAAAAATGGGTGATTTTCAACTTTGGGGGGCGCTGGGGGCTCACTGGGGGTCAAATACAGACATCGTATAAATATATTGGGAGTCCCCTGTTTATGTGCTATCTAAATTTGTCATTAAATTTTTTCAACTCTCATTTGCATATTTAATGAGGCGAATCGGCATCATTTTAAATCATATGAATTATGTAACGATTTCGACCAAATTAACAACTTAACATTCCCATGGAAAAATGCAAACGTGTGCAAAAGTTTGAGGCTGTCGTGTCATCCGTTCTGGAGAAGATGTTTTTAGGTTTTGGAGAAAATCCAATATGGCCGCCATACCACGTGACCTACGTCATCAAATGTTTCATAGTATAAACTTCAGGTGGAGAGTTATTATGGTGTTAAGTTTCGTTGAATTTCATCCAACAGTTTTCCCTCCAGATCCACCACAAAATCGGTCAGTACAACATAAAAACGCCTTTAATAATAATAATACTAACGAATTCAATAGGGCTTCAGCCATTTGGCTTGAAGCCCTAACAAGTGGTGCCAGGCACAACAAATCCCACCCATTTAAGGCATAAAGTTATTTTGGGGATCAAATTTAAATTTGATATATCCTTAACCTGAATGTTTATTATAAGGAATAGAATAAGGAATATTTTAGTCTTAGTTTGAAGTCAATTAAACCATCTTTGACGAAGTTATGACCGTAAAACGATTTTGACCTTTTCGTGACCTGACCTTGACCTTTGACCTAATTGGACCCAAAAGTTAATGGGGTCGTCCGAGGTTCATTACCCACCTGTGGATACAATTTGACGGTGTTTGAGCCAGCCGTTTTCCTGTAAAGTTGTATTTTCGTAACCATGTTTTAATTATAATGGAAAATTTGTAATTTTGACCAAAGACCATGACCCCCAAAACTTCGGACCCCACCGATCTTCACAAATATGCATTTTTCACTATAGAATGGGTGGGATTATAAGTGACAAATAGAATAAGGTTCACTATAAGCTTAGTTTGAAGTAAATCAGATCATTTTTGACGAAGTTATGAGCGAAAAAAGATTTTGATCTTTTCGTGACCTTGACCTTTGATCCAATTGGACCCAAGAGTTAATGGGGTCATCCAAGGTTCATTGCCCACCTGTGGATTAAATTTGATAGTGTTTGCTAAAGCCGTTTTGCCGTAAAGTTGCTAACAGACAGACAGACAAACAAACAAGCCGGTAGGCGACGAGGGATCCGCTAGGATCGAAGCGCTGGATACGATGCTTTTCATTCTGACCGATCCACCGCCGAAGATTCATTGCCAAGACGTATTGGTTCACATTCAATTGTTCCTCTGCCTGGCAAGATTTTTCCTATTGCGTATTTTGCCAACTGGCACTCCTCAGAGTGGAGATGGAGGAAAGTGTAAATGACAAACAGACGGAAAACCCGATAAACTTCTCTCAATGCTCTTGTTTGACCACACCTCCTGAGCCACACATTATTTTTCATAAGCCACGCCCACTTTTCATAAACCACGCCCACTTTCCTATGCCACTCCCACTTTTCATCAACCACGTCCACTTTCCATAAGCTCCGCCCACTTTCCTAAGCCCCTCATAAAAAATGCCGGTAAATAGACACCCTATTTTTGAAGGACTACCATTTGAAAAATAAAACAAATCAAAAATCGGCTCGAGTAAAATTTTCTAAATATCTCGAAGTGTTTAATTCCGAAGTCTCGTTTCTGCACATTCAAAACTGTAGGACAAGTATTGAAAATAGTGAACGTGGTTTTTCGGCCGCTGCATAGCAACGGGTGGTTGCTTGGCAACGAAACTCAAACGCCCACATTCCCAACGCATATGGCACCTGATCGCCAAGTTTCATCGAAATCGGTTCGCTGGTTTGTGCTGTGGAGCCTCGCGTTGCACACACACACACACACACACACACACACACACACACACACACACACACACACACACACACACACACACACACACACACACACACACACACACACACGGAAAACCCGACAATAAGGGATATCTCGCGAATCCAACAAACAAACCGGACGATTACAATATCCTGCTCCCTCCCTCCGGGGGGGGGGGAGGGGGGCGGCGGGATAATAATATTTTTAGCCAAGGCGCATTGCGAATGCTGGCTCGAAGAGATCTTATGCTTCCTCTTCTTCTTATTCTTACAAAACCTTTATTTATATATTTATCTATCTTCTTATTCCTCTTCTTCTTCCTCTTTTTCCTCTTCTTCTTCTTCTTCTTCTTCTTCTTCTTCTTCTTCTTCTTCTTACTAAACCCTTATGACGCGGCTCTTCGACACATTTGTCCTTGTTACCTTCGCATTCTGCGAAAGGTTATGTTTTGGTCGCTGTGTATTTATTTATTTGTGAATATGTGTGTTTGTTTGTTATTCGCATAATTCAGAAAGTATTAAACCGAATTGCATGAAATTTGGTGGGATGATTCGTGAGTATCCAAGGACGATTTGATTAGATTTTGGGAGCAATCGGGTCAAAGGTCAAGGTCAAGGTCATGAAAAGATCAAAAACACTCTTTTGAGCATAACTTCCTTCATAATACAGCTATCGACATGCAACCACCGCCATATTGTTCCATGACAAGATACCTTTCGGATATGTAGTGTCGGATTTGACGTAACGTCATCGGAAGTGCGTCTAAATGACGTCACAAAATGACGTAAGTTTTCAATTTTCGATCTCATCAGTTTTGATCATACCGTTTTGTAGGACTTACCTTAAGGACGTCACACACCAAATTTGACTTCGACTGGACTGACCGTTATGACGTCATTGACGTTTGAACATGACGTTTTTCAATTGTGGCTAAAATGTCCCGATATTTTACATTCAAATATCTATATAATTTATAAAGCAAAGTCTCCCAAATCCAGGCATTAGGATCAGTACCAAAATATCTGTTTATTGATGTACAGGTTTTGCCAATTAACTCTGTAGTCAAGGTCAAGGTCACACTCAAGGTCAAAATATACTTGCAGGCATAACTTCAGATCTAATAGAGCTATTGACATGAAACCAACGTTAAAACGTTCAGTGAACTATGAGCTTTCAGAATGGTAGTCCCCGATTGGACGTGACGTCCCCGGAAGTGCGTCAAAAGATGACGTCATTTTTCAACTTTTTAATTTTTCAGTGTTTATCATTCAATTTTGTTGGACTGCCTTCAAGGAGGTTACACACCAAATTTGACGTCAATCGGACTGACGGTTGTGACGTCATGGACGTTTTAAAATGACGTTTTTCAAATGTGCCCGGAAAAAAAGTTGCGGCGGCGAAGGTATGCGCTCTACCGAGTGCCCGTTCTAGTTTATAAAGCATTGCAGTGAAGTCTGATCCAAATGTTTTAAAGCAACATATATATATATATATATATATATATATATATATATATATATATATATATATATATATATATATATATATATATATATATATATATATATATATATATATATATATATATATATATATATATATATATATATATATATACATATACATGAGCCTGGTGTTGGCGCACTGGTTAGGGCTGTGGCTTGGGATCCAAAAGGTCCTGAGTTCAAGCCCCGATGGGCCACTGAATTAATACACCAGGGGGTTGACTCAGCCTGTCATCCTTCCGAGGTCGGCGAAGTGAGTACCAGTGTACTGGGCCGGTGTATACCCCGGTTAAAATAGGTGTACCATATCCCTGTGTCGTAAGAGGCGACCAGGGTTGTGTCAGGAAGGGCATCCGGCGTAAAACGTGCCAAATCACTATGCGGATCATATGGATGATCCGCTGTGGTGACCCCTAACAGGAGCAGCCGAAAGAAGAAGAATATATATATATATATATATATATATATATATATATATATATATATATATATATTTGTATATTGTAATCAGTAAAAAATAGTGTGGAAGTTAAAAACATTAGAAAGGAAATAACTTGCACCAAAAACTAACATTTTCACGCTCACGCCGGGGGTACCGCTCTAGCTCTCTGTTCTTCGAACAGGCGAGCTAATAACTCCTGAGCACACGGCTCGGAGAGCAGAAAGGCTGGAGTGGAACAAGCTCATATGAGCAGAAGACTCAAAGACTGAGAAGGCTCGTGAGGGAAGGAACGGAAGGGTGTGAGGGTAAAGAAAGGAAAGTTTCACGAGCAGTTTGGTGTCGAGCTTCTGTGGAAAAAAGAACACTCCTTCCACGAGCGTCGTCCTGCCCTATCGTTCCTGTCAGTCACGAAGGATGAGGAGGGTGAACGGGCAGAACGGCGGCACCTCATCGACGGGGGCCTGAAGAGGAGGAATCTGAGGTAGACGAGAGCAAGTCGAACATCCAGCTCACATATATGGGACGCCGGAGAGGACTTGCCTACTAGGTCTCGGCACCTCAGGGATGTGACTGCCTGTCCCCATCACATCACATCACCACTGCCCATCTTCCCCATCCATTTTTCCTCCGAATTATCTTGTATATTTGGGCTGTGTGAGGGAGAGAGTAAAAGGCTGCTTTTTTTCTCCGTATGTTACTTTTATTATATTTTCAATACGTATATCTTAGTAAGACATCACGCGAAGTAGTGTAACCCTGCCCGGATTGGCCGTGCCAATCGGCATTCGCGGTTGCCGAGCAACCTGCCGCGCAGAGTTATCTGTGCCCAGCGGCCTCAGGACTGGGCATCCAGGAGGGACCAAAGTGCATATTCGTGTGTGTATATATGTGTATATATATATATATATATATATATATATATATATATATATATATATATATATATATATATATATATACAGTATATAGATATAGTATTCAAAGGAAGAAAGCATAAAGGCACATAAGAGCAGATTTAACCAAACACATATTCTTGTTCAAACTTACTTAAACAAAAGATTTGGCAATCTTTCATTCAGGGGAGAAGACTAAAACAAGGACTAGAAAAAAATATAGAAAACAAATACGCAGGGGGTGTTAAAAAGAGTGATACAACTTTGACTTCCTACCGTTTCTTTGTTATTAACCTCCGCCATCGAAGATGAATCGAGGAGCCTGGTGTTGGCGCAGTGGTTAGGGCAGCGGCTTGGGATCCAAAAGGTCCTGAGTTCAAGCCCCATTAGGCCACTGAATTAATACACCAGGGGGTTGACTCAGCCTGTCATCCTTCCGAGGTCGGCGAAATGAGTACCAGTGTACTGGGCCGGTGTATACCCCGGTTAAAATAGGTATACCATATCCCTGTGTCGTAAGAGGCGACCAGGGTTGCGTCAGGAAGGGCATCCGGCGTAAAACATGTGCCAAATCACTATGCGGATCATACGGATGATCCGGTGTGGCGACCCCGAACGGGAGCAGCCGAAAGAAGAAGAAGAAGAAGATCGAAGATGAATCGAGGTTACTGTTTTCACCCCTTTCTGTCTGTTTGTTTGTTTGTTTGTTTGTGAACAGTATTACGGAAAAACTCCTCGACAGATTTCGACGAAACTTTGTGGGGGGGGGGGGGTAGGTCTGGTCCAAGGATCATGCCATCAGATTTTGGACTTAGTCCAAAATCCAATATGGCCGCTATGGCGGAAATTTTGAAACAATATTTGAATTTTTTTTTTTGCATTTCTACATGTTTTAAGTGATTTCCAACCCCCCCCCCCCCCCAAAAAAAAAATTGTTAGAGAAAAAAAAAAATTTGCAACTTTTTTTTTCAACAAAATTTCGATTTTTTTTTTGCATTTCTATACGTTATAAGTGATTTCCAACAAAAAACATGCAAAATTATAATTGTGGCTGATTTTGGAACTTCAGGTGGATATACCCACATAAAATCAATTTCTATCTCAAGGACTCTAGTTATGACGAATGAATTGAGTATGTAAAAGTTAAAAGTAAAAGGGAAAGTTGCAAACTATAACTCTGTGAGCACTGTTGACGTCAAATTGAATGAATAGGATATCAGGTTCACTTGAGTGACCTAGCAGTATTGGCGGCGGAGGTTTTGCACTCTACCGAGTGCTCCCCCTCTAGTTTGACCTAGACCGTTTTCCTTTTCGGGGTTTGGTGGTGTTATTGTGGTATTTGTTCCCTGGGATTGGCTTTATGGTTTGGGTGGTGGCCTTGGGATCCAAAGATCCTGAGTTCAAATCCCACTCGGCTGTTGAATTAATACCAGGTGGGGTTGAATCTGCCTGTCATCCTTCTGAGGTCTGCAAAATGAGTGCCTTTTGCTGATATACTGTGTCGGAGTGGCAACCCGTCCAGGATTGTGTCCAATAGCCAAGGAGACTGCTCGGGCAGCAGCAACGTTCTGCACAGAGTTTGGTCTCGATGGATGGATGGATGAATTTCTCGCTCTGTACCTCAACTATGCCATTGACAGTGAAGCGGAGGACAAAAGTGATGGCTCTGTGGTATGAGACTAAATCATTTGGAGACACCTGCCAGAGGTTGTGCCGGGAATACGACCTCAGAACATGTGATGGACCCAACAAATTGTTACATTCAACGTATTGTGAAACATTTTGAGCACAAGGGTGCAGCACACAACCAGAGCAAGGGCAACAGTGGCAGTCGAGCATCAGTCACCAAGAGCCAAGCCGATATCGACGCCGTGCGGGATTCTGCAGTGGACAGTCCCAATAAGTCCCACTGCCGGCACTGCCAGGAGCTAGGCATCAAACCAACATCAGTTTGGCATATCCTCACAAAGGAACTGAAGCTTTTTCCATACATCATTATCTATTAGGCATCAACTGAGTCAAGATGACATGAGAGGGAGACTTGATATGTGCAATTAGCTCAGTGACAGGATGGAGCGGTACCCAAACTGGATCAACCTGATGTGGTTAAGTGATGAACGCCATTTCCACTTGAACGGTGCCATAAACAACCACAACAACATTTTCTGGGCGGTCATAATCAACACTCCAGAAGTTCCATTATGATCTAGACCAAAAGGTCACCGCAAACCAGCTTAGCATGATCTGGTTTATGTAGGATGGCGCACCCCCACATACATCTGGTGACACCATCACTTTCCTGTTGCAGCTCTCCAGAAACTCTCATTGCCCTGAGTTCCGCTCATGACTGGGCACCCCCATAGCCCAGACTTTAACCCTTTGGATTACTGGTTCTGGGGGTCTGCCAAGGGCTCTGTCTATGCCAACCGCCCTGCCACACTGGATGATCTGAAGCAGGAGGTGTAAGACTGCCTCCAGACCGTGCCACGTGAGACCTACAGGAAAGTTTGACAGAACTTTGGAGTTAGGATCAATACCTGTCTGAACTGCGGAGGGGCACACTTCGAGAACATCAATTTTAATTGCTTTGCTTCAATGCCAATTTCAAACATTGGGCTCTCACAAACTGTTGCAGTAACTTACTGCAGTAGCAATCAGTGATAGAAAATACCATGTCATAAGCTTTCAAGAAATGTTTGGTTCATGTTCCTAAGTTTTCTGTCTCTTTGTAAACAAACATTTAAACTTGCATCACTCTTTTTGAAACACCCTGTATATTCAACCAAAAAAGCACACTTATTCTGTGACATGATGCTGATGTCATTTATATAAATTATACCAACACATCACCTCCAAACGAGGAGGCATCTGTGTGGTACTCAAGCCTTTGCAGACTGACATAAAAGCCTGTGGTCACGAATAGACGAAAACAGACAAGTCAAACTAGATTTCACCCTTGTTATGTTTCTCAACTGATTCCAATTGCATTCAATCGAAGTAGGGACATTTCATTTATTGTTTCAATATTTTGGAGTTGGGATCGAGATTTTAATTTCATTATCTTTTGTTCTGGCTGACTTTTATGTGGATGTCAGTTTTGAATTAACAGGCTTTGCATTTTCAAATATGGACATTATCTTTAAATATGATTTCATTTTCCCACAGGTGACAAAATGCCTGGAGAATCAAGGAGGAAAACAAACCCTGGAGCATCAAAAGATGTGCTCTGCAGAGTTGCTGCAAATGAGGTTCGACAAGGTAGATCTACAAGATCAGTTGCTTCTGATTTCAACATTATCATTTTATTATAAAACTAGTATTAAAGTCCGTCAAAAATGATGGGTTGGAGAAATGGGAATGATAGATTAAAGGAGACTGGAAGATATGATGTTTCATAGCAAGAAGTGTTATTTTATAACCCTACATGTACAAATGTGACCCGACTTCCTTTATCTTCTGGAATGTTTCGTTTTGATGGTACAGCCTCATGAGTGTGCCAAAGTCTGAAGCCTCGGCCTAGCGTTGGGTGTGCTTATATCTTCATTATTTATTAGACATCTTATGGACGTAAATGAACACTCGTTTTACTCATCTCACATTGAACATCATGGAAAGCGAATTTCACCTCCCTGGGCCTTGTATTTATTGTTATTTTTTAAATGCTTCTGTACACCACCCTTGATGCTCAGTATACAAGTCACCGATTATAATTCCAATAGAAGAGACAAAATTACTCTTTTATGGAAAAAGTTTTTCGAGCGCTTTTTTATCCTCAAAAATAGACCATTGTGAACACACAGTCTTGCGAAAAGATTGGCCTTTAAACCCATACTTAAATAATCCTTATGAAGGGGGACAGCCAAATACACTGTGTTTTATATGCACAGATGCACTGAGATTCATCAACCTTGTGGGGACATGCTGTTTCGTCTGAAAACTTTGCCGCTACAAAATAAAATAAATTCACTGAACAAATGGGAAATGACCTTGTCAAATACATGAATGAACTCGTTCAAATTCCATGCACGATTGCCACAGAAATGCCAGGAGCTAACCTTTCAAACTTGCAGTAATAAACCACATTCATGCTCCACCCCAAAAATGTATTGTCTCTATTGCTTGTTTCAGTTTCAAAAAAGAGAGAAATAGGTAGTGGCTCAACTTACCCTCGTGGCTCAATTTACCAGAGACATGTATGATCATCTTACCACGTAGCGCAGGAATATTGAGCCATTTGACAACCTTTTGGTTTTTGGTTGGCCACCATCTAAAAAACCAAAAGTAATTCAGCGAATGTTTTGTTACAAAAGCATGGACAGATAGGTGCACTTTCATTTGCACCCTTCAATCTATCTGCGGCACCTTATTTTACTCTGAAGATCTGGGATGTAAAAACATGGCTCATCTTACCTCGCTCTCCCCGACAGTGAGTGGTAGGAGGTCATAAACATTTATAGTTTACACACGGTGTACAGTTGCAAGCAAGTGTTACAGTGCATATTTTAAAGTATTTCATGTTTGCATTTGCAATTGGAACTCTGTATCAGACACCCTGGTTATAACAAACATTCCAAACATGTTTCAGTCAATGCATGTTTCCCTGTATTCATTCATGGTCTACGGAGCTTGAAATTCACCAGGAAATTAAAAAAAAAAGATTGCTTTGTCCTGCCAAGTTAAACGCAGATACAAGGCCATACGTTCGAAAATCCTCAAAATACAGATGAGACTGCCAAAATATATTAACCAAATCATCAAATGAAGCGACAAGATTACTAGAAAGAACAATCAGAGATTGCAAGCCCTCAGCAGGACTTGATGTAGGTTTGTTCACACAGCAGATTGAAACAGACCTTTTCGGTTTTATTTTGTAGATCCACATTCCAATCGTATGAATTTTATAGATGTATTCATATTCCATACTTTTTAGAGGTATGCACGTTTTAATAATATGTTCTTTATAGATTCACTCATGCTTTTAATGCATGTACTTTATATATGCACTTGCATTCGAATAATACACACTTTATAGATGTGCTCGCATTGTAATAGTATGTACTTTATAGATGTACTATAATTCGAATTGTACGTCATATACACACTGATGAGCCAAAACATTATGACCACCTGCCTTATATGCTGTTAGTCCTCCATGTGCCGCAAAAACAGCACCGACCAGGAGCATGGACTCCACAAGACCCCTGAAGGTGTCCTGTGGCATCTGGCACCAAAACATGAGCAGCAGATCCCTCAAATCCTGTAAGTTGAAAGGTGGAGCCGCCGTGGATCACACTTGTCGGTCCAGTACATCCCACAGATGCTCAATCGGATTGAGATCTGGAGAATTTGGAGGCCAGGGCAACACCGTGAACACTTCATCATATTCCTCAAATCATTCCCAAACAATGTGTGCAGTGTGGCAGGGCGCATTATCCTGCTGAAAGAGGCCACTGCCATCAGGGAATACCATTGCCATGAAGGGGTGTACCTGGTCTGCAACGATGTTTAGGTGAGTGACATGTGTCAAATTGATGTCCACATGAATGGCTGGACCCAGGGTTTCCCAGCAGAACATTTCCCAGAGCATCAAACTCCCTCCACCGGCTTGTCGTCTTCCCACAGTGCATCCTGGTACCATTACTTCCCCAGGTAAATGGCGCACACGTACATGGCCATCCACGTGATCTAAAAGAAAATGGGACTCATCGGACCAGGCGACCTTCTTCCACTGCTCCAAGGTCCAGTTCCGATGCTCGCGTGCCCATTGTCGATGCTTTTGACGGTGGACAGGGGTCATCATGGGCACTGACCAGTCTGCGGCTACGCAGCCCCATATGCAGCAGGGTGCGATGCACTGTGGATTGTGACACATTCCTCCCGTGACCACCATTAAAATTTTCTGTGACTTGTGCCACAGTAGACCTTCTGTCGGTTCGGACCAGACGGGATAGCCTTTGTTTCCCTTGCGCATCGATGAGCCTTGGGCGCCCAACACCCTGTCGCCAGTTTGTGGTTTGTCCCTCCTTGGACCACTGTCGATAGGTACTCACCACTGCTGACCAGAAGCACCCTACAAGCCTTGCCATTTCAGAGATGCTCTGACGCAGTCGTCTGGCCATAACAATTTGGCCCTTGTTAAAGTCGCTCAGGTCTTTACTCCTGTCCATTTCTCCTGCATCCAACACATTAACTTCAAGAACTGACTGTTCACTTGCTGCCTAATCTATCCCACCCCTTGACAGGTGTCATTGTAACAAAATAATCAATGTTATTCACTTCACCTGTCAGTGGTCATAATGTTTTGGCTCATCAGTGTATGTGTGTGTGTACATATATGTGTGTGTGTGTGTGTGTGTGTGTGTGTGTGTGTGTGTGTGTGTGTGTGTGTGTGTGTGTGTGTGTGTGTGTGTGTGTGTGTGTGTGTGTGTGTGTATAAAGCTCAGTTCTTGTTTGTGTGTCACAAGCCTCGCCCATGAGACAGGCCATGTCTTTCCCTCCATTGGACACAGTGCTGTGGTATGCTACTCTTAAATGTAATATAGAAAGAAGAATATTTGTTTGTTCGTTTCTGTATTCGGACCCTGGAGGAACCAGTGCAACCAAACTTCGCATGCCCTTCTCTTTCTTCCAGAGGAGGGTGGAAAGCTAAAACAAGATACTTGGCCTTAAGGCCTCGACAAGGGCTTGTGCTGATACACTGCTAAGGTGTCCCCGCCCAGAGCAATCGAGGAATATGTATTGTGAAGATCGTATGTTGAGGTTGCAGTGATTTGTTGTCAACAACACAATTTAATTATCTTAGTGTTTACATGTGCATCTGTTATTTAAAACATTGCTTTGCACAGGTTTATTACAACACCTCCGTGTAGTATGTTGCTTTTACACTGCCTGGGTTTTTCCTGGGAGTGATTGAGTGATATGTTTTGTGAGGATTGGTAATTCATCGGAAACCATAAGGCCACAGTCTCCAATTTGTCATACAGGAAATAGTTAAAGACATATTTCATTGAATTTCCCTGGGCAATGCCGGGTACTTCAGCTTGTACTTTTATGGAAGTTTTCACCTACTCGGTTGAAAAAGGTAACGTGTGATATTGGTGTCCACATGAATGGATCACATGAGACATATGAGACCATGTGCCTACCACCACATAGCGTTTGTGGCTTACGTTAGCACCTTATGTGCAGACAGACTGACAGATCCAAATGCAATATCCCTTGGTGAGGGTAATAATTTTACTTATCCTCGCGTTTTTGCATCACTCTGGTGGTGAAATCCACTGCTCAAGGATGCCGACGAGAAAAGGGGGTCGGAGACTCACCTGGGCGAACAAAGCTTGGTTGGAGCCACCCCCTTTGAACAGTCAAGGGAAGAGACTCGGAGACAGAATTTCGGCTGTTTTTTTCCAAACTGAATATCCTGTATGTGTCACAGCAGTGTTTTGTTTACCAATAAGGCATATCTTCATCGCCATCTATTAAAAACATGCAAAAATGATGCACTATATGAACTGCCTTTATCAAACGGTTTTGGAATTGAACTCTGATCAAACATAGAATCACTATCACTCTTTCAGCCTATTACGTAAATCATTACTAATCATTCAATTAACGCATCGAAAAGAAATATGCGAACTTAGCATGTTGATAACTCAAATCGGCTCTGTTGTTAACGATGTGCAACATGGGAACAGATACAAGAATATAACAATTAATTTGTTTTCCACTTTTGTTTATCAGTTCCAGATCCATCCCTTAATTTTTACTTTTGCTTGAAATCTGCATGTATGCCTCACGAGGACATATATATTGTTACGGTTCTAGGAACTGTATGCATTCAAACATACAGGTGCCCCAAAGTTAGTTATGCCGTTAAGTATATGTGTAGACAGAACCCCTCCTCGTGTGTAGTGGGAAATCAAAGGGGTGCGTTGCGATGTTTTTTTAGTTAGGTTAATAAATCATTTTATTTCCCCTCTTATGGAACCACGGTACCTTCCTAGCGCTAGCAGCCCTCGGTTCGCTGGCCACAGCGTACCACTGTCCACCCGCTGTCTACAGAGACTCGTTTTTCTGAGGCAAACTCTCCACGTTCGCTGTTCCAGTTCCTTCTCAGCTGTTAGCTGTACGCAGTGTGGCTGCACCGTCATTCACCTTCCCCAAACAAGCGTGGAGTGGGCGGGCCTCACCGGTTCCTGGCCGAGGCCCCACCCAGAAAGGGCGGACCCATGGGAGCCCCATCCAATCAGGGCGGACAGTGACGTCAGTTTTGACCAAGGGCCCGCCCCGCTGAGGGTGGTCGATGGACTACGAAGGGACCCTCTGAGACACGTGTTCGTTGGAGTTCAGTCAAAAGGCACAGTTCAGTTCTGCATTCGCTGGGCGGTCGTTAGAGTTTTGCTGGAGTCTTGAGTTCAGTGTATGAGGAGGATTGACAGACTGAGAGCTTCTTCGCGAATCTGTGGGTGGTGGTGCATGGCCGTTCTTCATTGGTGGAGTGATCCGTCTGGTCGATTCCGATAATGACCGAGGACACCCGACCTCGACCGGGTCTCTCGCTGGGTCCTGTCCGCGACCCTGATCCCTGCCTTGGGACTCCGCTTTGCTCCTCTCGAGTTCCTCCGCGGACACAAGCCCACGCGTATGACTGCGAGCCAAACTTCACGACCATTGGCAGGTGCCGCACCACCGAGCACGCCCTCCCTCCAATGTGCAGGTACCCAGCCGAACCGCGACCCCAGCTCGTCTCTCTCCCTGGCTGCGAGGTTCCTTGGAATTCACCTGGATTTTATTTTTGTCTGTGTGTGTGTGGCGCCATCTGCTAAGTACAACTGCATAAGTGTTTTCGATAATTGTAAATCTCCTGTATATCCGCGATAAGCTTGCTCTGTGTCCTTCTTGCTGTAAATAAAACAATTGTAGAAATGTTCCCAGTTCGTTTCCGTCCTTTCTTTCATTGCTCCAGCATGGTTCGGATCTGAGTTTTAGCCGGGTCTTTGTTCCCGTTAATCTGTTCATCCCCGCCAGCACGGCTTTGGCAGTTCCGCTCGACTGCACCCGAACCGGAGTTGGTAGTCAGTAGTTGGAACTCTACCGCAGTCAGTAAAGTGACCCGGTTCGAGCAAGACGTGCCGAGGGCATGGTTCCCCGCGAGACGATACCACGTGGTTAATTAGGTAAATTGGTTCTAGAGAAAATGACCCTACGCTACGCGGTGGAGGTATTGGCGTCCACGGTCGGTTAAGCGACCCGCCGTCTCACGGAGTTATCCGTGAGCTATGGCCAACCATTCCGGAAGTCTGGTCCCCGGCCCGCAACAATATATATATATATATATATATATATATATATATATATATATATATATATATATATATGTATATCTATATATATATATATGTATGTATATATGTATATATATATATATATATATGTATATATATATATATATATATATATATATATATATACACACACACACACACACACACACACACACACCCACACACACACACACACACACACACGTCGATCTCATGGCACGCAAGTGCATCAGTCAACATACCGAATGCCTTCTCGAAATGGCGTGTGAATCACCATGATGGTGCCAATGAGGTAATACAAGAAGCAGTGATTATGTTTTCACGGAAATAACAAGTGAAATGCAATATCCAACAGGCAGGTCCAATGAATAGTTGAGGGAGTTCAGCGGAGAAGAACACCTTAAAGGGTAGATGTATGAAAATTAATTAAATCTCCTACCCAACCAGCATACAGGTGGGTTAAGGTTGAGCCACCTGGTAATTAAGGAATTGATTAGTCACTGAACCCTCACAGGTTCGCATATGGAAGACCCTCAATCTCCTTTTCCGTGGGTGTTGGATTTAAATGATATGCTCTACTCGAAACAGAGCGTGGCTGCTCAAGATAAGTTTTTCTTCTTTTTTTTATTGAAAGCCTTCTTGCTCTCCCTCATATTTTTCTTTTCCATTCGAAAAGTCTTGTTCTTCTTCCCACTCGTTGCTGTTGCTGCTGCTGCTGTTCCTTTCATCCGGATTTCGGAAACTCAACAGCAAATGTTACCTCATCCAAACACAATTAAATGAATATTCCTGTCTGTAACTATATATATATATATATATATATATATATATATATATATATATATATATATATATATATATATATATATATATATATATAGTTGCGAATTCGCCCCCGCCGGCGTGCGAATGGCCACGTAACTCGAATCACGGCACGTCGCCCACCGGACGGACAATTCTGTCGTGACCCTTTCGGACTAATGCCGGGAGCTAGTCACGGGTGGGCCTTTCGGCCTCACCATGATTGTGCCAATCGGCCCCCGCGTGGGATAGGGTTGTTCGCCAAATTCGACCTACCTAAGTACCCACGCGGAGGGTAGACCGGGCGATCGCACCTCGCCGCAGGTCGACTCCAGACACGGGCCACTTAAGCGACCCGTTCCGTACTATCGGGATAACCGAGCGGTGTTATCGTCGGCCTCGACGGTTCCGATTATTTATCGGGCGTATTAAGCCCACTACCAACCCTTTACGTGAAGCAAGATGGAGATTCAATTAAAGAAAAGACGAAGCGAAACGGGAAAAACAGTTCAACATAATGCACATTTATTCCGTGGCACACGGAGAGCACACATATACAATTATAACAATTATACACCAAAAGCAGATGTAACAAAAGAAACACAACAATGCAGATCTACTACCGACTACGCGTGCACACGGCAACACTTACACAGTTTTACTTTATTGACGGCGCCAACAACACATTTACTCAAAAGCAAAAGAAAAGGGCCACCCTCAAAGACAAGGGGACAGACGGGGCCTGTGGGCCGCGAGACCGGGTGGATCCTACCCGTGTCTTGTGATGAGCCGCAAATGTGGCGGCGTGGCGGTGCCCCGACTCCGCGCTCCTTCGCAGGTTTCGTTGGCGCTGCTTGGAGTGGGGTGGGAACGGGGCCCCCTTTTCGCACTATCTCAGCGCGGGGGGGGGAAAAAGGAGGGAATTGTTGATGCTCTGGGGAAAGAGGATAGCTGGCTTGCTTGGGTCCCGCGACGAGCGACTCCACTGCGAGCTCGTCGCCGACCGCCGTCTTCCTGGCTTTGGACCCGAGCTATCCGGTCCCCTCCGCAATTCTCCTCAGCCGACTGCAGCAAATCACCTCGACCGCGCTCCAGGCTCCAGGCTCCCTCTCTCTGCAGCTCCCCGACAGACTCCGAACCCTGACAGACTCTGACCTCCGACAGACTGACTCTCCTCCAGACCCGACTTGACTCTTCTCAAACTCGCCTTGACTCTTCTCCAACTCGCCTTAACTCATCTCCAACTCGCCTTTACTCTTCTCCAACTGACTAAATTCGCCCCGCGCTCGGCGCTTTATAGTCCGGCAGGAGAACCCATATGCAAATTTCTGGATCAGAACGAGCTCGGGGGGTGGAGCCACGCTCGCCAATTGGACAGAGAAAAAGGGGCGTGAGTCTCCCCTGATCCTCGAATTTGCATATCCCGATTCTACTCCGACGCGCCTGGAGGCGGGGCCAAATCGCCCCGCGCTTGCCGATTGGACGGATCAGAAGTGGACGTGTATCATTCCTGATCCGAATTCTCCTCGGAAAGGCCGCACTTTGCACCCACGGCTCGGCGCGCATCCCGCACGAGGCCAGGACAGCCTGACGCTCGGTGCCCACAAGCGGTGCGGGAATGGCCGCAGAAGGAGAGGCGAAGGTGGTGGAGGGTTTAAAGTGGTGGTCCATGGCGATGGTGACGTTTGGAATGGCGGTGATGCGATGTTTGCGGGAGTGAGTTGTGAAGGTAAAGGTCGTGGCTGTTGGCGTTGTTGTTGTTGTGAAGCGGCGTTGTGGTTGGTGGTTGTTGTGTGATGGCGGTTGAGACGTGGTTGATTAAAAATAAAGATAGAACAGAAAAACGTCTATCTTAAAGGGTCGCAGCCCGAATGAATCACATTTATTCCCTCTAAACAACGGGTTTGGGGCTAACTACACATGTACTTACAGAGATATCTCACCTACGGGACCTGAATGGTGGTTTCCGAATTTCCTCAACCGCAACAATATATATATATATATATATATATATATATATATATATATATATATATATATATATATATATATATATATATATATATATATATATATATGTGTGAATCCACCTACAAGACTTTCATCCATAGCTTGATGGAGCATTGCTCTCCCCTCTGGGTTGGCTCCCCTGCCTCACATCCTGCTCAGCATGATGCCGTGGAAAGTAAGAACATAATATATTACGGATTTGGAAGCCATCTGCACACAGACAGTCAGAGTCCCCGTTGTTTAGTTATTTCGATAAGTATGTGTTTATAGTTAGAATCCTTCCTTCTGTCTAATGGGAATTACATGTGTGTGCTACGAGTTATTTTTTAGCTAGGTTTTTCCTCAACAACAACAACTACTACTACATCCACCACAACAACGCCACCGTCCCACACTCGACCGCTCGCCATTGCCCATGTGTTTTCAGCTGAAGGCATGGGCGGAGCCTCCAACGCCTCAGATCGAGGCTCTGTCCCAAGAAAGGGCATGGACCATTTCCTCCAGCCAATGAGTGAAGGCCGAGCATGACACGCATGTCACAGCCAATCGGGACGTGACCACGAGTCATCCGACAACCCCTCGTCCAATCAGGAGGCGAGTGGGAGGAGAAGAGACCCCTCCCACCTCAGAAGAGTAGAGTGGTTGTCTGGACGAGTGTTGGGCAGACAAGGGTGCGTTCTGCAGGATCGTGGCGATTGCGTTCTGCAGGATTGTGGCGATTGCGGTCTGCGGTCTTGGTGGCGAGTGCGGCTTGGTCTGGTTCATGGGTTCGAGTCCCACCGTGGTGTTTTGTGTTGGAACGCTCGAGCTGGGATCCCCGTTCCTGTCCACGGACTCCGAGCTCCACAAGTGCGGGTCTGGTGAAACGGCACGAGGCGGGAAGGTACCCGGCTTTACCGAAAATAGACCCACGAGGTCCATTTATTGTGTGTGTGTGTGTGTGTGTGTGTGTGTGTGTGTGTGCATGTGTGTGTGTGTGTGTGCGCGTGCTTGCGTGCGTGGCACCATCTTGTAAGTCGAATTGTTTAAATGCCTTGTACATACCTGCATTGCTTTTAGTCGGTTTAACTCTGCTCTGTGTCTCCCTCCTGATTAATGTAAAATAAACCCCTGTTAAATGTACCAGCTCAATTTCTGTGCTTTCCTCCATTGGCCTAGCATGGTGCATGTTGCGAATTGGTTGGGTCGTTCATGCCATGGATTGTTAATTTGGTCCGGCGCGTTTTTGGTAACTTCCGCTAGGTTACGCCGGATCCGAGTCGGTGATCCAGCTGGGAGCGACTCAATTCGGACAAAGTCAGTCGAGGGTGTGGTTTTCCCCGGTAGTTGGACAACGTGGGTATTTAGGTATATTGAAATTTGGCAATTAACCCTACCCCACGCCGTCGAAATATTGGCGACCACGGTCCGTTAAGGGACCCGTGACCTCTCGTACTTATCCAAGAGTCACGACCTAAATTCCGGGGTGTTCGGTGGAAACGACTCGACTGCTCCACTTCGTAGTCGTTTATCGCCCCCGAACCCCGGCCCACAACAATATCACCCTGGCGGTTTGCTATCACTGTCACTCTGTTCTCCCCATTTTTCCTTCCATCCCCCAAACTAATTAATTCAATAAACTGATAGATTAGATTAATGTGGTGTTTCACCAGTGGCCAAATTGTCTCCGATACGACATCAGTTCCTTGTATCTGATTTTGATTGGCGTGACCGCTACCCTTACATGAACATTTAAATAGTGTTTGGACCGAGTCCTATTATCCAACTAGTATCCTCCATTTATGCAACTTTGTTTGATGAATATCCTGTACATTGTTCCCGATGATTGCTCTGTACATGAAAAAGCTTGACGAGGATTAAATTGTGACATCATAAACAAAACCTTCGCAGTCACTGGTGTTTATCCACAAGGGAGTCGGTGTTTTATAATGCGAAGAGGCATTTTTTGTTTTTTATGCAAGAAGTAGTTTTTAAGAACGGTGATGATGCTGAAGTATCACCATGATGGACGTGGGCTGCTTCCATGTAGAGTCGACTAATCCAACAACGTGCTTGGTAAGTGGCGTGCGAAGGGCAGCTGTGGCAATGAACAAGCAAGCTTTCTTCATTTTACCATTTCCTTCCAAATCACCCTGGATTAGAACGGCGGTAACGAGCGCGTCGGGACGGGCCGAGCAGCTGCCTTCAAAGTCGAAATTTGAAACCAACCGCTAGACGAATAAGTTTGGCCTGGCACTGCCTCATACTCGCTAACTAGAAGGAGGAGTAGAGGAAAAGGAGGACGTTAAGTATTTATTCATCAAATGAGAATCGGAATTTTTTGAATATGCTAGTTTGACTTTGGACGCATTTTCCCTGCACCTTACACTTCAAAAGCAAAATGCGTCTTGATCCTTAGCACTCATTTTACCCAAAATATTTTGGAAAAAGAAACGTGATTGAAAGACTAGCGGAGTAGAGTTGAAACACTACTGTACTTTCACAGATCGCAACTTCAGGGTTCAGACACTTCAGAAGCAGTTTTTAGGCGCGTCCAATTTTATTTTATTCATTTTTTTGCTTCGACAGGTAGATAAGATCTGACAGGTAGATAAGATCAGGGCGAGGGGGAGGCCCACTCGCTAGTAAACCTCATAAAGATACCCTTTTGTATTATTTGCCACATCTTGGCCATATAGTTGAGCTATTTTAATTCATCAAAGTGATGAATAAAAATTGTAGCCTGGCTCTAGTGGTGGAACACACCAGATTTGGTGGCATAGTTTGTTGGAGCGTTCGCCCTAATTCTGGGAGGTCGTATTCTTGGCCAAATTAGACAAAAGACATTAAAAATGTTGTGTGCTGCTTCCTTGCTTGCGTTCAGCATTTTAAAAGGATGGATCATGGACAAACAACCATTGTTTGGCAACCATTGTACAGTTTTGATAAGCCTTATGGCCTCCTCCTGCGTTGTAGTTATTTGCAAGGGAACTCGTATTATTATTATTATTATTATACCATGCGACAAAGATAAAGAAACTGGAGGGTTCGACTTGTGAGAGGGAAATTTGCATCCATTACATTTTTGAAAGTTACTTGTGGGATGGCCAGACGGATATCCCTGGAGTACCGGCAGAAAGTGGACGCGGCGACGCGCATGCTCTGGCGCATGCTTCCATACGTGACCTGACCTGTGTGATGGAGAGGGAACGACTAGCTATAGGTAGCAGAAGTCACTTGAACATTTTCCTATCTAAAGCTTGGGATGATTTTGTTCTTCACATTAAGCTGTCCTGTCTGGATTTGATTCTTGGCCCGAATATAAGCTGTTGGGTTGGTGCTTCACGGGCAAGGTGTTGTGTCAATTGAGTGTGCCTTCGGTCAGATGGATGTGAAGCTGGCAACCCCCTCTGCAAGCATTACCCGGTGGATGTTAAAGATCCCGCTGTGTTATCCAATGAAAACAAGCGAATTATTGCTGACACCCAGGAACAAATTCAAAATTCTTTCTCCAGGCTGCAGAGGACACTCATCTTTCATCAATCATGTCTTCTTGGAAAGAAACTTGGTGACATTTTTGGCAAAGCTCTCTTCAAAATGTTCATGCTTGCCTTTCTCAGATGTTAATTGAAGATCCTGGATGTACTCACTTCCCATGGCTTACCTCTAGCTTTTTTTTGTATACATAGTCGAAGCTCGTGGAAGAGCTAGGACTAGAACACTGAACAGATCAGGATGCAACAGGACAAAAGGAACGGCAGAGAGAGGGGGAGACACCAGGATGACAGTTTATATCTGGGTTAGAGTTCGAACCCAAGCCAGACAGCTTCAAGGCGACTGTGCCAACCTCTGAGCCATCCTACCAGCCAAGTTCGGGAGTGATTGTTTAAAATCCATTTCATCTGCAGGAATAAAAATACATTTATCTTCAAACAATGTTAAAAACTGCACTCGGGCAACCAAGGGATGTGACGATCATGAGAGTTGTCATTTGGGGTACACTATTTGGTTATATTGAGTGGTTAACTTGATGACAGAGTGAGTAATGCCCTGTTATATTGCATTCAATGCTGTGGGTTTGATTGCCATAGCTGGTCAGAAATATGACCCTAAATAATGGACACACCAGTTCCACTTGCCTGGAGATTGGAACTTTCACCACTTTATTATACAAGTGATTGGTTGAAATGTTTGAAATGCTTTTCCGAAAGGACTATTTCACAAACCCTCCCATCTACTTTCTCAACAACTGTCTTGAAGTGGTTGAGTCACTCACTCTTGGGTCTCACTCTCAGCTATGATCTCTCTTCGGCAAGCCACATTTAAAAGTTGGCTAGCCAAAGCCAGACGCCGACGGGGTATCCTCCGTAATGCAATGTCCTTCCTTTTGCACACCTGAGCTCCTATCCACTTACAAGGCTTTCATCCACAGCTTGATGGAGTGCTGCTCTCCCCTCTGGGCAGGCTCCCCTGCCTCACATCTTGCTCAGCTTGACACCATGGAAACCAAGGCTTTCAAGATCATTGGAATCTCTCGCAATGAAGCTGAGTCGATGGGCCTTTCACTTCATCGCTGAGAGGTCGATGCTCTCTATGTCTTCTTCCACCTCATTTCTGGTCTTGCACCCTCTGCCCTCTCCATGTTATGTCCCCCCCTCAAGTATCTGCAGGATGCATGTGGTCCACCAGAAACCCCCTCCTCGTGAAGCTGCCAAAATCCAGAATCACTGCTCATCTCCACTAATTTATTCCTATCTTTTCCCGCCTGTGGAACCTCCTTCCACACTCTCTTCGATCTCTTTCTTCCCTCCCCGTCTTCAAGACAGCTGTTCACCACCATCTCTTGTCATCCCCATTCCAAAGCCATGATCTTATCTACACACATTAAACCAACTCCACTCCTCCCAAAATTTTGCTTGTCGATCCATCTTGTCCTTCCCTTGCATTCTTCCCTAATCATCGTCGTTACCTGCATTCCTTGTTTGTCCGCCTACTTTCTCCTTCTGCCCTGCTATTGGCGTTTCCCCTTTCTCCTGCTGTTCCCTTTGTTATATTGTGTCCTGATCTGTTCTGTGTCTTCGCTCTTCCATGAGCTTTAACCATGTATCAAAAAATATATCATAATAATGATGTTATACTCAAACAATATTTTAACAGAATGCAAAATTAGTCCTTTCTCTCATTTCGATTAAGTAATGCTAAAACAGAAAGTGGATTTGGATCGTTTATTTTACATCATTGGAATATTTTGAATTTTTTTTGTCTGGGAATTATTTTCACAACCATTTGCTCCCTACGACATTCGAAACAAGACATGCTCTTCAGCAAAAGGATCTAAAGACTAATACCGTGCGCCGCCTACAGGAGAACATCCACAATAAGTCTCAACATATGACCGTTGACAAAAGGTTTACTGTTTACACCTGCTCTGAACATCTCACGCTACCATCCATGACTTTTAACTTCTAACTTCTACTCGCCTCCAGAGGCTTGCAAATTCTTGTCTGCAGTCCTGGTGGATGAAACTTTTGAAAGACAGCAGAATGTCAGAAGAAATGAAACGTAATAGTTTGAGCGTCCGCTCGGAGTGTGGGAGAATGGTGGTTCTAACCATGGCTAAGTCTTACCAAAGACGAGTCAATGGTTCATGCTACTTCCTTGCTTGACACAGCGTTTAAAGAGGATAGAGCACAGAAAAACAACCATTGGCAATTAAGGTTGAAGTTCCTTCTTTGTAAGGGAACTCGTATTATATTACTGTGTTCTTGAAAGCATAAAACAAATATTTAAATGCATAAACTAGGATGCTGTTGAATGAACAAACATTTGTAGTTTGACTCTGACTACGACTACTACAACTGCTACAACTAATTTGATGTCTCCAGTTATCGTCACCTTCTTGGGTCAGCCGTGGAATGCCAAACCAGGCCTATAACATTTTTCTGAAGGTGTTTTGGCCAGAATTTTTGAATTTGTTCAGGGTGCTGGAAATAACTCACGTCCTCTTTCCCACCTACCAAAAATCTTTGAATTTAAGGCTGAAGTCATTGGCAATGGCAACTGAGAGATTCAACAATAAATCTTTAGTCTTGCGTTAGTTTGTACTTTCGATATTGGTGAAAGAAACATTCACCAAACAGACAGATAATAAAAAGACATTTTGAAGTTAATGAAAGAAAAAACAAAACAAAATTAATACAATTCACAATTTTTAATATACAAGGCAGTAATCAGAATATTGAGAAGAATATCACATGAAAATTGCAGGAGAGTTGAAGATGTAGGAGACAGGCGTGAGATGGGATAATCGAGGTTGTACTCCAACTCAAGATTTGTACAGGATTCCTGAGGATGACGAGACATGCAAGTTTGTTGGAAAGTTCGACATAACGACCAAATGGATCATCCAAGGGTCATTAAAACGGTTTTACCAACGAGATACTCGCAGTTTTGTCCAACAATGGTTCAAAGGTTATTTTGCTATTTTTCAACACACAAGTATATATTATTAGCAAGGAAAGATTGTTTTTTTTTTCTTACTAATCAAATACACTTGCACAGTATTTTGAAAAATAAAATACTTTGGCAGAAAAGTAAATATATTACAAGACCAATTGTAGTTTTTATACCCAAGTGAGTAATAACCTGAGCGATTGATCAAAATCAATAATCAAACATGAAGATGAGCAATCCCTTCAGCCCGTATGACATCAAGACTCCTTGCAAGAAATGGCAATCCCCAGTTAATCTTCACTTACTGCATTATTTATCAATCTTGAAGGAGCAAGGAAAGTCATATTGAACTCCTCGATGTGTTTTGTGTAGTGTGAGGAGTTGGTGTAAGATTAAATGATGGCATTTGCTCGCACATCAAGTCTGGTTTTCTACAGCCTCGGTGATGAGGGGTCCATTCCTTCTCTCCTGCCACCAGATCTGGCCGCATAGAATGGTGCTTGCTCCATATAGTGCAAAGGTCAAACACACAAAGAACTGCAAAAAATGAAATACAAATTACTGATCATACATGTAATTAAAAGCTAAAGGGGTTAATCTTTGGAAATTATTCAAACTTTTTTTGTAAACTTGATACAAACAAAAATTAAACGCCAAAATAAAGTGCAACAAAGAGTATATATATATATATATATATATATATATATATATATATATATATATATATATATATATATATATATATATATATATATATATATATATATATATATATATATATATTATTATCTTTTTAATCCTATGGAATTATTGTACCGTTAAATAAGGCATTCAAAAAATTCGACCAATGACAATCATGCAAACCCAAGGCCTGTTTAATTGTTTATCGATATTCGGTAAAGATTTCTTTTTTCAACGCAAAAGTATCTATAGAATAATTGGTAATAAATAAATACAAATTAAAAAACAAAAACACGTTACTGTTTTTGGACTATTGTATCACCTGCGAAAGAACATTTTGAGCACTTCATGTCAATATCAGCAGTCCATCAATGATGTGATTTGACGTTTGCGGTTTGCAAAATAAAATTAAAAGCATTCTTCCTTTTGACCTTGAGCACCAGAACGTAACCGAAAAACAGCACGTCATATCGGAATAAAAATTGGACACATGCCGAGGCTCGGGGTCGATTGGCCTGAGGAAGCCTGCTGTGGAGCTGGTGAAATGTTACCTGAGACTGGGTCTGCTCTTGGTTATTGCTCAAATTAGCAGAGTAGATCTAGTTTATTTTTGGTTGGAAGTGCCGCCTTCTTCTTTAAAAAAAGTATTATCCCAACTGCCCCAATCTTATACCATATACTGTATATACATATATATATATATATATATATATATATATATATATATATATATATATATATATATATATATATATATACATACATACATACATACATATATATATATATATATATATATATATATATATATATATATATATATACAATATATATATATATATATATATATATATATATATATATATATATATATATGAGCCTGGTGTTGGCGCAGTGGTTCGGGCAGCGGCTTGGGATCCAAAAGGTCCTGAGTTCAATCCCCATTGGGCCACGAAATTAATACACCAGGGGGTTCACTCAGCCTGTCATCCTTCCGAGGTCGGCGAAATGAGTACCAGTGTACTGGGCCGGTGTATACCCCGGTTAAAATAGGTGTACCATATCCCTGTGTCGTAAGAGGCGACCAGGGTTGCGTCAGGAAGGGCATCCGGCGTAAAACATGTGCCAAATCACTATGCAGATCATACGGATGATCCACTGTGGCGACCCCGAACGGGACCAGCCGAAAGAAGAAGAAGAAGATATATATATATATATATATATATATATATATATATATATATATATATATATATATATATATATATATATATATATATATATATGGATATGTATTGATGCGGATCCGACTTCGCAAAGGTACTACAGGGGGTGGGGGTATTCCCGGTTCTCCCCGGACTCACCGGGAATCGAGGTCGTCGTGCACGAATAAGTCCGTGTCGCGGTGGGTCGCTAATCTACCCTGAACACCAACAATTGCACCACATGACCCAGTGTCCTCCGTCTGACTACCGTTTAACTGTGGTACATGCAGTCTACGAATCGGGGAATCGCACCCTCGGCGGTTGTGCGACTTTTATCTTTATTGGATCTTTATTAAGGCAGCTGAACTTACCACTAGTACAATGCCGGACTGATGTGAGAGCCAATATGTTTGGGAATTATAATCTTCCGGCTAATCTACATACGGACATTGCTTGACCAATGGAAGAAAGCACAACAACGGGAAGATTATAGATATAATTCGAGAATAATAATTTATTTGCAACAAGGAATGTGGGGTACGGGGAAGGAGGGAAGGGAACTCAAGGGCTTTAATGGAGTCAAAGGGCAACCGGGGAAGGAAAAGGGGGAAATGCAATAAAAGGCAAACAATGTGTATATTTATGAAAAGAAAAGGAAATGCACAAGTCGCAGACTTAGCTTAACCTACCTCTAACCTACCGGATAACACAATACAACAGGCTACCCCATCAGACACTCACAGACAGGGATACAATTGGGAGGGACAGGGTAGCTTCAGCCAACTGTTACAAGGAACCATCACTTTCCTCAGCTTGGTACCGCTCTCCTTGCCACTCTCCAGAACGACCGCGACACTGCACTCGACAACTGAGGGTCCATGAGCTTCAAAACATCCGGAACCAGGGAAGACAAGAAAGCAATGGCCAGGACAGAGAGAATGAGCGCGACGACCAGGGCAAAGAGAGTGTGAGAGTGACGACCAGGGCAGAGAGAGAGAGAGAGAGTGAGAGTGATGACCAGGGCAGAGAGAGTGTGAACCAGAACCTCAGGCACACCTTTATAGTCCCTGGGGCAGGTAGGGCCGAAGAGCCGCATGTCACATCTTCTGAGGTTGTATAGGCCATTGGGCATTGGGCCATGTCAGATCTTATGAGGTGCCAGCCATTGGGGAATGCCCCTGCAGCCTCACCCATTCTGCTGCCCGCCCAGATATGCACTCAATTTGGCCTTCTAGTGAGGCGGCTTAGCCTAAATATTCAAAAGAATTGTGCATTTTGTGATACAAGCACCAAATTTGGCACAAATGTACATATGTTGCGAACATTTTCAGATATTGGGCCACTTGAAATTCTCTCTTTATGTCCGCCATATTGGATTTCAAAATGGCCGCCACTTGAAATCTACATTTGCGATTATCTCTGGACGTAATGCAGCGATTGACTTGATTCTGGTATCTAAATGTATGTTTTTGGGGGCAAGGAATCCAATGGTAGTGGCCATGATCCGGCACTCACACAGTGATCTGGCACTCACATATTATCCCACACAGTGGCCATGATCCGGCACTCAATGGACGTCGTGAAGAATGCTGTGGAACACCTGAATCCTGGACAGACACCAGTGGTCACCGTTGATCAGCCACTGTTTGCTTTGGCCAAGCAGATACAGTGGAAGTGGCCAGAGAGCTATGGTGAAGACCAGATAGTGGTGATGTTTGGTGGCCTCCACATAGAGATGGCGGCACTGAGGACACTGGGGGACTGGCTGAAAGGGAGTGGTTGGGTGCAAGCACTTGTGCAAGCCGAGATTGCGACAGCAGGGACAGCAGACTCATTCCTGCGAGCATCCCATGTCTTGCGCACAAGAAGAGCACATCAAGTGACTGCAGCACAACTGTACATCCTGCAACACCGTGCCTACAACCACTACTGTCTGGGAGAAACCAGGCATGCAGAGGACCTTCCGGAGTTTGAAGACTGGTGTTGCCAGAGAGGAGAAGACATCCCCCAGTTTCACTACTGGGCAACCGTGCTGGAACTAGAACTGTTGGTTCTCGTGTATGTGCGTTCTCTCAGGCAGGGATCGTTAATGATGTACCTCGATGCTCTGACAGAGCTGGTCCCCTGGTTCCATGCACTGGATCACACCCACTATGCTAGGTGGATACCAGTGCACCTGAAGGACATGGCCGAACTCACCATCAAACACCAAGATGTAGCCAGGAAATTCAGTGAAAGCCACTTCACCATTCAGAAAACACAGAGGGTGTTCTCTTCAATCCCGATTGACGAGGCACATGAGCAGAATAATGCCTGCATCAAAGGAGACGGTGGAGCAGTTGGGCTCACTGACAACCCTAGTGCCCTACGTCGCTGGATGGTTGCGGGACCAGAAGTTGCCAGGGTGATCGAAGAATTCCAGGATGGGAACCAACACTGGAGACGGCAAACAGCAGACACACGTCATCATGATCAGACGCCAAGTGTACAGGCCTCATTTGTGAAAGATGTTCGCTCTCTCTCGTCGGTGTCATAGAGGAGATGGGCAACCCATTCGAGGAGGAGTCAGGATGTAGTCAAACTGGACACAAAGGAGATCGCAGATCCTGCTGCTGTGGAGACCGTGATGAATGCCAAGCGGATTGGCCAAGAGCAGTTCGAGGCTTTCACCAGAGAGTCTCTGTTGGACAGAACAAAGGCAGTGGACGCACCTATTCCTCGTAACAAGCTGAAGGTGTTCAACACTTCCACTCCAAGAAGCCAGAGCATTGGTCAGCAACAGCTCGCCTCCATCAAGAATTACCGTGAACTCTTTGCACGCCTGTACATTGGCTGCCAGACGAGGGATGGAAACCTTGAGGAGTTCTTTTGTCACAAGAATCAGGCATGTCCTCCTGCATTGTCTGATGGTGGAAGCCTCTGCACTGGTACCAAGAGTGATCTCCTCACATGCTTGGAAGAAGTCTCCGACGCAAAGACAGAGACTCCTGTCACGACCTCTATTGTGCTTGATGGAGCAGCCATCGTCCAGATGCTGAAGCCGGCTGCATCAAAGACCTTTGAAGAGTGTGCACAACAGATCTTCATCCCAGATATGTCCACGAAGCTGCAAACAGTGTCACGCTGGGATCTGGTCTGGGATACTTACCTTGCTGATTCACTGAAAGGTAGTACATGTGCAAAGCGGGGACAAGGTGTGCGGAGACGTGTGGTGGCTGCCGCAGCCATACCAGGAAACTGGCAGAACTTCCTACGAGTGGACAGCAACAAGACCGAGCTGTTCAGGTACCTCTCAGCAGCTCTCATGGAATGGTTTGACCAGGAGGACAAGCAACTCCTCATTACTGATGGAGAGGCAGTGCTCAGCAAGCCACTACTGCCAGATCTGACCTCACTCGCCCCATGTAACCATGAAGAAGCTGACAGTCGGATGTTGCTGCATGCATCTCATGCAGTCCAGCATGAACACCATGCAATACTCATCCAGACTGTAGACACCGATGTTGTGGTGCTGGCAGTGTCCCTGGTACGGGAGTTGCAACCAGAAGACAAACTGTGGCTGGCATTCGGAACAGGCCAGAGTTTCCGATACCTAGCAGCACACGAAATAGCAGCTGGATTGGGACGAGAGAAGGTTCGTGCACTGCCAATGTTCCACGCTCTAACTGGATGCGACACTGTGTCTAGTTTTCATAGACATGGCAAGAAGACTGCGTGGGCAGTCTAGACGGTACTGCCAGAACTCACTGAGGTGCTGCTGTTGCTGTCCTCTGCACCTCGTGACATACCAGACGATGCAATGCACATCATCGAGAGGTTCGTGATCCTGTTGTATGATCGAACCAGCAAATGCACAGATATTGACAAGGCCAGGAGGAAACTCTTTGCAAGGAAGAACAATGTGCAGCTCATCCCTCCAACGAAGGCAGCTCTGGAGGAACATGTCAAGAGGGCAGTGTATAAAGGTGGACATGTATGGGGTCAGATACTGCTGCCAGCACCAGAGCTCCCTCCACCAACCAACTGGGGTTGGTCAAGGACTGGAGAAGGACAGTACACACCTTACTGGACCAGGCTAACTGAGGCAGCTCACAGCTGCATTGAGCTGGTTTCTTGCAAGTGCAAAAAAGGGTGTGTGAGGCGCTGCAAGTGCAAAAAGGCTGCCCTTCAGTGCACAGCCCTCTGTGTGTGTGAAGGGGACTGCACATGACGATGAGTCAACAGCATACATGTACTTGTGGCAATGCTGAACTTGTAAACATGACTGTTTATGTACACGTATCTTCAGTACCGTTATATACCTAGCCTCAGATACCAGTACACCTAGCCTCAAATACTAGACCATGTAGCATGTCAGTATTATACCTAAGACATTCACAGAACTAAGACATTTTTTTCAAAGTATTGTGTTGAATCCAATATTTGCCGAGATAATTTCCAAATAAAATTATATAACAGACTGTGATAGATAATATGAAGTTGAAAATGGTACCATTGGATTCCTTGCCCCCAAAAACATACATTTAGATACCAGAATCAAGTCAATAGCTGCATTACGTCCAGAGATAATAGCAAATGTAGATTTCAAGTGGCGGCCATTTTGAAATCCAATATGGCGGACATAAAGAGAGAATTTCAAGTGGCCCAATATCTGAAAATGTTCGCACCATATTAATGTACATTTGTGCCAAATTTGGTGCTTGTATCACAAAATGCACAACAGGTTTGGTATGCTGCGACACTATTCCGGCTGTCACCACAACAGGAGCAGAGCTCTGCACTTAACATGGGGAAATCACTTTTATCCCAATGCACTCAGGATGAACCCCACATGTCCAAAAATGTCCATGACACAAAGCCAGCGAATGGGGCAATTATTGCAGGGGGGCTGTGTCATGTCCTGTTCCATATTTCGGTCGTGTTCAGGTGGAGTTGAACGAACGGGGATGAGGGAAACAAAATACAGTACAAGGGTAGACGGCAAGAAATTACAGTGCAGGGTAGACGTCCTTACAGACGAACAGACAAACAAAGACTTGGTGGGGGCTTTAAACAACAAAGGGGAAATTGGGAATTTGACATGCACTTCCACATAAAGCCATGGCTTCGGCAAAGGTTCCAGAATGCTGCTGTTATTCGCACATGCTGAGAAGCCATGGTAGTAAAACAACGCATGCCCGACATGATGATGGCAGTCACGGCACACGTCATTACGCGCTGATGTCACTATTACCCCAACGGGTTGGGAGGGGCGCTAGCTACCCAACCCAATGCATTTAATTACATAATAACCCCGACAGGGAAGGCACTATGCTTCATGTACATTACGGAAATAACTATTCTAAGAGTCTACGTGCAATGTGTGTTTCAATTTCGGCATACCGTTCATAAAGCCATAACAATATGTATGTGTATATATATATATATATATATATATATATATATATATATATATATATATATATATATATATATATATATACTCTATATATAGATTTTAACCCATGATCAGTGCTGCAACCTTTAGTTGTATCCGATGACTCAACGTTTTGGCCAGCAACACAGAAGAACTGTGTCTCCGTGAACGTTTATCAAGAGTGAACCTTTGATTCACCTCCCCAAGATAAAGACAAGCGTGGGGGTGGGACATTCGCCTACCAGTCACAGGGCCGTATTTATCAGACTTTGTGACACTTAGCCAATTGTAATGGGATGTTAATCTTACAATGATAATATTGCATTCACATTGCTCCACAGCTATTTATACATTACAATTATAAACTTCATTGCCTGTGATGTATGTACACATACACACACACACAAAGACAATAAACCAGAGAAGGTATCCCTAACCCACCGAGCAAAAAATTTCCAAAGACAGGTGCGAATGGAAGGTGTTACGCATGAAACCGAAACAGCAACAACTAGAGAGTTCATAGAACATGATAGCCTGTGCAGTGTTGAAGTGTGTATTTAAATTGTAATAAAATGATGATTTTAAAGATCGTTTAAAAAAAAAAATCCAGAAGTTTAGCATGACTGAAGCAATCATATACATCACCTTATACACTGTACTGGAACAAGATGACGTTGAGTTGCAGTTTAGGAGATGGAGATTTTATTGATCACCATGGGCACACATAAATAGCCATATTGACAGCGTCTTCTTCACCCCGATACCATTCCCTTTCATGCATACATGTCGATATATATTGCGGTTCTTGGAAGTATTATGAAGGCGATGTGTGTTATACAGTGTGCAGGTATATAATTCAATTTAAAATGAGGTTTTCTAGGTGTATAAATACATTAATTCTGAGTTTTATCGCCATTTTACCCAGTGCCTATTACATCACCCTATCTAACACGTTACATTAGTTGTTCATGCCTGTTGTTTGTGTCCTTTATAACTTCTTTAAAACAGTATGTTTCTTGTTTGGAATGATTTTCAATTTTGTTAGAATGTCAGGCAGGCAGACAAAGTAAAATATTATTTTACACCACTCTGCATATGTGTGATCAAGACAAATTCAGAGCCAAAGTACGTTAAAACGAGAAATTTGTCTTCCTCTTCATGTTCCAATTCGTGTTTAAAATATAACATTTAATTTAAATAAGTTGTTCCTCGATCATACACTGACAATCATAAATTGATAAGACAGATGGACAGCTGGAAGGATGGATGGACATGAACCAATTGCTTAACCCTGCTTTTCGCTTCACATGCGCGCGGGGTAATAATAGTGGTAGTAGTCGTAAATAAAGTGACAGTTTCTGATTATATCAGATGGGAATGCTTATGAGGTAGGACTAATCCATTCCCTTACCTCGCAGGAATATGAAACTCAGCACTTACACAACATTTGGTGGTGAAGATACTGTAATTCCAGAGTTCACTGATATAGTTAATTACAAAAGGCCAAGGACTTGGATGTGATCAAAAACAGGATGTTATCTTGCTGTCATCATTTGCCATATATTTCTCTCTGTGCATCAATATTACTTGATTATTGAATCCTGCAATGTCACCTCATTTTGTCAAACAAAGCAGATTGAAGAACCTTCAAGTTGCAGATAGACCCACCAAAGTGGCGACCCAGTGGCTGTAAAAGTTTTCATGAGCCACGGAAGAAGATGCACCAATGGCAACGAGGGCAGTGAAATAAAGTAAGGTGGCCGTTGCATGAAACAAGAACACCTGCAAACACACCAGGCTTCAAGAAATGCTCATGAGGATGATCATAATAATTGTACCCATAGTATTTACAGAAATGGGAAATACTGTATAGCTTTGTGAAAAGTTCATTGAACGATGAAAAAAATTTTTGAGAGGAAAATACGGCAGTAAAAAAAAAAAAAAATTTAAAATGTCACATTTCAAAAAATGTTTCGTAATATGTGAACCAATAGTTAACTAGAAGGGCACATGGTAGAATGCATACCTCCATCCGCCAGACTGATTAGTTTACATTTTGTATCCCACTGATAGGCCGGATATGGATTCGGACGTGAACGAAAATTTAATCGGCTTGTTTTGGATTGATGTATCTTCTGCATTTGGATCGTCACCAAAATCTAATCATCTCATCATTGTCACATAGCCAAACTCTCCACCAAATTCCGTCCAAATCGGTCCACAACTTTATCGAGATATCTTGTACACAAACAAACAAACAGACAGACAAACAGATATGGGTGGTAACATAATCTCCATCCACCTTTGGTGGCAGAGGTAAAAATGTACATTTCATTGGCATCATCTGAATAACCTCAAAACTCATTTAGAAGGATTTTAAGCTTATTAGAGATGTCACAATTATTTTAATCTGAAGAATCCTATGATTTAACGAAATCCTCTGGCTGACAGGGTGGCTTTCGAGGTACTCACACTTGATTTGAAGCTGTCTCACCTGGGTTTGAATCTCGACCCAGCTATAAACTGTCATCCCGGTGTTTCACATCAATGTGTGTGTTTCACACAAATGTCATCCTGGTGTTTCACAAATGCCTTTTGCTCCATCCGAAAGAAGATGAATATATCCGAAACAACTGCATTTTGACACCTGACATGAGCTTGTTGCTATAAATGTGTCTATGCTTATGGAAAAGTTGAACAAAGGAGTGCAAGGCGAACATAATGTAAGGAAGTAGAAAAGCAAACATTAAAAAAGAAGAATTCATAGCAGCAACGATACAGTCTGAACGACAGGAAAAATTCCATATTCCATGCTTGTGTTGGACTTAGTCAAGGTGTAGCTTGCTCAAAGGGTGGTACCACCACCTGTCCCAATTAAGACCCTTTAGCAGAACATTGGTTGGATGCATGCTGCCAGATGGAGGGTTTATGGAATGGAGGGTTTTTGGGGTTTTTTCTGTTTTATGAGTTAGTTCCTGGTTCTGCAGTGTCCGTTGGAGTGTGTCCTATTGGAGTTGATTTTCCCACAGGCTTGCTACCAGAAGGCACTAGTTTGACCTGTTCTTACTTACTTCCTTGGATTTACTTGGATGTGGAAGCTGAAAGCGATGCTTATTTGCCCCTCATTACTGTGTTGATACATGTATCCCTCTGGTAGGATTGGTATTTCAATGGATGATTTGCCCTGTGTACTTTCAATGCTGACTTGAACTGGTTGACCGTTTTTGCGTTGACTGCTCTTTCAGGTCGTGAGTACCGGTTGGTGATGTTTCTGACTGAGAATGCTTTCTGTATTTGTCTGGTTCTACAGTGGTATTTCCTAATTTTCAGTCTGTGACCTCTGGGTTTTGACCCCTCATCCATCTCGAAGAATTTCATGGCCTCCAGGTTATCAAACTTCTTGGCAATTTTGAAGACCTGAATGAGTTCTGCCCTTTGTCTTCGACACGCCAGTGTTGGTAATTTCAGGGGTCTGTCTGTCTGGGTATTCTACATGTCATAAATCAGGTATTAGTCTGGTAGCTCTTTATTGTACTTTCTACATCAGGTCCTCATCCTTCTTGTATGCATGGTACCACACAAAGTTGCAGTATTCTCGTGTAGACCTCACAATGGTCTTGTAGAGTTGAAGAATTCCTTTCTGTTTTCGAACTGAGAAATATCTTTCAATGATTCCCAGCTTCATGTTCGCTCTCTTGGCAGCATCAGCAGCATGAGGAATGAAGGCTGGACTTGTATCATATATAATGCCAATGTCTTTTTCCTCTTTCCTCCTCCTGGACTTCCTTCTGCTCTGAATCATCTGATATAGAGGATGTGTATCTGATTTTTCCTCCCAAATTGGACTACGTTACATTTCTCTTCATTAAATCTGGAACACTCCTTGTTTGGCTGCAAAGTTCCTTGAAGCCTCTCTGTGTTTTACCTGCGACATGTGGCAGGTCTACAAGAGCTCTGCATGGCTGTTGTTATTGTTGTTGTTGTGGTTGTTGTTGAGATCGATTTTTGAAATGTTTCTTTGCTTTTCCTGTCTTGTTTCTTTGCTTTTCTACTGAGGAACCCCCCTTTTTCTTGGTTTTTGGGCTCAACCCTTCCTCTGTTGTGTAAATAAAAAAAGAAGTACACAATTAAACAATGTGTAGCCAGGTGGTAAAATGTTGCCTAGCACCTAAATATATGTGTCCCTTTTCAGAGAGAGTTGGCCATGTTCAGTTGCGAGCGGAACTGGAAGGAAGCTAAGGGTGTGTGGCGATCAGCAGGAGATCAGGATAGTGACGGAGAGCGGCACTGACGTTTGGAAGCCTGTTCGGGGCTGTGTTGTACGCAGGGTGCGATTTGTATAATTTTCATTGGGGGAGGGGGGAATAAAATTGACAGATATCATGGGTTTTTTATTTCTGACTTTTATAACTTACAAGCTATACATAACAACAGCGACATAAAGCTGAAGTCGCATTACAATTAAATAAATAGCCCCGTGGGGGTCAGGTCAGGTATGGGAGCATGGACCAGAGCAGCGCGTTGCTACGTCCAACGTGGACGACATCTCAGCACCACCCGACACACTCTCCCGCAATCTGACCCTGGAAGGTTATGGTTACCCCGTGGTTTCCCTCCTATCATCAATGATTGGGGGTCCCGAAGGCTTTGCCCCAATCCTGTCATCTGGTGAGCTGCCCTGCGAAGGGAGTCTGCACAGGACGTACTCCCACGGAGTGGGTTTTCAGATTTTATTATGCTTCTGGAATGTTTTGCGGAATGAAGAGTTTTACGGTGGCCGGAGTGCAAATCCTGCCACCAACCTCCGAATAAGAAAGAACCCAACTGCAGGAGGACGTCCGCAACACAGTTGGGCACAAGATTCATCAAGTAGATTATTATTATACTGACGGTTATTTCCCCAACAGGCAAGGTGAAAATGAGGGATTATGGGGAAGAGGCCATGCCCCCCTTCCTGAAAGGTACAGTCATGGGGAGCACAAATTAAGTTAACGGCATGGTCCTTATGTTTCATAAAGATTTGATCTGCATCTGGCCGTGGGTTTATGAGAATATTTAAAAAGAAATTTCATGCATTTTTTTTTTGTATACCTTGTCGAGGCTCGTGTGAGAGCTAACACACAACGCACAGCAAGGGGGCATCATACAAGAGGGGTGGGAGTGGGAGGGACAAAACAGTGGGGAACAGACACATTAGGAGATCTGTGGAAGGGAGAGGGATGGGACGGGGAAGATGGGGGAATAGAAGATGGACATTACAGGGACTTTCAGGAAGGAAAGCAGGGAATTTGAAGGAAGTGGGCTTGGGTGGATTATCGGGGGTAGAAAAGATCGAGGATTTGGATGGGGGATGACAAGAGGTGGTGGTGAACAGATGTTTTGAAAGCCTGGAGGGAAGAATGGGAAAGAATAGAGTGAGGAAGTTTATTCCAAAGTCGGGAAAAAAGAGGAATGAAAGAGTGAAGGCGAGCAGTGATTCGTGATTTTGGTAGTTTTACCAGAAGGGGGTTGTTGGCGGACCTTGAGCGCCCTGTGGAAATGTGATGGGGACAAATCGCAGAGAGAGCAGGGGGGGGCAAGGGTGGAGAGGATACGGGAGAAGACAGAGAGACCAGCGACCAACCTGCAGTGATTGAGTGAGAGGCCCAAAGGCTCAACCTCATTGTGGGAGATGCCAATGATCCTAAATGCCCTGGTTTCTACAGCGTGAAGCCGAGAAAGGTGGGAGGCAGGAGCACCAGCCCAGAGGGGACAGCAGTACTCCATCAGGCTGCGGACAAAAGCTTTGTAAGTGGTTAGGAGCTCAGGAGGGCCGAGGAAGGACTTTGCATGACGGAGGATTCCCAGTCGGCGACTGGCTTTGGAGGCGAAGTTTGAAATGTGGCTTTCCCAGGAAAGGTCATGCCAGATAGTGAGACCCAGAAGCTTGAAAGAATGGACTTCTTCCAGAGGATTGTTGAGAAAGTGGATGGGGGGGGGGGTTTCTAAACGGTCCTTTCGAAGAGACATCGTGTGAGTGTGAGATTTGTCCGGATTGAAAGACATGTTCCATGTGTTGGACCAGTTTGTGATTTTATCCAGATCTGCAGTGAGCGAAGAAGCTGCTGCTTGCCGGTCTGAGGGATGACCGATGGTACGGCAGAGGGTGGAGTCATCAGCAAAGAGATATAGAGGATTTTCCAGAGAGTTGGAGAGATCATTGATGAAAACCAGAAAAAGAACAGGGCCCAGAACGCTACCTTGAGGAACTCCAGCCTGGACAGGAAGAGGGGATGAAAGAACTCCATTTAGGGCCACACGTTGACTGCGACAGGAGAGAAAGTCTGCGAGCCATGAGTGGAGATGGCCTTGAATACCATGGGAAGAGAGTTGGTGAGTCGGGCAGGGTGCCAGACTGTGTCAAAAGCACGTGATATATCCAGGGATACGGCTCGGATTTCCTGTCTGGCATTGAGGGCTTCCATCCATTGTTGGGAGAGCAGAAGCAGCATATCCAGGGTAGAGTGACCTGGTCTGAAACCAAATTGAAGATCGGAAATCAAGCCATTGGAGAAGAGGAAGGATTTCATGTCTGAAGCGATGATGGATTCCATAACCTTGCTGATGATTGGGAGAAGGCTGATTGGTCTGTAGTTGCAGGGATCTGTTTTTGCACCTTTTTATGCAGGGCAGTGATGTTAGCAGATTTCCAAGCAGATGGCAGATGACCTTGGGCAAATGAGAGGGTGAATAGAACAGAGAGAGGATGAGCAAGAGCAGAAGAGCAGGCTTTGAGGACACGTGGGCTGATGCCGTCTGGACCGGTTGCAGAATCTGAGTCGAGGTTTGACAGCAAGCTCTCCACCTTGTCAGGAGAAAATGACACAGAGTCCAGGGACAGTTGGGTAAGACTGGGTAAGGTGGGTAGAGAAAGTGATGGGTTTTGGACACAAGATTTAGCTGCAAACACCGAGTTTAGACATTCAGCTTTTTCACGTGCGGTATCAGCAGTGCGGCCATTTGAGGTCATGGAGGGGGAACATACACCAGAAACAGATTTGATTGGACGCCACCAGGATTTTGAGGAGGGAAAGAGGTTTGAGAGTTCAGACTTGAGATTAGAAAGAAGTTGTTTTCTGGCTCTCTTGAGGGAAGATACACACTTGTTCCGAGCTTTGTGGAAGGAACTGAGATTGCCCTCAGTTGGGTTTGCTTTCCATGAGGCAAAGGCAAGTTGTTTCAGGATAACTGCCTCGCCACAAGCTTCAGTAAACCAAGGGCGGGAGGAAGGGTCGGACAACTGAAGACTAGAGGGGATAAATCTGTGCATGAGGGAGAGGAAATTTCTTTGAAAGAATTCCCAGGATGAGTTGATGTTGGAGAAAGTAGCGATAGGAGACCAGTCTATAAGTTTGATGGCTGCTTGGAGACCCTGCCAGTCGGCTTGAGTGAAATGCCAGACTGGATGGCGGTGAGGTGGTTCTCTGATAATAGCCAGAGAGATGTCCACTTTGACAAGGACGTGATCAGAAGAACCGATTGGAGCGAAGGAAGAGCAGCAGATATTGTCAGGGAAATTTGTCAAAATCGGATCCAGAAGAGATGGAGTGTCATTGGTTGAGATCTGGGTCGGGAAGTTGACAGATTGAGTCAGTCCCAATGAGTCGCAGAAAGCTTTTGCTGAGGTGCCATGACAGGTGAGGGAGGTACCCACACCGAGCCAACTGGCATGATGACAATTGAAGTCGCCACATAAGAGGAAGAGAGAGAGTTTGGATGAGAAGATAGAAGATGGTCCATGTTTTCGGATAGTGAGGTGTAGATGGAGTCATCAGTGTTAGGTGGACGGTACAGTACACATATAAACATGAGGTCGGAGTGGAGGGAAGCCGTAGCCAGTGGTATTCCTGGGCGTGTGGGGGAGTGAAGGCAGTGCATGGAGAGTGAAGAATAGATATTTGATGAAGAGAGCAACTCCTTCACCAGGACGAGGCGCAGGTCTGTCATTCCGTAGGAGGGAGTAACCAGGGAAAGATACTTGGGAGTCAGACATGTCTTGGGGGAGGAAAGTTTCTGTTCGGCAGATTATGTCTAGTTTGTCAGTGGCAACCTGTATGGAAAGATCTGAAAGGTTTGAGCGAAGGCCCCGGATATTTGAGGTCCACACTTTTAATGAAGAGGTAAGGGAGGAGGCTTTGGGTGCAGGGGGTGGGGGAGGGGAGGGTAGGACAAGGGATGAGGGGGGGAGGTAAGGAGGGTGGTAGAAAGAGTGTGGGGGATTGCAGAATAGCTAGGGGAGGGGCCGAATGAGGAGGAGAAAAGGCTCTGTGGTGCTGGGGGAGAGAGGGGACAAGAGAGGGGGAAGAAGGCAGTTGAGGATTTGAGGAGGTGGAGTGAAGAGATGAAGGTGAGAGGGCAGTGGAAGCAGGCAGCTTTGTGGCTGAGAGGGGGGGGCAACTTTGAGAAGGATGATTGAGGGGGATGAAAGGTGGGACAAAGGTGAGGGGGAATTTTTGAGAGAGGTGAGAGGGAGGCTTGGAGGGAGAAGAGTGGGATGGTTGATTTGAGAGTGAGAGTGAGTGGGGTGAGTTGGCACTGAAGTTGGAAAAAAAGAATAGTTGATGGAAAGCGAACATTCATAGTAAACTGGGGTTTTTAAAAAAAGTTTTAGGTCAGAGATGTCATTTAACACAATTCTCAATGGATGCAATAAAGGCGAATTCAGAGAATGGAGAGAAGAAACGCTGTAACAGTTGGATTTTTTAGGCAAGGAATGAAGGAGAGGTCAAAATGAGAGCTGTCTGTTAAAACAGCAGAAGAGTCGTGCATTATGAAACAGTAAAGAGTACCACATGTGTGAAAGAGGAAGATGAAGCATTATAAGAGATCGTTTTTGTTATTATTATTAATGTTTGAGAGAGTTTTCAACAGATTAGTTCATAGAAGTGTTGCAGAAAAAAATCGAGGAATAGGAAGAGGAAGAAGAAGAGGTGATGCAGAAGAAGAAGAAGCAGAATCAGGAGAAAGGTAGCGTTTTTTTTTGTTTTTTTTATTTAAGATAAGAAATCGAGAGATTAGTTTGAAGGAAGCCTGGTGTTGGCGCAGTGGTTAGGGCAGCGGCTTGGGATCCAAGAGGTCCTGAGTTCAAGCCCCGTTGGGCCACTGAATTAATACACCAGGGGGTTGACTCAGCCTGTCATCCTTCCGAGGTCGGCGAAATGAGTACCAGTGTACTGGGCCGGTGTATACCCCGGTTAAAATAGGTGTACCATATCCCTGTGCCGTAAGAGGCGACCAGGGTTGCGTCAGGAAGGGCATCCGGCGTAAAACGTGCCAAATCACTATGCGGATCATATGGATGATCCGCTGTGGCGACCCCGAACGGGAGCAGCCGAAAGAAGAAGAAGAGGAGGAGATTAGTTTGAAGAAATGGGGGACGTTAGGAAAGTGGGGAAGATAGAAATTGAAGGTAATGGGGAGAAAAAAACAAATAAAATTATCGTACACCGAGGGGAACTGGTAGGCCTCAGCCTCGGCCTCAAGCCGAGGCCTCAAACACCCGGTAAGACAACGTAGACAAAAACTCACAAAATAGCACAATTTTTGAAACAAAACCGAACTAGGAACACACAGTAACATGTAGGTGAGAAAAATAAACAGTTAGAATGGGACAAATAATGACCGGAAACTTTACTTTGTGATCGTCAGCAGAGAGCCCCTAAGGAGACCTCTCGACGCTCCAAACCCGGAACCGGAAGTGATTCGAATTTGAAGCGAAACCCCCATTTTCAGCCTCTTCCATGGGGTGGATGTGAATGGGGAGCACAACCCCATGAGACCTTACTGTTGTGATGTATCATACCAAATTTGGTCCATATCGGTTATGCAGTTTGTGAGGAAAATATGTTTTCGTGAATATGAGGGATAAGGGGAGGTAGGCTGTGCCCCCATTTCCAGGGGAGATACAGACATGGGGAGCACAACTTAAGGTTAGGACATGGTCACTATGCCTCATGGTGAGTTTGGTCTGGATCTGTCTGGCGGTTTCTGAAAAGAAGATTTTGAAATAAAATACCAATATTTGGGGCAAACCCCCCCCTCCCCCTTTCACCTTCTATGTAGGGGCACATCCCAATGGGGAGCACCACCTCATGAGACCTTGCTGTCCGGATGCATCGTACCAAATTCGGTTAATTTCAGTCGGGTAGTTCGTTATATCGGTCGGGTCCATATGGGGCGTGTGTTAACGTCACATTTGACGTTTTAGTCAAATGTTAACGTCTGTACGGCTGGATGTTGGGACCCAATCTCTGAGCTTAATTTGGAGAAATAACCTTAATATATAATTAATACATTTCTCACACTGAAAAAAAAGGAATGAAAAAATAATCTTGAAACTATTTAAGCTCTACATGTACAGATTCAAAACTTATTACCACTTGAATCAAAGTTTGACAGGATAAGCTCAACTGGAACGTAGTTCCGGGGAACTTTACGGGATGGCGCCTCATCTGTCCGTCCAGCTATAAATACTTGCAACTTCTCTGAAACTACACACATGATTCTGATGAAACTTGACCACAACCTTCATCACCCATGACGTACCAAATTTGTTCACGGCATTAAAAAAACAACATAGGGCCAATACCCCTGGGCACTCACCTGGTAGCGTCTGGATAAGAAAATCAGAGAAACATTGGTAGGAGTGTTTGTCCCACAAAATATGTAACAGAGAAGAAAGTAAATGTCTATGGATTTTAATTTTTTTAATGTCATGAACAAACTTTGGTACATCACGGGTGATGAAGGTTGTGGTCAAGGTTCATCTAAATTGTGTTTGTAGTTTCTGAGAAGAGAGCAAATACCTACTTTGGGGGGCATTTTTTGGCCCCCAAAATAAATCGTCCTGCTGATCTTATACTGTTTATGTGGTTTGAACAAACATTTAAAATCAGTTTGTGCTCAAAAAGGATGCAGCGTACATTATCATTTTCACTAATTGTGACGTTGATTCACTAATTCAATCACCATTAATACAAAATACTTTGATGGGGTGGGGGGGAGAGGGGTGTGGGATAAATGTATCCCCTCCTCCGGGGATGGAAATTTCAAGTGCAGTGCCAGGGATTAAAAAAAAAAAAAAGACAGAGCCAGGGAAATCCCTCCCATCCTCTCTGTCAAATCGTACCCTGGTTGTCAGCTATCCTGGGGTAAATATCCATGAAGCATCCTTAAAAACTTGACATAATATAAAGGTAACGGTGGTGTCATGTTGTATCGAGGTAATAGTTGTCGATGTGTTTAATGGACGTATGGTTTCTGGCCCAAATGTTGAATGCGTGTTCTGGAATGTTCTCAGGAAGGATTCCTGATAAGATTTTAGTGTTGGTTTTGGAGGAAATGCAACATGTATTTGTTAGTAAATGTAAGTTGCCCCAGTAATGCTTAGAACTATAAAGCTACTGTTGTAACTGTACGTTGGGCAGATTTTGCTGAATGTTGTGCCCATTTCAAACGCACTATTCTGTCATGAAAAGTGGTAATATTCTTACATATTGGATGTAATATCTGAGATGTAGGAATAGTTTAGTAGGAGAAAAAAAATAATGTCATGTGATTGAAAGTGAACTGAAACAGGCCAAAGAAGGTTTTAGAAAGAAGTTTTATTTCTACAAATGGTACCAGCTGTAATGAAGCATGCTCTTGACCATAAGAATGTGTTCTCTTTCCTATTTGAGGACCACTACCGTTTTTGACATTGTTTGGCCTTGACTCTATTTTAGAAAATTTGAATAAAATTCCAAAGTATTTTAATTATTTGTTAGGGTTAGGGTTAGGGTTAGGGTTGTAATTTGTAATTTGTTCAGGGTGCCAGAGATCATTCACATACTCTTCATCAAGGACACCTATGGGGTCTTTAATATCCACCAACTAAATATGCCCGCAGACGGGACATGCGGTTTGACGTCTATCGGAGGAACGGGGCACACAATTCCTCGCCTTGCATGTGAAACACCTGGGTAGCGGTGTATAGCTGTGTTGATAATCGAATCCAGGCTCAACGGCTCAGAGGAAAGTGTGTGCTTCGATGCTATCCTACTAGCCATGACACGAAATAATGCATGCACAAAAAGTATTGTTATGATAGTGTCAGCCAGAACAAAGATAATTATGATTAATTGACTGTACATATAATTTGCATAATGAGTGCATGAAGCCCATTCACAAAGAACAATGAGCTCAGATGAGAGAAAATGAAAACCACAATGATTCATCAATGCAAGGGAGAGGAAGTTACCAGGAGCTGCCAAGGAACTTGCGGCAGCTTGGAGAACAGGCTGAAGACCTGACAAAGGAGCAGGTTGAAGGTGAAGATCCAGAAGACTAATGACACAAACAACAGCCAGCCAAAAGATCTGAAACGATCGTAATCAATTCCAGCATCGATGGACCAGACGAGCATCCCGAACACCTGAAAATAAAAACAAAATGCATTGGCTGGAGTTATGTCCACGTTTCCTTCAAACATGTTTTACCCACAAACCATGTGAGACCCTTTGACCGTGCACTGGTAAATCTACCTCGATCTCTCGTTCTCATTCTCATTGAAGATTACCATTCACAATCAGCTCACATGTCCTAAAAACATGCTCCGCTCCTCTTGCACTACCTCTCTCTGACCTTTTCAACTTATCATTTACCCGAGGTCATATTCCTTCTGCTTGGAAATCAGCCAACATCACTGCATTACAGCGATCTTTTTAGCTATTGACCTATCGGCTTACTTCCAATCACCACCAAGGTCATGGAGTCCATAATCGCAGTTAACATAAAATCATTCCTTTTCTTCAATGACCTCATCTTAGATCATCAATTCAAATTCAGACGAGGTCACTCCACCTTGGACAGGCTGCTTCAACTCTGCCAGAAATGGATGGAGGCCTTAAATGTCAGACATGATATCAGGACCGTCTCTCCGGATGTATCTCGATCTTTCGATACAGTCGGGCATCCTGCCTTGCTCTTCAAACTCTCTCCCTATGGCATTGAAAGACAACTCCACACATGGCTTATTGAGTTCCTCTACTCTTGGAGCCAAGGTGTAGCTCTCAACGGAATCCTTTCATCCCCCCTCCTTGGCAAGGCTGGAGCGCCCCAAGGCAGTGTTCGAGGCCCAGATACTAATTCTAATCGTCATCATTCATCAGTGATCTGTCCGACTCTCTGGAAAATCCTCCTTATCTCTTTGCTGACACCACCCTCTGCCCTAACCTCCCTCATCCTTCAGATAGCCAGGCAGCAGCCCATTCCCTCTCTTTAGGACTTGACAAAATGACAACCTGGTGAAACACTTGGAATATGTATTTTAACCTTGAGAAACCACACACATATATTTCTCTCTCTCTCTCTCTCTCTCTCTCTCTCTCTCTCTCTCTCTCTCTCTCTCTCTCTCTCTCTCTCTCTCTCTCTCTCTCTCTCTCTCTCTCTCTCTCTCTCTCTCTCTCTCTCTCTCTCTCTCTCTCTCTCTCTCTCTCTCTCTCTCTCTCTCTCTCTCTCTCTCTCTCTCTCTCTCTCTCTCTCTCTCTCTCTCTCTCTCTCTCTCTCTCTCTCTCTCTCTCTCTCTCTCTCTCTCTCTCTCTCTCTCTCTCTCTCTCTCTCTCTCTCTCTCTCTCTCTCTCTCTCTCTCTCTCTCTCTCTCTCTCTCTCTCTCTCTCTCTCTCTCTCTCTCTCTCTCTCTCTCTCTCTCTCTCTCTCTCTCTCTCTCTCTCTCTCTCTCTCTCTCTCTCACTCTCTCTCTCTCTCTCTCACCCCCCTGCTGGCTGTTGCTGATTTGGGCGTGGCGTTTTCCCCCTTTCGTCATCGTTCCCGTTCCTCCCTCCTTCCCATCCTCCCTCCCCTTTCATTCCTGTCCCCCCACCCTCAACCTTCGTTTTTATCTCCTTCCTTCCCTTCGGTTTATGTATTGATTTATTGTGTTTGTTCTCCCTCATTCCCTTATCCTCATCAAGACGAGAGAGACAGAGAGCCTGTAACTTGTGAGACAGTATTAACCGTTTCATTTAAAGGTGCGTCAGTGGAATTTTTGAGGCTGACCGTCGGATCCCCATTTTTTGAAAACGGTGATTGTCTTAATATTATACTGTTGCAGATTCGCGCCCGCCGGCGTGCGAGCGGCCACGTAACTCGAATCGCGGCACATCGCCCACCGGACGGACAATCCCGTCGTGACCCTCTCGGACTAACGCCAGAAACTAGTCACGGGTGGGCCTTTCGGCCTCACCACGATCGTGCCAATCGGCCCCCCGTGTGGGATAGGGTTGCTCGCCAAATTCGACCTACCTAAGTACCCACACGGAGGGTAGACCGGGCTATCGCACCTCGCCGCAGGTCGACTTCGGACACGAGCCACTTTAAGCGACCCGTTCCGTACTATCGGGATAACCGAGCGGTGTTATCGTCAACCTCGACGGTTCGATTAATTATTGGGCGTATTTAGCCCACGACCAACCCTTTACGTGAAGTAAGATGGAGATTCAATAAAGGAAAAGACGAAGCGAAACGGGAAAAACAGTTCAACATAAAGCACATTTATTCCGCGGCAAACGGAAAGCACACATATACAATTATACACCAAAAGCAAATGTAAAAGTAGAAGAAGCACAACAATTCTGCACAAAAAGCAAATGTAACAATGCAGATCTACTACCGACTACCGAGCACACGGCAACACTTATACAGTTTTACTTCACAGACGGCGCCGACAACACATATACTCAAAGCAAAAGAAAAAGGGACCACCCTCAACGATGAGGGGGGCAGACGGGCCTGGGGCCGAGACCGCGTCGAGCCTACCCGTCTGGTGATGAGCCGCAAAATGGCGGTGGCACCCCGACTCCGTGGGCCTCGCTGGCACTGCCTGGAATGGGGTGGGAACGGGGCCCCCTTCTCACACTATCTCAGCGCGGGGGGAAACAGGAGGGGGTTGTTGATGCTCGGGGGAATGAGGATATCTCGCTGGCTTGGGTCCCGCGACGAGCGACTCCACCGCGACCTCGGTCGCGTTACCGGCCTCCCCTCTCCGCAGCTCCCCGACTCTGACACGAGCGCCCTCTCGACTGCCTTCGCCGCCGCCACAACTCTCCAACTCTCCCACTCTCCACTCTTCTCAACTCCGTCCAACTGCGATTCAGAAACTCTTTTTCTCTCCCGATTCAGAAACTCCCTCAACAACTGCCTTTTCGGCGAGCGAACGCGGCCCTTTATAGCCCCGGGGCTTCGCTCCTTCACCTTCGACCCTTCACCTCTGGCTGGCTCCCCATTGGACAGAGGAAAAGTGGGCGTGAATGATTCTTGAGCCGATTTCTCGGAAAGGCTGGTGTTTTTGCACCCGCTGCTCGGTGCGCGCCCTGTACGAGTCCAGGATCGGTGCCCACAAGCGGCGCGGGAATGGCGGTGATGCGATGGTTGTGAGAGCGAGATGTGACGGCAAGGGTCGTGGCTGTTGTTGTGAAGCGGCGTTGCGGTTGGTGGTTGTTGTGTGATGGCTGTTGAGACGTGGTTGGTGGTGGTTGTGGTGGTAGTAATGGCGGCTGGTCCAAAATAAAGATAGTAAAAGAAAAACGGCTATCTAAAAGGGTCGCAGCCCGAATGAATGACATTTATTCCCTCTAAACAACGGGTTTGGGCCTAACTACACATATACTTACAGAGATATCTCACCTACGGGACCTGAATGGTGGTTTGCGAATTTCGTCAACCACAACACTACCCCCTCCCCTTTTTACAGACTCATCCCGAGTCGTCAAATTTTCGTGTGCCATCATGTGTAGTTTTCCCCTAGTACATTTTACCTACGGATCCCTGAGTGCGACATTCATGGTATTCGTGTCCCCAAATAAATAACCTGAGGGCTGAGTAACTACCTAAACAAACCCACTCACAGGGACGACTTAAATAAAATTGCCGGCGCGAGGACAGACATGCCGGGGGCGCACTCATATTTACAGTACATCTTAACCTTAACTTACAAATTTTACACTAAACCATGGCCCAGGATCAATGGACTCTGCAAAAAGAAAGCAGTTAGCAGGGAGCCAGGCTGCTTGCATGCAGTCTCTGGCTCAAACAACGCAGGTGACAGGGAACGTGGCCGGCTGCTCACACGCAGTTCAAGGCCTTCCCTTTTGAACTGAACGCAGTGAACCACAACGGTGCATGGGCTGCACAAACGCAGTCTCCGTGCCAGCTCAAGTGGCACACGCAATGAACACAACGAATGGATGGATGAATGGATGGACGCAAACACGGTGCACGGGCCGCCACTGCAGGCCCGTGTTGTAGCTGCCAACAGGGCAGTTCTCGCAGCTTGCAAACTGTTGCTTTCTGATCCTGGCGCACATGGCAATGAACAGGGGGGGCAAAGCAAAAATTGAACGGGGCTGGTGAACAGGGGCAGTGGGCATGGCATGGCAAAGGTGATCAGGCAAACACAGCCTGCAGAACAAGGCCGCTGCAGGCAAACACAGCCGGCAGATGAACTGGCCAGCACAGGCCTTGAAGCACAGCAGCTGCAGACAATCCGACCGGCACAGGCCTTGCAGCACAGCAGCTGCCGATGAAGTGGGCCGGCCTTTGCCTTGCAGCAACGCAGCCAGCAGATGAAGCTGGCCAGCCTTTGCCGTTCAGTGGAGGTTGGTGGAGGGAGTGCGGTGGTGCTGGCCACTCGGAAGGCGGGCTCGGACCTACTCTACGGTCTCCCTCCCAACCTATCGCCTTTGCCTGTCACTGTCTATACCCACTCCCTTAATTTGTGAAACCCCAATTTAGCCCCAACTTATTTTTTTATTTTTACTTCCCCACTATAAATCGTCCCCTAACCCTTGTACTGTCCTTGTTCGGCTAACCTATCCTGTCACCGAGCCTACTCCCAACCCCTACGTTCCCTTCCCGGAGGGGAACAAGGGAGAGCTAGCGTCCTGCGTCGAGGCCCAATCCAAGCCTCAGAATGGCCTCCCCAGACTTCAGCGATCTAACCCAAAGTGGGTCCAGCGGCCCACAACGAGAGCGAGGGGATGGATGGTGCGGAGGGGTACACTTCCTATTCTACCCTATCCATTTATCTGTTAAACTACCCCGGGGCTTTCAACAAGCGCCTCTCGCTTAAACTATTGGTTCTATAAACCCAGATTCCCGTCGCCTGTGTTAGTGTCCTTACAATTTCGGGCCTCACCCCCCAATTTTCTCTCCGTGCCCTCACACGGTCTCATGGCTGGGACGCGTGGCTCCCTTTGGCAGGCACGACCCTCTGCCGAATCTCCAGCTATGGCACCCCCGGGCACGACACTGCCTCCGAGCCTACCAGCTCCCTAAACACCGAGGAGTGCCCCCCATGGCACCTCCCCTGAAACGCACACGTGGCAGGCTGGCTTCCCAGGCCCCTTTCCGAGGGTCACCCGTGCCCACAACACTGCCCACGCGGCTAACGGCGCCCCGGGCCCCCGCACCAAGCGGGCGCACCCGTGCCCACTATGCTATCCCGGCCCCCCATGGGCCCTTGCCCTACTACAGCCGACTAGCCTGGTGCCCGGGGTACCCACTCAGCGATACTCACCTTTCGCAGCCACGCTCCCAGCCCGTCAACAGGGCTCCTGCACCCCTCCAAACGGGTTTCGAGCCTACTTCCCCACCAACAACAAAACGACCTCCATTTTGTAAATTTGACTAACCCCCGAACTCACTCTACACTGACCCCGGGGTCCGTTGGGCGGGAGTCACTCTTCCCCCCAATCACTCATCGCACCATGCATTCCCCATTCGCTCCATTCACACAGACCCGCTGGCCTCACTCACTCATCATGTACTCACCTCACAACTCTTCAACACACACACCGCTGAACTCTGCCATCCTCCTAACTACATCCCCTAACTAACTCGTGCTCCCACGTCGTCCCTTAAACTACAGCACGTTCCTTTTAACACTACGTAGCTAAACTACGTCCCCACTACACATCCACAAGTCTGTCACTGTCTCCAAATAATCCCATTCTCCATTTTCCCAACCTAAATCTGACGAACAATCCCTCTAACTAATCCATTCCACGGGCCCCATGAGGACTTACCCCTGCCCCATTGAGCCGGTCTAGCTAAGCTAACCCTTCCCCCTAACTGGTTTCCATCCTGTGCCCTGGTAAGGGGGTCTTCCACCCCTTGCCCGGGAATCCTGTTCACCCGAAAGTGAGGCTTGCTTTTTTTTTTTTTTTTTTTTACATGCGCAGCACCAGCGCGGCAACTCACAGCTCGCGCACTTTGCACCTGCCCGTGACGTCATGCAGCTGCACGTGTACCTCGTCCCTCCTTGGACGGTACCATCCGGCAGGGATACCCCTCCTGCCGGATTCCAACCCCACGTGCAGCCATGACGTCACCGTGCGCATAAAAAAAAACACAAGCCCCACGTCTCGAGGGGTTCCCCACGCGAACACATGTGCTTTGCCCATTGGAGCTTAACACACACGATCGCGTGGAGAACCCGTCCGGTCCAAATCCATAATCCTGCCTAAACTTTGTCCGTCCGCGGGATCGGCAAATCCACCGTGTGCGTTTCCGGACCGGGACTTCACTCTCGCAAGCGAGCACGTGGGGGTCTCGTGCGTTGCACAGCACGGACCTCGTGCTCGCTGCTGGGTGAACCCGGCACGGTTCCCGAAACAGCTGCAGCCGCTACTCGGCTTGTGTCCCTCTGTCGCCGTCGTAGTCTCCATTCCACCCACGCACACCTGCGTGTTACGACGCTCACACTCCACTCCATTAAACTCACACCGGGAGACGCGGCTACATGTTCACACATGCCGACCGACATCTCCCTTACACACAGCGACCTTGCACACGCTGTCTCTCTCACACTCGGCCGCTCACTCACGCATGCCATTTCCCTTGCACACGTGGCTCCACTCACTCGCGGCCTTTCACTCACTCGTGCCATTTCCCTCACACAAACCATACCACTCGCACACGCGGGGGCACTCGCCCGCGGTGCCTCACTCATATTGGCCGTTTCACTCACACACACGGCGACACTCACACACGGTGCCTCATCCACACACGGCATGCTGGGAAGCACGCCCTTTGGCACACTTGCCACTACACCACTCACACACGCGGGGGCACTCGCCCGCGGTGTCTCACTCACACACGCGGGGAACTCGCCCGTGGTGTCTCACTCACACACGCGGGGGCACTCACCCGCGGTGTCTCATCCATACTGGCGGTTTCATCCACACACGGGGACGCACTCACACCTTGCACCACACACACAGGGACAACCACACTGGGGATTCGTGTCCCCACAAGGGTCTCCAGGGCCTCTATACCCCCCAAGCTCTCCGTGCACCTGTCCACAGCACTCCTCCCCTCGACCTCGCAAAGCACGACCGAACCCACCTGGTCGTGACTCGCCTCAAGGGGGCATGCTCCCCTCGTTCCTGGAGGAGGCCATCCAACTGCTCGCACCGGGTCTCCACCCAGTCCACCAGCTCACCCCCATTGTCCTCCACTACCTCCGTGTGTGTGTGTGCGTCTCTATCCCCGTCTTCATTGTGTAGTCTTCCCTCTATCGTTCCCATCTCCCGTGTCTCTGCCAACTCAGTCACCTCTTCCCTTGTTATCTCCCTTATCTCAACTATTATTTCCGTCTCTTCCCTTGTTATCTCCCTCGTGCACGTCTCCGTCACCCCAATTAGTTTTTCCCTCTCGGTCACCGCCACTGTTGCTTTCTCCATCACCTTCACACCTCTCGCCCAACACGTCCCCCGAATTACTTTGTCACCCGTCTCCACCGCGGGCCCGACAGCCGTTGCGCTCCCTCCCAGCTCATTCGCTCCCACACGTGGAGTCGCCATTTTAAGCTCCCCGGTTACTGCCTTCATGCCCGCCTGCAGGCTTCGGCCCATGCTCTGCGTCTCACCCCGCAGCTCTTTCATTTCTTCCTTCATGTTTGTTTCCATTTCGTTCATTTGCTGTGTATTCGCATCCATTTTCGTTTTCACTTCGTTCATTTGCTTGTTCATGCCTTTTATTTCGTTTGTGTTTGTATCCATTTTCGTTTTCGTTTCGTGCATGTCCCCACTGATTCCTGCCAGCATGGCGCATAGCTGGGCCATGTCGGGTGCACTCAGCTGAGCCGATTCGGCAAGGATCGGGGGGTTTTGGCGGAGAGGGGGAGGGGAGGTGTCATACACCGCGGCCGCCGCCTCACCTATTTCGGGCTCTGGGTTCAGTTGGGCGAGTTCGTGTTCCTGCACAACCTACATTTCCTGCACGGGGATTTCATCCTGGACCATGGATTCTACACACTCTAAATCCATTTCTAATACCCCCGGCTCCCGCTCGCCTTGAGACGCCATCTTGCTTCTCGTAAAGGGTTAATTTGAATCGCTCGTAATTTGGAGGGAATCGGGGGTCGCTCCTCTCACCCCTGGACCGATTCCCGTGAATTTAGCTGGAGACAGGAGAGCCCGTTGTCCCGTTCTCCGACACCAGTGTCGCGAGGAGGGGGATGAGTTTGTATCTCACGACCTGACACCAGTGTTGAGGATTCGCGCCCGCCGGCGTGCGAGCGGCCACGTAACTCGAATCGCGGCACGTCGCCCACCGGACGGACAATCCCGTCGTGACCCTCTCGGACTAACGCCGGGAACTAGTCACGGGTGGGCCTTTCGGCCTCACCACGATCGTGCCAATCGGCCCCCCGCGTGGGATAGGGTTGCTCGCCAAATTCGACCTACCTAAGTACCCACACGGAGGGTAGACCGGACGATCGCACCTCGCCGCAGGTCGACTTCGGATACGGGCCACTTTAAGCGACCCGTTCCGTACTATCGGGATAAGCGAGCGGTGTTATCGTCAACCTCGACGGTTCGATTAATTATTGGGCGTATTTAGCCCACGAGCAACCCTTTACGTGAAGTAAGATGGAGATTCAATAAAGGAAAAGACGAAGCGAAACGGGAAAAACAGTTCAACATAAAGCACATTTATTCCGCGGCAAACGGAAAGCACACATATACAATTATACACCAAAAGCAAATGTAAAAGTAGAAGAAGCACAACAATTCTGCACAAAAAGCAAATGTAACAATGCAGATCTACTACCGACTACCGAGCACACGGCAACACTTATACAGTTTTACTTCACAGACGGCGCCGACAACACATATACTCAAAGCAAAAGAAAAAGGGACCATGAGAAAAAGGGACCAAAAAGGGACCAACACATATACTCAAAGCAAAAGAAAAGGGAACGAGCCACATGTCCATACAGCCGCAGCTGACGCTCACAGACGATGCAGTGAACATTTGAGTCTCTCTCAGCAACCGCTTGTTGGATACAAAGTCTGACCAGGGATAGCCAAGGATTCTCCAAAGAGACCTGGTACCAAAGGAATTAAATCTCTGTCTCAGATTCCTGGTCAGAGTCCAGTATCACATCCATACAGCAAGACTGGAAGCACCAAGGACCTGAAGACTTTCATCCTGCCGCACAGGCAGCATCACACCCCATGATCCAAAAGGGACAAGAAAAAGGGAAAAAGGGACGATGAGGGGGGCAGACGGGCCTGGGGCCGAGACCGCGTCGAGCCTACCCGTCTGGTGATGAGCCGCAAAATGGCGGTGGCGCCCCGACTCCGCGGGCCTCGCTGGCACTGCCTGGAATGGGGTGGGAACGGGGCCCCCTTCTCACACTATCTCAGCGCGGGGGGAAACAGGAGGGGGTTGTTGATGCTCGGGGGAATGAGGCTATCTCGCTGGCTTGGGTCCCGCGACGAGCGACTCCACCGCGACCTCGGTCGCGTTACCGGCCTCCCCTCTCCGCAGCTCCCCGACTCTGACACGAGCGCCCTCTCGACTGCCTTCGCCGCCGCCACAACTCTCCAACTCTCCCACTCTCCACTCTTCTCAACTCCGTCCAACTGCGATTCAGAAACTCTTTTTCTCTCCCGATTCAGAAACTCCCTCAACAACTGCCTTTTCGGCGAGCGAACGCGGCCCTTTATAGCCCCCGGGGCTTCGCTCCTTCACCTTCGACCCTTCACCTCTGGCTGGCTCCCCATTGGACAGAGGAAAAGTGGGCGTGAATGATTCTTGATCCGATTTCTCGGAAAAGCTGGTGTTTTTGCACCCGCTGCTCGGTGCGCGCCCTGTACGAGTCTAGGATCGGTGCCCACAAGCGGCGCGGGAATGGCGGTGATGCGATGGTTGCGAGAGCGAGATGTGACGGCAAGGGTCGTGGCTGTTGTTGTGAAGCGGCGTTGCGGTTGGTGGTTGTTGTGTGATGGCTGTTGAGACGTGGTTGGTGGTGGTTGTGGTGGTAGTAATGGCGGCTGGTCCAAAATAAAGATAGTAAAAGAAAAACGGCTATCTAAAAGGGTCGCAGCCCGAATGAATGACATTTATTCCCTCTAAACAACGGGTTTGGGCCTAACTACACATATACTTACAGAGATATCTCACCTACGGGACCTGAATGGTGGTTTGCGAATTTCGTCAACCACAACAATACGTTACTTTGAGTAGTATTAGGGGCAGGCATGGAGAGTTTATTGAATAGTATTAGGGGCAGGCATGGAGAGTTTATTGAGTAGTGGGTTTTATTTTTGTATTGTTCTTTACTTTCAATCTTCTTTTGGCCCTTCCTGCCGAGGATCCATCGGTGGGTGGGTTTGGGTTTGGGTGTGCTCGTTCACCGAGGAAATGGTGGCCGCACATACAAATGGCTATACTGTGTTTGAGAATCTGACTCACAAGCATGGAATAGTCTGCACTCCTCCAGAATGTATTGCAGTGGAGAGTGTGGTGTTCTGTATAAGTAACTTGACTGGGATGGAGAATATTGTTGCGGTGTCACGAATGAGTAAACGAATTATTGTTTTTGTTGCAAATGTCGATCTGGTTGCTTGTGTCGTGAAGCGAGGTTTGGTATTGGATTTGGGGTTATTTTTAATGGCGTACCCCGAGACACTCCTGCTCGGAAAGTAACAATCTCCAACGTCCCACCCTTCTTGAAGGGTGAATTGATTACCATTGCATTGGCAAAGTATGGAACGATCGTTTCACAAATGTTGATGATTCTCTCTTTCACAAAGGAATCAAACAGGACGATGCGAAGCACATGATGTCCTTTAGAAGTGTTTACATGGTTTCGAAGAACAGGAATGAGGAGTTGAACTTAATGTTGAAATTCTCTCAAGATGGGCATGACTTTCAATAAATGCCACCACCGATTCATTGAAGTCTTTTTCATGTGGCAGGTTTAGGCATATGAAGTGGTTTTGTCCGAAAGATAAGGAACAGGCTGAAAATCCCACTTCGGCCGTTCCTCCTGTTAAAGAAAATGTAGGAGATGAAATTCCAAGTGTCTCACCTGTGGCGCCTCAACCGACCCCTTTAAACGTAAACAATGTGAGATCAGAAGAGCAGGATGAAAGTGGGAAGAATGCGTTCACGTTGGTTATGAAAAAATGAAAGTCCAAAATAAGAGATGCATCTACAATCTCTCGTAAAGAAAAAAGCCTGTAGTACTGAGCAGGATGGAAGGATTCCTGGTGGAGGGAATCGTTTTACTGCTCTCCAGGCTTTTGGAGATGAGGATGATTCCAGTGGTGCAATGGACCAACAGTAACAATGTGATGTACGTGTTCCCTTAAACTCAATTGAGAGTTGTCCAAAGGTCAGGTCAGGTCAGGTATGGGAGCATGTGCCAGAGCAGCACGTCGCTGCATCCACTCTCTGCCGGAACTCCAGGGGCCTCCATCTGGCCATCCCCCAGGCAGATGCCGAACCCATCCTCATCTCCCTGAGATGCTGATCAACCTGCTGCAACCATGAGGCACATGGTCGGCCCATTAGTCTCCTCCACTCACGAGACTCCCTCGCTGAGAGAATCTGGTGAGCAGGATCAGCGTCAGGAAAACGAGCCACATGTCCATACAGCCGCAGCTGACGCTCACAGACGATGCAGTGAACATTTGAGTCTCTCTCAGCAACCGCTTGTTGGATACAAAGTCTGACCAGGGATAGCCAAGGATTCTCCAAAGAGACCTGGTACCAAAGGAATTAAATCTCTGTCTCAGATTCCTGGTCAGAGTCCAGTATCACATCCATACAGCAAGACTGGAAGCACCAAGGACCTGAAGACTTTCATCCTGCCGCACAGGCAGCATCACACCCCATGATCCAGTGAATCCATGACTCCCCAGGCCTGACCCAGATGTCTGTTGACCTCTGGCTCACAGTCAGCAGAGACATGAATATCACTGACAAGGTAAGTAAATCTCTCCGTGACCTCAACATCCTCAGAACAAACAGGTACAGACAGCATATCAGCATCCAAGATGTCATTGAAAGCCTCGATCTTAGTTTTGACCCAGGAAACCCGTAATCTCAGCGGCTCTGACTCCTCATTCAGCACCTCGAGGGCCCCCAAAAGGATATCTAAAGTCTCCGCAAAGATGACTGTATCATCTGTGAAATCAAGGTCAGAGATCTTGGCATTCCCAAACGATGCACCGCAGCTTGCTCTCTCCGACATCCTCCTGATAATCCAGTCCATTTCAGTGCTGAAAAGTGTGGGGGGCCAGTACACACCCCTGACGAACTCCAGTAACAACTGGAAATAAGTCAGAGATGGGACCATCACATCTCACAGCACTCCCAGTATCAGAGTAGAGTTAGTTCAGACATCAGATCGATCAGTTTTGGTGGCACCTCACGAAGACCGAGAATCCTCCAGAGGGCATCCCGATTCACTGAATGAAAGACTTTACAGAGATCAACATAAGCTGCAAGCAGCCCCTGCCGAAACTCTCATCTGCGTTCGGTGAGGACCCGAAGAGCAAGGATACGGTCAATCGTTGACCTCTTTGGTGTGAAGCCTGACTGCTCTGGACGCTGGTGCTCAAGCAGATGGTGGCGAACCCTATCAAGATTATCCGAGCAAAGACCTTACCCGGCACTGAGAGCAGCGTCACCCCTCGGTAGTTGTTGCAGTCTTGGAAATCACCCTTCCTTTTCCAGAGAGGGACATCAAGGCCCCTCTTCCAGTCAGTTGGGATGATGCCTGTATTCCAGGCAGAGCACAAAACTGCATGCAACGATACGAGTGCAGCATTTCCACCAGCCTTGAGAAGTTCAGCATGGACGCCACAGATCCCTGGAGCTTTTCGCCATTTCAACCGGTTCACCGCAGCCTGTGTTTCCACAAACGAAGATGGACCACAGCTGATTGGAGGGTCAGCAACAGGGATTGTAATACCCCCGACATCCAACTCGACAGCTGGTGGATCAGCCTGGGACAGCCGCTCAAAGTAACCGGCTCAGCGGGTCTTCACTTCGGACTCCTCTGTCAAGAGCCCACCACCCTCTGCTCTAACTGCAGTACACTAAGGGATGGGCTTGAAGGAATGCAATGTGCGAATTCCCCTGTAAGCAGGAGGAGAATCACTTGACCACATCACTCTACCCCCTCACAGATTCCTCGCACATAGGCCTCCTTGTCCACCCTAAGTGCACGTACAGTTTTACAACTCGGCTCCCTGAACAGCTCAGCTCTGCCATTCAGCCTGGCCCTGCGACTCTGGGCAATGGTATCCAGTGTCCCTTGAGAGACAAAATTCTTCTTCACCCTCCGGTGAATTCCAAGACATTAACCGGCAACATCAAGGAATGTGGTCTTGAAGGCACTCTACAACTCTTCCGTATCTCCCAAAGCTCCCAGATCCCCCCAAATCTCCACTCAGCCTGTTCGCATACTCCTCAGCTACCCTCTCATCCTTGAGCTTGCCAACATCCAGCCTTGGCTGGGATGGTACCATTCTCCTGGATTTAAGAGTTTCTGCAACTTAAGAGTTGCTACATCACGCCTGTGGTCAGTATTGGGAAGTTGAGCACTCCGTTAGACCCTGCAGTTCTGGATCATCCTCCAGTGACCATCAATGAGCACATGTTCAATCTCCTTTGCCACACCGCCAGCGTTGGAATACCACGTCCAGCGATGAGCTTGTGGGCACTGAAACCATGAGCCAGCCATCCTAAATCCATGACTTTGATCAAAGCCAAGGAACTTCATGATATTCAGTTTCACAATTCCAGACTCATGGGGACCAACACACGTCTCATAACCATCCCTATCAGTTCCAGTCGATGCATTGAAATCACCCAAGACTAGAAGAGTATCTCGCCTGGGGCACTGATTAACCACAGACTCGAGCGTGGCGTAGAATGCATCCTTCACGGTGAGATCACTCGCCTCAGTCGGAGCATAAACAGAGACCAGGGAAATGACACCGAAGGAGTGACGAATCCTTAGTCTCATAATACGCTCGTTGACCAGTGTTACCTCAATTTTCATTGGGGTCAGCTTATTGGACACAGCCACAGCAACTCCTTGAGCATGGTAACCATCAGAGTGACCAGACCAATAGTAGGTGTAACCACCCACCATGATTTCGCCGCAATCTGATCTCTGAACCTCAGAGAGTGCTGCAGTACCGATGTACAAAAGCTTGAGCTCAGATGATAACAGAGACAGGTAGTCATCCTCTCTTAGGGAGAGGACATTCCAGGTACCCACCCGAAGAGATCGCTTCAGGTTAATCCAAGGAGACCGCCATCTGGTGGACGACACCTCAGCACCACCCCGACACACTCTCCCGCAATGTAACCCGGGAATGTTATCATCAAAGTGGTTTCCCTCCTATCATCAAAGATTGGGGGTCCCGAAGGCTTTGCCATAATCCTGTCATCTGGTGAGCTACCCTGTGAAGGGAAACTGCACAGGAGGTACTCCCACGGAGTGGGTTTTCAGATTTTTTATGCTTTTGGAATGTTTTGCGGAATGAAGGGTTTTATGCTGGCCGGAGTGCAATCCTGCCACCAACCTCCTCATAAAAAGTAACCCAACTGCAGGAGGATGTCCGCAGACACAGTTGGTCACTAGATATGGATGGCCGTTGGCTCACAAGGATCTCCTCTGTCCTTTGGAATTAAGAAAGATTAAGAAATCCCAGAATAATTTAATGAACACCCAGAGGGATTTGAAGGACTAACTCTTCCTTCCACATGGCTGAGGTGTGTTTTGGGAGGATAAATATCAATGGAGAGGTAGCCTTAGTGCGTAAACTCCAGGTTAAGTCCTTGATAACTCAAATGAAGCTGGGGATTGTCCTGCTTCAGGAAACTCACAGTTCCTTGAATTCTCATGCCGATTGGAGGCAACTGTTGAAAGGACAACTTGTCTTTTGCGATAAAGATTCCATGCCTGCAGGAATTGCTTTATTTTTGCATCCTGTGCTACAAACCACCACTGCCGTGTTCACTGAGATTGTGCAGGGATATTTAGCCACCGTATCCTTTGTGCTGGTTAGCTCCAGGTTTATTCTTGTAAATGTGTATGCTCCAAGTAAAAGTAATGAGAAGAATGACTTCTTGTTACATTTGACTGAGCTAATAAGGAATATTGGGTCCCATGATTGTATTGTAATTGGAATAATTGCACTTTAAACCCGGCGTTGGATTGCAACAGTGCTGAACCTCACCCTACCATGACAAAAATAGATGAGGTCAAAGAGCAGTTCTGCAATGACGTTTCAGAAGTTTTACCGTCAACATCTCATTGTGACAAGTTTATTTTATTGGGGGACTTCAATGCCCGAGTGGGATGTGATTATGTTGCATGGAAAGGGGTGATCAGACACCATGGCATTGGCAAAGAGAACTCCAATGGCGACTTGCTGCTGATGTTATGTTCAATTAATGAACTCGTCATCACAAACTCCTTGTTCCAACAAGCTGATAAATACAAAGCTACATGGATGCATCCCCGTTCTAAACATTGGCACCTCATTGACTTTGTCATCATCAGGCAGCACGACTGGCATGATGTTAAGCACACACGCGTCATGGTCAGACCACAGGTTTGTTTTGATGGGTTTAAAATGTCTTGTTTGGAGTAAAATGTCACTCAAGTTCAAGCCTCCTGTGAAAAGGCAACGTCTTAAGTCTGCTACATAGCTAAACACTCAACAACTTAAATGCAGCAATGTGCAATCACAGCTTTAACAACATCTCAATGCCACCTTGGAACAATTGGATCTACCAACTACCAATGCCGAAGTGTGATGGGCCATTTTACAAGACATCACCTTCAGGGCAGATGCTCTCGGTTTCGTTAAGCGTAGTCACAAAGACTGGTTTGACGAGGACGTCTCCCAGATCAAAAGTTTACTTCACTGCATGCATGCAGCTCATCTTCGCTGGATTGATGACAGAGGCTCAGTGAGTAAACACTCTTACCTGCAACTTAGAAGATTTGCACAATCAAGACTACATTCCATGAAAGACAGCTGGTGAGCAGCAAGAGCAGAAGAAATTCAGGAGGCAGCCAATACAAAGAATCTCAAGCACTTCTATGCTGGTCTAAAGGCAGGCGATGGACCGTCTTCTCGCGGTATCACCGTGCTCCCTAGCTCAGATGGCCAGCACCTAATCACTGATCCAAAAAAGATCCTGGAGTGCGACGCTGAACACTTTAATAGTGTCCTTAATCATGCCTTCTCCATCTCAGTTGCAGCCATTGACTCTCCCCCACAGCGGCCAATATTAGAAGACCTTGTCCGCCCTCCGACTAAAATAGAGGTCACCAAAGCTATCAAAGAGATGTCATCTTGAAAGAACCCTGGTGATGATGGTTTCCCTTCTGAGGTTTTCACGTTTGGTGGTGCCAACGTCCTCAGCGACTGACCCAACTCTGCATTACCATGTGGAGTGAGGAGTCAGTACCACAGGTCTTCAAAGATGCCACAATTGTTCCCCTGTACAGTTGCAAAGGTGATATGTCATGTGTCGACAACTACCGTGGCGTGCTCCGACTATCTATTTCTGGGAAAATACTTGCCTGCATAATTCTTAATCGCACGTCATCAGCAATTCTCAACAACATCACCCCAGAAAGCCAATGTGGCTTTCGCGCTGGATTTGGCACGACCAATATGATGTTCTCCACTCGTCAACTCCAATAAAAGAGTAGAGAACAATGTTGCGACTTATACATGGTCTTTGTGGAACTTACAAAAGCGTTTGATCTGGTCAGTAAAGAAGGCCTGTGGAAGCTATTGTACAAAGTCTGCTGCTCTGCTATGTTGGTTAACATCATCAGATCCTTCCATGATGGCACGGCTGCTCATGTGAGGGACGGTGGATGCACTTCTGAGCCATTTCCTGTTACCAACAGCACAAAGCAAAGCTGTGTCCGAGCTCCCCTATTATTGAGCGTTGTGTTATCCTCTATGTTTCATGATTCTTTTGAAGATTGCCCCCAGGGAGTGTTGATCCAGTTTCGCACTGATTGTAGTGTTTTAAATTTGCAGCGTCTGAAGGCCAAGTCTAGAATCACGGAAATGTTTCTCCGTGATCTACTTTTTGCCGATGACTGTGCACTTTTCAGTCATAATTTTGAAGACGTGCAATTTCTTGTCAAGTACTTTGTGCAATCTTCTCATCGCTATGGCCTTGCGATTAGCCTCAAAAAGACCGAGGCTATGCTTCAGCCGAGACCAGAAGGTGTGTATACTGTCCCACACATTACCATCGATGACACACCACTCAAAGTTATAGATAAGTTCTGTGACCTCGGAGGTGTCTTCTCCCAAAATGGAATGATTGACGACAAAGTAGCATCAACATTCGGTAAAGCATGTGTGTCCTTTGGAAGCATGTGTGTCCGTTGTCCTATCAACACTTCTGTACAGATGCGAATCTTGGACACCCTATCGTCATCATCCATATGCGATGCTTTCGTAAAATTCTTGGCATCACATGGTGAGACAGAATACCGAATACCTCAATCCTAGACTGCTGTCATATCCAAGGAATTGAGTATTTCCTGATGCAAGCCCAGCTTCGCTGCTCAGGACACCTCACACGTATGGAAGACCATAAAATCCCGAAAGCGCTTTTCTATGGCCAACATCGATTTGGTAAACGTTCACGTGGTGGACAAAGGAAGCATTATAAGGATGTATTGAAGTCTATCCTCAAGTCCTGTGCCATTCCAGTCACCACCTGAGAACATCAGGCCACAAACAGGTCAGCTTGGCTTAACATTTGCTGCAAAGGCCTGGACCACGTTGAATGTGGGAGACTTGCTATCAAGAGACAGCGTAGGCAAGAAAGGAAAGCCTGCCAACGTCCACCTCTGCAAAGAACAGCCTATACCTGCGATGTTTGCAGTAGACACTGTGCGTCCCGTATTGGACGACACAGCCATCGCACAATGCACAATGCTTCGTGAACACAACAACGAAGGGGAGAGATTTGTCGAAAGCGACGACTCACACCATCATGATGTCATAATTGCATACGCAGAATGCTACATCCGATCAGTATGAAATTTTGAGGGTCATCTCGTGATAAAATGGTTCACGGAAAATAATTTATGACGTCATCAGTCACCTGTTTCGGCAGCCATATTGTTTTGTTTTTTTTAAACTTTCAAAAATCTTCTTCTCTGAAATGGCTGAACAGATCGAGGTGAATCTTTACAAGCATGACTGCCTATCAATGAGGAACAAAACGATCACACATCTGACATCATGGATCACATGGTTTGGGAGCCATATTGGAGTTACCCTAAAACCTATAAAAAATCTTCTCCAGAATGGCTGGACAGATCGAGGGGAAACTTCACACACACACGTTCCCCAAGTCTTGGGGATATCAGGGTGTTCACGAATAATTGCTAGGTCACATGGTTTGGCAGCCATATTGGATTTAAGAAAATATTAAAAATAATGTTTTCTCTGGAACCACTTAATCAATCGACATGAAACTTCACAATTATGATCTAGTCATGATGGGAAATATGTTTTAAATTTCAACCTGATCGGACACGTGGCCTGACAGGCAGAATTTTTTTTTTTTTTAAATCTGAGTTATTTTTGATTTTTTTTTATATTGATGGGAAATATGTTTTAAATTTCAATCTGATCGGACACATGGTCTGACAGCCAGAATTTTTTTTTTATTAATCTGAGTTCTTTTTGATATTTTAATGAGGCTCACTTGGCTGTGCCTGGAAATGTTTGAGGGTGGAGGAGTAGCAGCTGAAACCCGAATCTGATCCAGGTTCCTCCGGATGATTCCGCCTTTGCTTTTTGCTTGTTGGGGTTCCTTCTAATAACTCCAATGTAGTACATATTTTATTTGGTCTTCCATTTGATTTCAATTAATTTTTTTCAATTACAAATTTGCCACCAGAAGAGTTGACTCGCATTAAGTCCTTCTCAAGACTGCATGGGATAATTATTCGATGAATACCATCTTGTTCTTTCTCTAATTCCTTTGATCGATTCCTTTCTGTTGTTTTTTTAGCAATATATTTGTTTTGTTTGGTCCTTTTGCTGTTTTGATGTTCCAAAGCTTTATCTCATACACATCGCATGAAAAAAGAAATGGAAGTAAAATAATGCATAACTAGAAACCCGAATACAGTCGACTCTTGCAAGTTTACATCCCCACCAATTGAATATACCTGGAGTTTTAAAAAAATTTTGACCAATCACTTTTACTGTATAGCATACGATTTAAAACTACGTCTATTCGTTTATAAATGTCAATTTTCGATACTCTCAAACAGACGAGAATCGACTTGAGCCACCCACTCACTTACGATAACGATGGACATACAAATACCTTCAAAAATCTTCTTCTCTGAAACAAAGATGATACGATACAAAATGTTTCTGTGAAACGATACAAAATGAAACCGAATAAAATAAATAAACATAGGGGCAATACCCCTGGGTGCTCACATGGTAGCAGCTGGATAAGATAATCAGGGAACCACTGGTAGGCATGGATGACCCACAAAATATGTAACAGAAAAGAAAGTAAATACCTAATGTCAGGTCAGGTTCGATCTGTGACCTGCTACAGGTACCATGTAAACCTGTACTAACCTGTTCCATGGTCGGGTTGGCGGCGACTAAACCGTCTCCCCCACCAGGTTTTCTGGTGAGGAGGGTGTTTGGATATGGACACCCAGCAGGATTAAAAACAAAACCTGTCAAAGGGCGGAGGAGCTCCTTGTGAGCCAACGGCCATCCATATCTAGTGCCCAACTGTGTCTGCGGACGTCCTCCTGCAGTTGGGTTACTTTCATTAGGAGGTTGGTGGCAGGATTTGCACTCCGGCCACCGTAAAACCCTTCATTCCGCAAAAACGCAAAAAAACCTGAAAACCCACTCCGTGGGAGTACCTCCTGTGCAGCTTCCCTTCGAGGGCAGCTCACCGGATGACGGAATTGGGGCAAAGCCTTCGGGACCCCCAATCTTTGATAGGAGGGAAACCACGGGGTAACATCCCTGGGTCAGATTGCGGGAGAGTGTGTCGGAGTGGTGCTGAGGTGTCGTCCACCAGACGGCGGTCTCCTTGGGTTAACCTGAGGCGGTCCCTTCGGGTGGGTGCCTGGAATGTCCTATCCCTAAGAGAGGATGATCACCTGTCTCTGTTATCATCTGAGCTCAAGCGTTTGGACATCGGGATTGCAGCTCTCTCTGAGGTTCGGAGACCGGATTGCGGCGAGATAATGGTGGGTGGTTACACCTACTATTGGTCTGGTCGCTCTGATGGTTACCATACCCAAGGAGTTGCTGTAGCTGTGTCCAATAAGCTGACCCCAATGATAATTGAGGTAACACCGGTCAACGAGCGTATTATGAGATTAAGGATTCGTCACTCCTTAGGTGTCATTTCCCTGGTCTCTGTTTATGCTCCGACTGAGGCGAGTGATCTCACCGTAAAGGATGCATTCTACGCCACACTCGAGTCTGTGGTTGATCAGTGCCCCAGACGAGATACACTTCTAGTCTTGGGGGATTTCAATGCATCGACTGGAACTGATAGGGACGGTTATGAGGTGTGTGTTGGTCCCCATGGGTCAGGAACTATGAACCAGAATAGCACTAAGTTCCTTGACTTTGCAAGAAGTCATGGACTTAGGGTGGCTGGTTCATGGTTTCAGCGCCCACAAGCTCATCGCTGGACTTGGTATTCCAACGCTGGCGGTGTGGCAAAGGAGATTGACCATGTCCTCATTGACGATCGTTGGAGGATGATCCAGAACTGCAGGGTCTACCGGAGTGCTCAGTTCCTCAATACTGACCACAGGCTTGTTGTAGCAACTCGAAAGCTGCACCTTAAATCCTGGAGAATGGTACCATCCCAGCCGAGGCTGGATGTTGCCAAGCTCAGGGATGAGAGAGTAGCTGAGGAGTTTGCGAACAGGCTGAGTAGACACTTGGGGGGTCTGGGTGCTTTGGGGGGTCCTGAAGAGTTGTGGAGCGCCTTCAAGACCACCGTCCTTGATGTTGCCGGTGGATGCCTTGGAGCTCACCGCAGGGCAAAGAAGAATTTTTTCTCTCAAGGGACACTGGATACCATTGACCAGAGTCGCAGGGCCAGGCTGAATGGCAGAGCTGAGCTGTTCAGGGAGCTGAGGCGTAAAACTGTACGTGCACTGAGGGTGGACAAGGAGGCCTATGTGCGAGGAATCTGTGAGGGGGTAGAGCATCACCTGTGGACAGGTGATTCTCGTCCCGCTTACAGGGGAATTCGCGCATTACGTTCATCCAAGCCCATCCCTCGGAGCACTACAGTTCGAGCAGAGAGTGGTAGGCTCTTGACAGAGGAGTCTGAAGTGAAGGCCCGCTGGGCCGGTTACTTTGAGCGGTTGTACCAGGCTGATCCCCCAACTGTCAAGTTGGACGTCAAGGGTGTTACAATCCCTGTTGCTGACCCTCGAATCAACTGTGGTCCACCTACGCTTGTGGAAACACGGGCTGCGGTGAACCAGTTGAAACGGGGCAAAGCTCCAGGGATCTGTGGCATCCATGCCGAACTTCTCAAGGCTGGTGGAAATGCTGCACTCGTGTCGTTGCATGCAGTTTTGTGCTCTGCCTGGAACACAGGCATCATCCCAACTGACTGGAAGAGGGGCCTTGTTGTCCCTCTCTGGAAAGGGAAGGGTGATCGCCAAGACTGCAACAACTACCGAGGGGTGACGCTGCTCTCAGTGCCGGGCAAGGTCTTTGCTCGGATAATTCTCGATAGGGTTTGCCACCATCTGCTTGAGCACCAGCGTCCAGAGCAGTCAGGCTTTACACCAAAGAGGTCAACGATTGACCGTATCCTTGCACTTCGTGTCCTCACCGAACGCAGGCGAGAGTTTCGGCAGGGGCTGCTTGCAGCCTATGTTGATCTCTGTAAAGCGTTCGATTCAGTGAATCGGGATGTCCTCTGGAGGATTCTTGGTCTTCGTGGGGTGCCACCAAAACTGATCGATCTGATGTCTGAACTCTACTCTGGTACTGAGAGTGCTGTGAAGTGTGGTGGTACCATCTCTGACTTATTTCCAGTTGTTACTGGAGTTCGTCAGGGATGTGTACTGGCCCCCACACTTTTCAGCACTTGTATGGACTGGATTCTAGGGAGGATGTCGGAGAGATCAAGTTGCGGTGCGTCATTTGGGAATGTCAAGATCTCGGACCTTGACTTTGCAGATGATGCAGTCATCTTTGCGGAGACTTTAGACATCCTCTTGGGGGCCCTCGAGGTGCTGAATGAGGAGTCGGAGCCGTTGGGATTACGGGTTTCTTGGGTCAAAACTAAGATCCAGGCTTTCGGTGACATCTTGGATGCTGCTGTCCTGTCTGTGTCTGTTTGTGGTGAGGATGTTGAGGTCATGGAGAGATTCACTTACCTTGGCAGTGATATTCATGTCTCTGCTGGCTGCGAGTCAGAGGTCAATAGACGTCTTGGTCGGGCCTGGGGAAGTCATGGATTCACTGGATCATGGGGTGTGGCGCTGCCGGTACCTGTGCGGGAGTACGAAAGTCCGAGTCTTCAGGTCCTTGGTACTTCCAGTCTTGCTCTATGGGTGCGAGACTTGGACTCTGACCAAGGATCTGAGACGGAGACTTAATTCCTTTGGTACCAGGTCTCTTCGGAGAATCCTTGGCTATCGCTGGTCGGATTTTGTGTCCAACGAGCGGTTGCTGAGAGAGACTCGGATGAGATTTGTTACCTGCATAGTCCGTGAGCGTCAGTTGCAGCTGTATGGACATGTGGCTCGTTTTCCTGACTCTGATCCTGCTCACCAGATTCTCTCAGCGAGGGAGTCTCATGAGTGAAGGAGGACAGTGGGTCGACCACATGCCTCATGGTTGCAACAGGTTGACCATCATCTCAAGGAGATGGGGATGGGCCTGGCATCTGCCTGGGGGATGGCCAGACGGAGGCCCCTGGAGTACCGGCGGAAAGTGGACGCAGCGGCGTGCTGTTCTGGCACATGCTCCCATACCTGACCTGACCTGACCTATGGATGTTTTGTTTTTAATGCCATGAACAAACTTTGGTTCATCTCGGGTGATGAAGGCGGTGGTCAAGTTTTATCGAAATTGTGTTTGTAGTTTCTGAAAAAATAGCAAACACCTATTTTGGGGGGCAACTACCATCGATCCTCTTCAGGCCCGATCTTTTTTTTAATGCCATGAACAAAATTTGGTACATACATGGTGATGAACCTTATGGTAAAGTTTCATCGAAATTGTATGTGTAGTTTCAGAGATGTTGCAAGTATTTGTGGACGGACGGACGGATGACACATCATCCCATAAGCACCCAGGAACTACGTTCCAGGTGAGATAAAAATGAAAAATCACTCCTAGAGTGACACCTGGCGAAACGGAACGGCACTCAGTCGAGCACATACCTCCGCCAGGCTGAACAGTTTATGTTTTCTATCCCACTGATAGGTCGGATCTGAATCCGGAACTTAACCAAAATCAAATCGGCTTGTTCTTGTCACCTCTCCAACTCAACAATCTAGTTTTGTCATAACTCGTCCACAACTTATTGAGATGTCATGCTTTACATAGTTTTTGGCCCCATCTCTCATTGGTGAAGAATCACTTAAAAAATTGTCGTATCTGGATCCGGATTTGAATCTACATCAAAATTAAACCCCTTTGTCCATGTCACACACCCAACCTGTCCACAAAGTTTCCTCTGAATCCATCCACAACTTTTTGAGATATCACGCAAGATAATTTTAGCTCAATCTCTCAATGGTGAAGAATCAGATAAAAATTAAATAACTCTCGTATCCAGATCTTGATTCGAATCTCCACCAAAATTCAAGCAATCTTCGAAGTTGCATTCCAAACCTGACGAACAAGTTTTGTCAGAATCCATCCATAACCTTTTGAGATATTGTGCTATACATCGTTTTTGGCCCTTTCTCTTTATGGTGAAGAATCACTTGAAAAATTCTCGGATCCAGATCCGGATTCAGATCTTCATCAAAATCGGAACAATTAGTCCTCATCACACACCCAACCTGTCCACCAAGTTTCATCCGAATCCATCTATAACCTTTTGAGATATTATGCTGTCTATAGTTTTTGGCCCGATCTCTCAATCGTGAGAAATCACTTTAAAAATTCTTAAATCTGGATTCGGATCTTCACCAAAATTAAGCATTGCTGTCCTGAGCCGGTCACCGACATACACTAAAAATTCCGAATGATTGTTTGAAAACTGTGTCCAAAAATCATGTGACAGACAGCCAGACAGACAGATGCGACAGACGTCAACATACTGTACTTGGCGAAAACATATTTTTCGCCAAGTAACGAGAAACGTCAAAGAACACTATACCCTGTGCTGTCTTGAGAAACATAGACATGGTTGGGGTTGACGAGCAGCAAATTCGAATAACGTGGAAGTTCACCACCATTGATGCAGTGTCTTTCACATCACCTTATCTAACATGTTACATTAGTTATTTGTGCCTGTTGTATGTGTCCTTTATGACTTCCTTAAAAACCAAAAGTTTCTTGTTTGGAATGATTTTCAATATTATTTGACTGCCAGACAGACATACAGAGTACTGCTAAGCTACAGGTTTGTTGTGTTCAAAATAAAACATTCAATTCAAATCAAGTGGATCCTCAGTCATAAACTGACATTAGTAGACAGACAGACAGATGTGAATCAATTGCTTAAGCCCACTTTTTACTTCACATGCACAGAGTAACAACACTTTTTTTTAAAGATAGGATTAAATTTCGTGTTCGTGAGTTATTAGGGTAATGGAGTTAACTCGAGCCAATGTGAATGTACGAAGAAGTACAGAGCATAAACCAATGGAAATAATTAATTATCACAAATTGAATTTTCCATCAATTCGAATCGTCTCTGCAATGTATATATTCAAATTTGGGGTCTTCGAGTGAATGATGAAACAATTATTTCCTTTCTCTGGGAATATTTTAAGAAAATGCTGAAACGTGCGTGGAGGGATTTGATCCTGGTGTTTAAGTTGCCATCCCATGTGACTGTTTATTGGACAAGTTACTTTTTTCTGAAGCCAATTTCTGCTCCATCTTATGTTGCCTCGTGCCAAACGCTTGCTCTGGTCATTGTAAAAAAGTCTGAATTAGTGCTGGTTGTACTGTACAGATGCACACAAATGGTGTTTTACAAAACATATCACTCACAATTTTTAGGCACCGAGCAGATAAAAGTTTAGCCGAAGCAATGTCATGGGCAATGTGATCAGGTTGAAAGTGTCGCAAAGAAAGCAACACTAACATCACTGCTTTGAAAATGTCGACCTCAACAAAATTAGAATGATGTTTTGTCTTTACTACTGGTATCAAACACTTTAAGGAGCATCCAATATCTGACTGCGAGACAAGGCGATCCAGAAGGGAGGAAGGAAAGGTCAGCCAACCTTTCCATGTCTTTAGTCCCCCTCGGCCCCCCACACTCATGCAAATATCTGTATGGTGCGCATGGTCCACTATAAACCCCCTTGTGGTGAAACTCTGGAAATCCACAATCACTGCTAACCTCCACACCTGTGGAATCAACTTCCACATTCTCTTTAATCTCATTCTCCCCTTCAGGTGTTCAAGACAGCTGTTCACTAACATCTCAGATCATCCCCAATCCCAAACCATGATCTTTTCTACCCTCGTTTATCCCAACCCCACCTCCTTCCAAATTTCCAGTTTTTCCTATGTTAGCATTTGCTTCTGTATCCATCTTGTCCACCCTGGAATCCTCCCCATCCCCCTTTTCTCCCCCCTTTATTTTTCCAAGTCTTCCTCTATTTTATTCTTCAACCCTGCTGTTGGTATTCCCACCTCTTTATACTGTTGCATCCTGATCCATTCAGTGTTCCAGCTCTTCCACAAGCCTTGACTTTGCATATTACAGTGCCAATAGAAAGTCTACACCTCCTTTCAAATTTTTCACCTTTTGTTACCTTGTAGCCTGGAATTAAATTGCATTAAATCAAACTTTTACCATCTTTATTTACACATTGTAACTCACAACTTCCAAGGGAAAAACAAATTCCACAAATTTCAGAAAATTAATTAAAAATACCAAACTGGAATGTCTTGGTTGGATAAATGTCCACCCCCCCCCTTATAATAGCAATTGTAAATTAGTTCAGGTATAACCAATCACCTTCAAAATCACACACCAAGTTAATTGGCCTCCACCTGTGTTAAATTGTGGTGATTCTGATTATTTCAGAATAAAATCAGCTGTTCTTGTTGGTTTCCTCTGCTGGGTAGTGCATTTCACAGTAACCGTGAACACCAGGGAACTTTCGAGACCTTCAAAATAAAGTTGTGGAAAGGCATAGATCAGGGGATGGGTATAAACATATTTCAAAGGCCTTGAATATCCCTTGGAGCACACACAGTCAAGACAATCATTCAGAAGTGGAAAACATACGGTACCACCAGACCTTGCCGAGATCAGGCCGTCTCTCCAAACTGGATGACCAAGCAAGGAGGAGACTGATCAGAGAGACCATCAAGAGGCCAATGGCAACTTTGAAAGAGCTATATGCCTTTATGGTAAAGACTGGTTACTCTGTGCATGTGACAACAATATCCCAAGCACTCCACAAGTCTGGCCTGTATGGTAGGGTGGCACAAAGGAAGCCATTACTCAAAAAAGCCCACCTTGAGTCCCGTTTGAGGTATTTTTTAAGTTCTGAAGCCACGTGGCAAAACGTTTTGTGGTCTGATGAAACCAGAATGGAACTTTTTGGCCAAAATGCAAAAGCTATGTTTAGCACAAATCCAACACAGCACATCATCCAAAGAACACCATCCCTACTGTGAAGCATGATGGTGGCAGCATCATTTTATGTGGATGTTTCTCATCATTATGGACTGAGGCACTTGTCAGGATAGAAGGGAAAATAGATGGAACAAAATATAAAAAAAATCCAAGAGGAAAACCTGCTGCCCTCTCCAAGAAAGGTGAATTTGGGACGGAAGTTCACCTTTCAGCATGACAATGACCCGAAGCACACAGCCAAAGCTACGCTGGAGTGGCTAAGGAAAAAAAAGATAAATGTCCTTGAGTGGCCCAGTCAAAACCCCGACCGAAATGCAATCGAAAATCTGTGACACGACTTGAAGATCAACGCTCTCCACGCAACTTGACTGAGCTTGAACAGCTTTGTGCAGAAGAATGGGCAAATATTGCCAAATAAAGATGTGAATAGTTGGTGAAGACCGATCACAACAGACTCACAGCTGTAATTGCTGTCAAAGGTGCTTCCACCAAGTATTAACTCAGAGGGGTGGACACTTGTCCAAACAAGATATTCTACTTTTGTATTTTTAATTAATTTTCTGAAATTTGTAGAATTTGTTTTTCATTTGGAAGTTGTGGTTTACGATGTGTAAATAAAGGGGAAAAGTCTGATTTAATGTTATTTAATTCCAGGCTATAAAGCAAACCACAAGGTGAAATTTTTCAAATGGGGGAGGGGTGTAGACTTTCTACAGGTACTGCATATATAATGAGTAGTCAATGTTCCTGGCTTCCAGCATGATATGATCGTGCATTCTTCTTGTGAATCTGACTAATGTCACACCAGTTAAGTTGGGTAAATTGTTGTCTGAACACACTAATGTGCAACTATGATGGCTTGCAGCCATTGGAATCATTCAAAAGACCATATAGACGTTCATGATGGTTGCTTATTGCCATCTCATGTTGATGTCCATCCTCTACACATGACTTACGTTCCTTGTCCATTTATTTCTCACACCTGTTTTTTTTTATGGAGTACGTGTCGACTTTAACATTCATTACAACGAATGGATGGATGAGGGTTTGCTTCTCACCAGAAACAGTTTTTTTGTTTTGTTTCTAGATGAAGTCAAAACCTGTCATTTAACTTTAAGAAGCAGATCTCTTCAAATTAACTCTTTCTTTGATGAAATCTATTGATGTCAAATAAGATGCACTCCCACACCCCCAATAATCTGGGGGGTGGGAGGTAGAGGTGCAGCCGATAACTAGTAGGGCACTCGGGTAGGGTGCATACCTCTGCCAGACTGATTAGTTTACATTTTGTATCCCACTGACAAGCCGGATCTGGATTCGAATTTGAAATAAAATTTCAATATTCATCGGCCGGATCAATTTCTTACATAGTACTGTTCATCTCGAAACAATATCTCAAAATTGTAAATATATGGTCGGGTACTTTCATACGTCTTTACATTTGTAGTTTCCTTTTGTAGCCTTACACCAGCTCGGAGCTGTTACAGTCTCACTCTATTTTCAATTCCTGTGCAGGACTTTGGACTTCAATGAAAAGACAACACAATCACTGCAAATAATTAATCAGAAAGAATTCTGACATATCAATGTCTCAAGTTGGTGACCTTGTGTAGTTTGAAAAAGTTTGTCTGATCTTGATCGTAATTTGTTCAGAGTGGCGACGTTAACTCGACACCCTGGAATATTTAACGTCCACCAACGATCAATGCTGAGATATGGGTCATCTTCCTTGACATGACTGATAGATATGGTGCACACACTGATGTGTGCCGTCGTTTCGTCCTTCGGATGGACATTAAGACAGAGGACCCATCTGCCAGCATCGGTGATTGGTGGACGTTAAATAAGTACTTGAGGCTTGGGGCCTTTTCACTGTACAGTACATAACACATTCAGACTCACACACAGCACGCGAGCAAAAACTCACCAGCTGGGCGATGCTCATCAAGCCAGACACAGAGCGCAGGTGAGACACGTTCACAGGTAGCCCAAGCAGCACGATGTTGTTTAACTGCGGTGGAGAGCTTGTTTGTGTGTTGATGCTGCTCGGGAACTCGGCCATGGCACAGTGGCTGAAGGAACGAAGGAACTACACAATAAGGGCGTGTAAGTGTCCACACGTCGCCCTGTGGGAGAAAACCTGCTCGCTGCTACCTACCCAGGTGTGCATGGGAATTGGTCATGCTGGGCGGGTTAAACAGTGTGTGCACACCTTTGAGCCCAGAAATCTGTATCAATACAAAGCGTTATTGAGTGTTTGGGTACGAAGAACACCATATCAGTTGGAATGCAAATAAATATCACTCTTTGCACCAGTATTCAATGTTTATAATCACCATCATGATAACAGTATACATACATACATACATACATATATACATATACTGTATATATATATATATATATATATATATATATATATATATATATATATGTTTATGATGAAGGCTCCAGTCATGGACTAAATAGTCCTCATTGAGGCCAGACCTTAAATAGAAGAGAGAATGTAAAGTGAGGAGTGAAAATGAGTGAGTAAGAAAAGTGTGTGTGATGTTTGTTTGAAAAGTGTGTGATGTTTGTTTGCAAGAAAGATATATTAAAGCTAGCCTGGGTAGCTTTAGTTTGAGTGAGACAGAAAGTAAGACCAGAAATCCTAACACGGAGAGTGCAACATCGTTCCGGGTACCACTTTAACACTCCAAAGTCAGAATGGTAGTACTACCATGAACGGTTGATGTCTACCACCAACTACCTAAAAAAACTGGTCTAACAGGATGGGTGTTTTTTTGGAGACACCATCTCCTTACTGGATGGCTGTTGGCTCCTTAAAGGAGCTCATCTGCCCTTCATCAGGTATTGTTTTTAGTCCTGCAGGGTGTCACAGTCACCCTCCCCACTGGCTCGCCAGTGAGGGTAGTCGGTTTAGTCGCTAGCTACACAACCATGCAACAGGTAGCACTGGGTTACATGTTACCAGTGGCAGTCAAGAAACCTGACTGACCTGACCAATATATACATATATGCTAAAACATGCTTACAGATTACGGGGTATGCTTATACATTGTTTAACATACGAACCATACTTCCCCATTATTTGATTTTTATTAAAGAAAATTCATTTCTTTTTTTTCATTTACAGATGATTTCCGACCGTTCTGTGATTTTTCCTGCTGTATCGGCTTTGATTTCCGTCGGCACACAAAATTTCATCTTTCTACATCACTCGGAAAGTACCGATCTTTAATATCAGTCAGTCAGTCAGTCACTCAGTGAGTCGGTCATTGATTCGAAAGTGGTACATCACGGTGATAAAGGTTGTGGTCAACTTTCATCAACATTGGGTGTGTGGTGTCAGAAAAGAAAGAAAATACATATTTTGGGGGGCAACACCGCCTTGCACTCCCTGAAACCCCAATGTTTTTTTTTTAATGTCGTGAACAAATTTTAGGACATCATGGGTGATGAAGGTAGTGGTGAAGTTTCATCAAAATTGTGTGTCGTTTCTGAGAAAAAAGCAAACACTTATTTTGGGGGGCACCCCCCCCTCCTGTAAACACACTTCGACCTTGATTTTTAGCTCACCTGGAACGTAGTTCCGGGGAGCTTATGGGATGGCACATTGTCCATCCATAAATACTTGCCACTTTCACAATTTTATGTTTTTCACAACAAACCACACATACAATTTCGATGAAACTTGGCCACAACCTTGATCACCCATCATGTACCAAGGTTTGTTCACGGCATTAAAGAAAATACTCCATAGGTATTTACTTTCTTCTCCATTACATATTTTGTGGGTCATCCATGCCTACCAGTGGCTCCCTCGTTATCTTATTCAGCCACTACCAGGTGAGCACCTAGGGGTACCGCCCCTATGTATGTATGTATGTATGTATGTATGTATGGATGGATGTACGTGTGGATGGATGTGTATATGTATGTATGTATGTATGTATGTATGTATGTAAGTATGTATGTATGTATTTAGTGAGGCTGTCAATGTTTTTTGACTTTATCTGTCAAAGGTTGATGTGACATTGATGTCATTTGCATGAAACAGATATGACCAAAAGTGTTTGGGTTATGTGACGTCAAACTTGAGACAAATAAGTTGGAAAATATCACCGACTAATTCCGAGCAGATTTGATAATCCGATGGTTATTAAAACGCAAGATTTCTGCAGGGACTTGGAGACGGATGACGCATTTCCAAAATGGCAGCAATCATTTGAGTATAACGTCATTTCCATCGCAACAAAGTCGCCTTTGTTTAAGTACAGGGTTTTTTTTAGGAACAAAAAAGACGATAACATGGAAACGCTTCCAGATACAGGTTTTGACCATGTTCAAAGGTCAAGGTGACAGTGACATTTGATCATGTTCAAATCGTAAACCACAAAGGTTTTGACCATGTTCAAACCATGACCATGTTCAAAGGTCAAGGTGACAGTGACGTCATTTGCATGATATTCGTCATACCTGTTAGGCGACTGCCCGACACCTTCTTGCTTGTTTGCTTTCTTGGTTGTTTTCTTGTTATGAAAGAAATTGAAAATTTTCATCAGATAACGGTCTGTCTCCTTTGTTATAGCTCGGCTCAACACGGCACGGCACGGCTCGGCTCAGTATTTACTGTGAGTGAAATAACTCGTGAACGCTTTCCCCTGTCTTCGTCAACCTTTGCCAGAGGGTTCCGAAGGACAAAAGTGAGGCTGTAAATGTTTTTTTGAGTACGTATGTCAAAGGTAAAGGTGACAGTGATGTCATTTGCATGATTTTTGTCATACCTGTCAGGCTACCACCTGACGCCTTCTTGTTCGTTCATTTTTCTTCATTTTTCTATTTTATACCCCATCACATTGCGCTTTGTTTGTCTCACTATAACTTTGCAATAAAAACGTTTATTTGCATGATCTTTAAGATATGTTTCGAATGAAGGGCAGTATATATTCCTTTGTGTGTGTGTTTTGGGTTGTTTTTTTTTCAATTTCAGGGGAAATTTGTTTTTTAAAATTTTACCCCTATAATGTGTTTGTGGGTCTTTTTTGTGTGGGCCCAGCATGATTGTTTGTTTCGCTGATACTTTGTAAAAACGTATGTTTGCATGACCTTTCATATATCCTTCAAATAAAGGGTAATACATATTCCAGGATGTGTGTTTTTTGTTTTTTCCCCACTTTAACACGTCATACGGAGGCAGAGCAATGACTACCCTAATTTGCATGAGAATGGAACGCCTTGCAAGAGATTTAGCAATTACTAATTTGCATGTGAATGGCTGCAAACAGCTTGGTTTATATACCCAGAGCCATGTCATGAGTTGTGTGATGTATTCATCTCCTTTCCAATCCTTTGTGTGCCTTCTCCATCTCGTTTTTTTCAAGTGCAACCTGAGTTTTTATCAACTTCTTGTTTTGTTTTACCATCTTTAAAAATCGATTCAGCACTTCAATTCCTTTGACAAAAGTAAGCTTTTGTGTTTTTATTAACCTCCGCCATCGAAGATCGGAGGTTACTGTTTTCACCCCTTTCTGTTTGTTTGTTTGTTTGTTTGTGAACAGTATTACGGAAAAACTCTTCGACGGATTTCGACGAAACTTGGTGGGGGGATTAGGTATGGTCCAAGGATCATGCCATTAGATTTTGGACTTGCCCGCCCCCAAAAAAAATTGTTGGAGAATTTTATTTTGCATTTCTACATGTTTTAAGTGATTTCCAACCCCCCCAAAAAATTGTTAGAGAAAAAAAAAATTTTTGCAACTTTTTTTTCAACAAAATTTCGATTTCTTTTTTTTGCATTTCTACATGTTTTAAGTGATTTCCAACCCCCCCCCCCCCAAAAAAAATGGAGAAAAGAACTATAACTGTCAGCACTGTTGACATCATATTTAATGAATAAGATATAAGGTTCACTTGAGTGACCCAGCAGTATTGGCGGCGGAGGTTTTGCACTCTCCCGAGTGCTCCCCCTCTAGTTTCTTCCTGTTTTTCGTGTTTATGGCTAAGTACCAAATTTGCAAAGCAGTTCTGGTGAGTATGTCTGTGATGTGATGTGATGTGAAAAACCAAAAGATGAAAACGACCTGTACCAAATGTACTCAACATGGGTGGAAGGAACAAAGCCTTATTTTGTGCACTAAATACCATCGATGAAAAAAAATTATTGTTCAAAATATTTTTGTATTTGCATCTTTCTGGCAAACAATGTCATTGGAATGCATCTCTGGGTTTTTTTATCATTATTATTATTATCCCCACCCCAAATTCCATCCAATCCTGAAAATGCCCCCAATCCTGAACCAAGAAAAAAACCAAAACACACACGAATACATATTATCTTTTATTTGAAGCATATATGAAAGATAATGCATAGAAATTTTTTTATTACAAAGTTATAGTGAAACAAACAATCATGGTAGGCAATGTGATTATGGAAATTTCCCCCACCCCCCACTGACCCTGAATGAAAGAAAAAAACACACAGAAACAGTCATCACCCTTCACTCGCAGCATATATGAGAAATCAGGAATAAAAACGTTTTTATAACAAAGTTATCGCGTAACAAATAAAATATATAGCCCCGGGTCTAAAAAAGACACACGCATGCGTTAAACGGTGCCTTCGGGCAATTGCATCGTCGAGTTAAGTCATGTATTTCATGACATGCTTGATGTTATAAACTGTTAGATTAATATAAGGATTGTACATGGATGCTTTAAAAATCGTGTTTTACGACGTTGGAAAGGATTTCTCCTGAGAATGGAGGTTTTTGCTTGGAATGGTCTCACACGTTTATTTGAACTTTAATTCAATCTCTGTTTTCACTTTTCACAGTCGCTAAGGTAGCTTAACACTCAATTGCTGTAAGGTTTGTGAAAATCGGGTGGTTTTTTTGGAGTTTTTAACGTCGTTTTGTGCATTTATATAAGCAACGTGAGGAGCTTCCGATTGCTTCCCTATATGCTTCCAAACGGCCTCATGACTTTATCTTTAGTTTTATTCGATTTATGTTTTCACATTTGGTATTTGCTAATGTAGGTTCAGACTCAATGAAAACAATTGCGGTGAAAATCCGTTGAAATTTAATGAATTTAGGTCGTTTAGAGATTTTGTATGGGAAATGTGAGGCTTCTCGAATGTTCTAAGCGGCCTCATGGCCTTATTTAACTCCAATTTCAATTATATTTCCACTTTTTATAGTCGCTCAGACAGATTCAAACTCGACTGCAATGAATTGTGTGAAAATCCCAACAAAAACGCCTTTTTCATCAGGAACATGCATTAAATTTCAAATAACCGAGATAGAACTTAAAGGGACACGACGTGATATGCATTCACTGCTTGACCTCGCACCCTGTCCCCCAGAGGGACTGCTTATCCATAGCATCTTATCAGATCTGTGTCTATATTTTCAGAGGTTTCACCTATCGGGAATCAACGCAAATCTGATGAAAAAAAGGACGTTTTAAAATAAAGTTATAACATTTGCGCGGACTGATGTGCCATGAGACCAAGTACACAGAGGAGCTGGCAGGGTGGTGGCTTATTACTAGATTTCGAAAGGATATTGATGACTTCCGTCTGTTTGTGTGTTTGTTTGTTTGTGTGTGTGTTTGTTTGTAGGCACGATAACTCAAGAACGGAAGAAGCTACCAATGTGAAATTACACCACGTGATTCAGGAGGGTGATGGCTAGCGCTGATTACATTTTGGTCAAAATCGGTCAAAGGTCAAGGTCACAGTGAGGTCAAACATTCGATTTTTGATGGTTTGGTACAGAATCATCGTAGAAACTTCTGGTTTGCGTCGTGTCCTTCTCAAGAGGCAGCTTTTATTAGACAAGGTCAGAGGTCAAGTTGACGATTTTGAAAGTACCAGCCTTTGACTGCTTGTTACTTACGAAATCTAAAGATTTCGTAAATATATTGATGACTTCCGTCCTCTGTTTGTGTGTTTGTTTGTGTGTGTGTTTGTGTGTTTGTTTGTAGGCACGATAACTCGAGAACCGAAGAAGCTACCAATGTCAAATTACAACACATGATTCAGAATGATGGCTCGCGCTGATTAGATTTTGGTCAAAATCGGTCAAAGGTCAAGGTCACAGTGAGGTCAAACATCCAAAAAAAGTTATAACTCGAGACCGGAAGACGCTACCAATGTCAAATTACAACACGTGATTCAGGAGGGCGATGGCTCGCGCTGATTAGATTTTGGTCAAAATCGGTCAAAGGTCAAGGTCACAGTGAGGTCAAACATTCGATTTTTGATGGTTTGGTACAGAATCATCGTAGAAACTTCTGGTTTGCATCGCTACCTTCTCTAGAGACAGCTTTTATTAGACAAGGTCAGAGGTCAAGTTGACGATTTTGTAAGTACCAGTCTGTGACTGCTTGTTTGTTTTGTTTATTTTCTGGGTAATTAAATTTTTGATGTCCTGAGGGTTATTCTATGTTCAACAGGAACTCCTTTGTGAACAGTCATTATTCAAACAAATTCATTGAATTCATCTAACTGCCTTGGACATGGGCCAACATCAGCTTTAAAGAGATCCTACATGGTATACGCCCGCTGCTTGGTTATGCATTAGGTTCATGTGGGAGACTGCTTGCTCGCAGGAGCTATTCAACGTTTGTCTTAACGATAGAGTGCTCAAAAATGATTTTTCACTTTCCTCACTCATTGTCATTCCTTGGAATCGCTTATGAACACTTGGAGATGCCAGTGTCCACAGGTTTATTTCAATTCTGCATATACGATAACCTCTCAAATCTTTTAACCTTGACCTTCATTTTTGGAGAACATCGCTTTGTTTAACCTTTGTGTCCTCTCTCCCTCTGCTCCATCCTCTCCCTTCCTTCCCATCTCTCTCTCTCTCTCTCTCTCTCTCTCTCTCTCTCTCTCTCTCTCTCTCTCTCTCTCTCTCTCTCTCTCTCTCTCTCTCTCTCTCTCTCTCTCTCTCTCTCTCTCTCTCTCTCTCTCTCTCTCTTTACCCCTTCTCTCCTCTCACTCTACCCCTTCTCTCCTCTCTCTCTACCCCTTGCCTCCTCTCTCTCTCTACCCCTTCCCTCCTCTCTCTCTACCCCTTCTCTCCTCTCTCTACCCCTTTCCTCCTCTCTCTCTACCCCTTCCCTCTCTCTCTCTCCCTTCCCCTTCCGTCCTGTCTCTCTACCCCCACCCTCCTCTCTCTACCCCCACCCCTCCTCTCTCTACCCCCACCCCTCCTTTCTATCTCTACCACCCCTCCTTTCTCTCTCTACCTCCCCACTCCTCTTTCTCTCTCTACCCCCCCACTCCTCTTTCTCTCTCTACCCCCACTCCTCTTTCTCTCTACCCCCCACTCCTCTTTCTCTCTACCCCCCCACTCCTCTTTCTCTCTTGTACCTTTCTCTCGCTCTCTCTCTCTCTCCTCCCACTTTACGCAGCTGTTGCTCGCTTTGGCACGCACGTGCAATCACAGGGTGCTGTTGCTCAGTCTCTGGCGGTACGTGTGGAGCTTTGTGTTGCTTTCTCTTTTCTCCCTTCCCTTCTCTATTGTCCATTTCATGGTGTTTTTCTTGCTGGTGTTCTTGTCTTGTCTTGTCCATGTGAGTGAGGGAGGGAGAGACAGCGCGGTCGGATATTATTATTGATATTAATCACCTTAGGTGGTTACCGCGCTTTTTTAGGTCATCTGTAATGAGATGACCTAATAAAACCAGTCTCTATGTCCGTACATCCGTCCCCATTTTTTTCTTCCGATTTTCTTGATATTTGGTATGTGGGTAGATGTCGATGAGGGATGCATGACGGTATGACCTTTGACCCGATTGAAGGTCAACGTCAACGTCAAGGTCACTCCAAAATTGCGAAATCGTCCATTTTCAAAATATATCTCCTCCGCCGTTTTTGATCTGATCTTCGAAATTTCTGAGGATTCTGATACTATGGAACAATATTTAAATTTGTTCTGGCCGGTTTTTTGAAATTCGTCCTGGTTATCGAGTCACGTGTCTTCAAAGTTGGAAAAATCGTCGATGTGATACGGTCAAAAAAAAATTCGCCCGATCTTGATGGAACTTGGTACGTAGGTAGGGGTCGATGAGGGATGCACGACGGTATGACTTTAGACCTAATTGAAGGTCAAGGTCAAGGTCACCGATGCTGTAAACTTGTGAAATCATCCATTGTCAAAATATCATCTGCCATTTATGACTCAGAAAATGTAGTTTGATTTCTGAGGTTTTTCTATCCTTTTTACTCCCGGACTTTCGTCTGCACGTTGAACCAAAAGACAAGACGACATCGAAGCCATTCTGAGCCGATCAGAGATCCACATCTGCAGAACTTCAGAGATGACCGTCACCCCCACAACCGGGGGTAATTTTTTTGAGGTTCATCCTATTGTTATTGTTATTTTTTTCCCTCTCTCTTAGTTCTAATTAGAACCATATTACCATTTATTTTATCTTTATACACTTGTTTATTTGAAACATGGCGAGTGTAAGTAAAAATCGACAAACTTTCTTACAGCCATGTTGCCGACGAGGGTGTATCACGTAAGCGCGGCCTGTGCTTCTTCCCCCCCGAAGGCGTTTTAATGGATGAAATTCTCCTCAAGATTGGAGAACAAATCGGTGGAGAAAATATTCGTGCTGCCTCCAAAATGAGCCGCAAGGTTGTGGTTTTTGTTTCACAAACGTGTTTTGTCGACGTGGTTTGTGTAAAACGGTTTATTTCTGGGAGATGACGAAACGTTTGTTCCGTTCTCGTCAATGGACGCTCCCGCCACAAAAATAACCCTGAGTAATGTGTCGCCTTTCTTATCGAGCGAAGTAATTCAGCAAAAGTTTGGTGATTATGGCGCAGTCGTGTGTGGAATCATCAGGGTTCCCTTGCGCACGAGGAACGATAAATTAAAACGTATAGAATCGTTCAGGCGGTTCTGCTATGTCGTGTTAAAAGATGGCGCAACGCAGATGAATATCTCCTTGAGCTTTAAAGTGGCAAAACACGATTATAGGATCTTCACAATGACGGAGACCTTAACCTACTACGGCTGTGGTGCATATGGTCACACCAAGTACCATGGTCCTCATGGTGAAAGAACATCTGCTGCTGCTGCTGCTGCTGGACCTGCTGCTGCTGCTGCTGTTGGACCTGCTGCTGCAGCTGCTGGACCTGCTGCTGCTGTTGGACCTGCTGCTGGACCTGCTGCTGCTGTTGGACCTGCTGCTGGACCTGCTGCTGGACCTGCTGCTGGACCTGCTGCTGGACCTGCTGCTGGACCTGCTGTTGGACCTGCTGCTGGACCTGCTGCTGGACCTGCTGCTGGACCTGCTGCTGGACCTGCTGCTGGACCTGCTGCTGTTGCTGCTGCTGCTGGACCTGGTACACCCATGACTGCGGCAGCAGGATCGCCCCTCCCACCCGCGGCTGTTATGGCGGACTATGTACGTGAGTCAGTTATGGAAAACGAATCCACACCAAGACACTCAGGTATGTCCAAAGATAGTACTGATAATGACCAAGTTAAAAAGGGAGAGGGGCTGCAATATCCCGAAGGGTTTTTTTAGTGATGAGGAACAGGTTATGGATACTGTTTCGAGGATGGTCTTGAAAACGCTCCTGCCGAAGCACTGAAGGTGCAAATAAAAGCGGTAAAGTTTCAGTAGTACAGGTAGGGAATAATCTTGATAAGCCTTCACAAGATGAGCAAAGCGGTGAGGTGCTGGTTGGAAACGAGGTTCCACTGCTTGCTCATGTTGAAGAGGATAAAACTCCGAACAATGCTCGCATACATGAGGGGAAAAGACCTACTCTTGAGGACAATAGTCAGTGCAGCACACACAATGATAAAAAAGGAAAATGTTTTAAAAACGGATAGTAACGATAGGGCAGAGCAGCTCTCTGTGGAATGCCAACAGGAAGAATGTACCAGTGCTGGTACAGAAGAATGAATCATAATCCAATTGCGATTAGATGATGACGATGACACGGGTGTCGTTTCTGGGAGGATGTCCTCCTACTCAAGTGAAACTTCAGGTGCAATCCATGGGAAAGATAAACAAACCGCAATGTTTAAGGAAGATATTGTTCTTTTCCTGAGCGGAACCTTTAGGTAACGCAATGTTCAAATTAGAGACCATTTTCCTGATATCAGGGCTTTCATTGTGACTGCAAAGCAGATGTTACAAAGGAATGACTTTGCAGAACTTTATGAACCTCAATTTCAGCATCTCAGGAAAGCTGTGACAAAAGCAAACAAAGAACTGCAGGTAGAAGGTATTTTGAAGTGCCAAGTTTCTGCAATGACAGAGTTACACATTGCAACCCTGAACATTAATGGGGGTCGAGCCCCATTACGGAGAATTCAAACAATTCAAACCTTAGAGAAAATAAAAGCTGACATTATCCTATTACAGGAGACCCATGCTACAAACACCTTTACAGCTGCGTGGCGAAAACTTTTTGGAGGGCAATGGTTCTTAAGCGGGTTTCCTTCACCCGAGGCCGGTGTAGCTATTTGTTTAAGCCACAAGCTTCCCGTACAGCAGGTTTCGTTTAAAGAAATATGTGAAGGACACCTCATATCGGCGGAGTCTCTGTGCAATGGCCAAAAAATAGTGGGGGTCAATGTTTACACTCCGAGTGATCCGATAGAAAGGAAAAATTTATATCCTTTACTGCAAGATTTCATTAAAGACCAGGACTTATCTGCATTTATTTGTTTTGCTGGAGATTTCAATTGTACAATTCACCCAGAAGTTGATCGGAATGGTCATGAACCTCATGCAGCCTCCACTAAGGGGTTCGAAAATATCATTAATAAATATTGTTTTAAGGATGTGTGGCGACGACAACACTCACAGTTGCGTAACTATACATGATGCAGATAAAAAGATGGCTTCATATCACGGGCAAGACTTGATATAATATATTATTACGGATCTGGAAACCTTATGCATTCAAACATACAGATGTCCCAAGAGTCAGTTATTCCGTTTAGTACATGTGAGGCAGTTCCCTTCCTTTTGTCTAGTGGGAGAATCAAAGGTGTGCGTTGTGATGTCCTTTTAGGTACGTTATTACATCTAACGACCATCCAACAAACCATCTAACGACCATCCACCAAACCATCCAACAACCAACCACGGTATTTTCCAGCGCTTGCAACCCTCGCCTCGCTGGCCACAGCATACAGGGCAAAAACGTCCAGTCCGCCGTTCCTTTGCGCTTCTACAAACGTTCCTTTTCAACGTTGGATCTTCCCCTTGATGAGTCCACATGCGTGGAGGGGAGGGAGGGGGCGGCTCCCGGTTTGGCTGAGGCCCCGCCCAGAAAGGGCGGACCCCATGAAGACCCTGTCCAACCGGGGTGGACGGTGACGTCTGTTTCACCGAGCCCCCACCCCGTTCGGGGAGGCCCATAAAAATACGACGCGATCCTCAGAGTGTAAGTTTTTTGGAGGAGTTGAGTTGGTGTAGTTTGACCTGGAGTCTGGGGCGTTCGAGTGGAGTTCTGCATTTGGCTGGCGTTCATTGGAGTTTTCCTTGGTCCTGTCCGCGACCCTGATCTCCGCCCTGGGACTCCGATTGCTCCACTCGGGTTCCTCCACGGGCACGAGCCCCACGCGTGTGACTGTGGGCCGAGCCGCACGACCATTAGCAGATGCCGCACCGCGGAGCACCCCTCCCTTAAACGTGCAGGTACCCAAGCGAACTGCGACCCCCAGCTCGTCTCTCCCTCTCTGGCTGCGGGGGTCTTCATCTGAATAAATAATCTGAGTGTGTGGGCCCATCTTGTAAGTAGAAACTGTGTAAGTTTTTCAACATTGTAAATTCTTGCTTTTATATTCCGCGACAAGTCTTGCTCTGTGTCTTCTTTATTGTAAATAAATTACTGTAGAAATGTTCCCAGTTCGTTTCCGTCCTTTCTTTCATTGGTCCAGCATGGTTCGGATCTGAGTTTAGCCGTTTTTTTTTACCCGATAATCTGCTCATCCTCGCCGGCATGGCTTTGGCAGTTCTGCTCGACTGCACTCGAACCGGAGTTGGTAGTCGGTAGTTGGAACTCTACCGCAGTCGGTAGAGTGACCCGGTTCGAGCAAGACGTGCCGAGGGCGTGGTTCCCCGGTAGTCGAAATCGTGTAGTTAATTAGGTAAATTGGTTCTAGACAAAAAGACTCGACGTAACGTGGTTGAGATATTGGCGTCCACGGTCGGTTAAGCGACCCGCCGCCTCTCAGAATTATCCGGAGCGATGGCCTACAATTCCGGGGAGTCTTGTGTGGAGACGACGTAACCTCCCCAACCGAGTGGTCGTTCTTGCCACCGGTCCTCGGCCCGCAACAATATGTTAACTGTGACTACATCTCAAGTTCTACCAACTGGTTTCACAGATCATAGTTTAGTCATGTTGTCCTTTAAATTACCCTTGTCATCAGGTGGTAGTGCATATTGGACTCTTAACACACGCCTCTTGAGTGATAAAAAAAATTTAAGGATTGTTTTAAGGCTGTATGGGAAAAAATCTGCACCTCAAAGCCTGAGCACACTAACCTCCGGTTGTGGTGGGACCTTGCAAAATCCCAAATATAATCTTTCTGCCAGCAATATAGTTTATACACCACTAAGATACAATCTCACTCAATTGATGCATTAAAATCTGAAATTGTTTCCCTCGAGCAAAATAATGATGATGCTGGAAAGGACACACGAGATCAGTTGCTGTGGGCAAAGAGAACATTGCTAGCTGAAATGGTTAAGCAAAGGGCAATGGGTACCTTGCTACAAATGTGGATGAGTAACCTGACTTTGGACGTGCCAAACAATGAGTTCTTTAATTTAGAGAACTCAACCAAAAAGATGCAACAAATCCAGGGCCTACTTTAAATGGGACCTTAACAACCTCTCAGCAAGGATTAAGAGTCTTTAAAGAGTACTACTCCAACCTTTACTCCCCTCGCAGCATGGAAAATGACGTGATACAGAAACTGATTGCTGGACTTCCCAAGGTTGAAGAGGGCCAGCAATGAGCGCTTGACTCCTCAATCTTAGCCGAGGAACTTGAAGCAGCCATGCGAAGCTTAAAAGATGGAAAGGCCCCCGGGATTGATGGCCGACCCGGAGAATTTTATGACTTTTTGGAAGCTTGTTGGACCCGAGTTGTTAAACATCCTCGAGGAAAGCATTTATGTTGGGGAGCTGCTATTGTCGTGTAGGAGAGCAGTTGTGTGTCTACTACCAAAAAACCAGGGATCTTCAAAAAGTTGAAAACTGGCGGCCTGCGGCCGACAACTATGTCGTTATTGTGTGCAGACTATAAGATTTTCTCTAAGGTCCTTACTAATCGTGTGAAAGTTGTAGTTGGTTCTGTTGTACACCCGGACCAGACTTATTGTGTACCGGGAAGGTCTATTCATGATAACATCTTTTTGGTAAGAGATAGTCTTTCTTGTGATAATTACTTATGTGATAATCATGGGCTACTGTTTTTTGATCAAATGAAAGCTTTTGATAGTGTTGACCATAAATACCTTTTTTCTGAACTTAAAGGGATGGGTTTTGGAGGATATTTCATCTCCTATGTGAAACTTTTGTACACTGATACTTATTGCATGTTGAAAGTGAATTTAACAGGCTATGCTCTCCCTTTCCTTTTCGACGAGGTATTCGTCAAGGCTGTCCCCTTTCGGGGCTGTTGTATGCAATCGCCCTTGAACCACTGTTGTCCTCCATCAGGCGGTGAATGCCCCAGGATGAGGACGTAGAAGGACCACTGTGGCCTGTGATGTATACGTTACCTATCTATGGCCTATTGGCAGATATACAATGGAGATTAGCACATTGGGCTCTCCCTTCCAACACTCACGTACACCATTTCAATAATTCGATACAAGTTACTTGCCGCTTCTGCGAACACAAGGAGGATCTCTTCCATGCTTACGTGCAACGCATAAGATTAAAACCTCTCTTCTCTTTGCTTTCAGATTATTTTTGAAAATTGTCTTTTTTCTTTTACGTCACAGAGTTTTGTGTTCGGGGTGCCTTTTAAGCCCTCTTGCCGGGACTCTGGTGTTCTCCTCAATTTCCTGGTTGCTGTTGCAAAATATGCCAAATATAAATCTAGGAAAATTAAAACTGACAACGGTTATAGATCTGATGTCATGCTGATTTTCAGAGGTTTTGTGGCAGCAAGACTTTCCCTGGAATTTAACCATTATCTAAGTACGGACGATGGAAAAGTTTTTGAGAGAAAATGGTGCTGTGGCAAAGTTTTGTGTTTTGTGGATAAATTAGATTTGGTGATGACCTTGTGATGGTTTATGAAAAACTTGACCTTTCCTCCTCTTGATTTTCTTGCTCTGCTTTTTGTTATTTTTTTATGTATCCTTTTTTTTTTCTTTCCAATGTTTTTTTTGTGGATCAATAAACGAGGTTCGAATTAATTTCTCCCTCTCGCTCTCTCTCTCCTCTCTCCTCTCTCCTCTCTCTCCTCTATCCTCTATCCTCTTAGTATATGCTGATGTGTTGTCATTTGGGGAATCGTCAAAATTTTGGGTTAATTTTTGCCAACCTAATTTTTTAGTGTCTATGGACCATAAATTTATCAAAAATTCAGGTTGGCATTTTTTTGGCCGCCATCTTGGATTACTAGCCGCCATCTTGAAATTTGCTAGATAAAAACACATTATTGCCCATATCTCGATCAATAATAGTTGGATTTTGATGATGTTGATTTCGAAATATGTATAATTACACACTGGCCACATTGAACTACAACTACATTACCTTAACCATGATGTTGAGTCACCAATTTAAAAATTATATCACTTTTAGTCTGTTGTAAGGGTTGAATTAGCAATTTTTCCTTATATGAAGAAATTTAAAGTGCGAAAACAGTTATTCATCTGAATCAGTTTCTTGATCTGACATGCAGTCCTGTTGGGCATTCATACAGCTCTCTGGATTGGCTTCACACTTGCACAATTCTGTGCACTCTAAATTGTTTTGCTTGCAAGAACAATGAGCATTACACAATCTTTTGCTGCAACCACACCTCACCAATTCTGTAACTGATTCAGGGGCTGGAGGCATTTTGGACAGAATTGGTTTCAGTTCACTGGTAGATTCTCGATACCATCCAAGCTTTGTTGGGTCAAGATGACAGGGCTTTGGCACAAGTACCTCCTGCCACACATGGCACTGTAGATGAGCTCGGCGAATGTGTTCCACCATGGCACCTTGTGTGGGTGGTAACTTCTCCACGCCTTGATTTACGTTCAGGGTACGGAATGCATTCCATCGCAATTCCTTAGCTTCAGTATATGACACATCCTTGGCATTGAAGAGTTTGCAGTTGAAATCTTCACAACCTGTGAGTACTTGTGGTGTAGGTTCCTGACCTTTGACCAATTCTGTCAGAGCACAGATCACATTGTCTTCTGCTGTTGTGAATGCTTTCCACCAGCTAGTCTTGCTCTTCCCATAGATTCGTCCAGTAGTGTCACATCCACTTATTGCATGTAAACCTCTTCATGCTGAGACTTTGCTGGCACCAAGTACATTATAGATTGGTTGCAGTTTAACATGCCGTCGGTTTGTGCTTGTACCCATGATGACTGTTGCTTCACTACCCAACTGTGGTAACTCTGACAATGCCAAGACCAACACATCAGTGTCAGATGCATATATATGTGAACATGGAATCCTGATTTGTGTATTTCTGCAGCATACAGGATGAGAAGAGTGTCTGCTTCTTCTTGGCTACTGTTAAGGTCCACTATATCTGCTAGAGACTGGTTTGTGGATACACCCAGATGTTTTACTGTTGTGACTTGTGACTTACAGTTCTCTGCTACCTTTTGAGCAAGATAGAGTGTCAACAGCTCCTTGGTTTTAGTACTGCGCAGAAAGGTAGTGAAGTCATTAATCTTTGTCAAGTCATCTATCTTGTAATCAGGAGTACGAGATGATCTCCCTCCAGTGCGTCTTTGTCTGGTGTTGTATTTCATTGATGCTTGAATTTTATAGTTATCAAACACTACACATGAGATGCTGTAATCGGAGGACTTCCTATCGATGGCAATCACAAAGTGGTTAGCCAGATCACTGCATTTTTTGATCGATTCTTTAGCCACAATCAGTTCATTGACCACAGCCATACCATCGAAGACTATGCATGTTTGCTCTGGGATTGCTACTTCTTCTGGAGATGGTTCCTCTGTCACTGGCTCCTCTGCAACGAGAGCCTCCAGTTGATGAATTAACTGTGATTTATCTTCACATGGATGAAGACTTCCATCAGCTTTCATTAGCATACTGTTTGTAGTAGAGAACTCATATTTTCCAATAACCTCTTTGAGATCGATCTCACGTGTAGAGCATGTGATCATAAGGAGACGGGCCATCATGAAATTGGATGCCTTCAAATTGACTTCAGTTGATCCAGATGCTACCTTTATTGTTGTACACCCTGCATTCCAGCCAAGCACTTTCACCTTTGTCATTTTGTCCCATAGATTATTTTGCCCTTGGATTCTCTCCTTTACAAAATTGCAGTAAGCAGTTCTACCTCTCTCTTCAGTGCCAAGTATACTATCTTGAACATTTTGTGGCATGATGACATTTGTTGTGATGTTGTACAACTTCATTTCTGTACCATCTTCACACTTGGACACTGTGAAAGGATTCGACTTTGACAGGACTTCTTTCAGTTGTAGAACATTATTTTCTTGGCGCATCACCATGCTGTTGGAGAGGGCAATGGTGAGTATCACGTGTAACTTTTGACATTCCCAACATTTCTTCCATTTCCTGTGATGTAGCTGTTAAGTGTGGTGTGCTGAGGCAATACCGTAGATCTTCCAATGTCTGTGACGTTAGTAGTTTCTGCATAGCATGGAGTATGCCACTTCACATGTTGGTCCTTTAGCTGTTCTACAGTTGTATCACCCAGACGGTTATCAATTCCAATGAATTCCAGTTCACCTAAATCAGCCCTACGACGGACAGAATGCAGAAATTTTTCATATGATGAATATTTTGGGTGTTGTCTCAACAAATCACTGCTATGTTTTTGACATTTAATACACAGTTTATAGTTTGTATTGGTGCGTGGTATTTTTATAGGTGGCTCTCCCATCTTTCTTCAGGCTGTTGTAGCTATATTCTGAAAAAAGTATAAACAAATATTTAATAAATATTAAACATGTGATAATAGGTATTTATGGGGAAATAGTCAAATTAGGTCATGATAACAGCTATGAAATATCAAAAAAGAACATAATAAAAATTTCATTATTTTGTCTGCCGCTATAAGCTAAAAAATGGCATTATTGACAATTTCCTTGTCAAGTTTTATATTTAGACCTTTATAAAGTATCACAAATGATTGCTGGCCCTCTAAAACATACATTTAGACACTAATATCATGTAAATACCTCTATCAGAGGTAAAGATATGGTCGGAAATGTGTTTTTACATGAGCGAATTTCAAGATGGCCGCCAATAATCCAAGATGGCGGCCAAAAAAATGCCAACCAGAATTTTTGATAAATTTATGGTCCATAGTCACTAAAAAATTAGGTTGGCAAAAATTAACCCAAAATTGTCACGATATTACATGACCTGGATTTTTTTAAACCCACTTTGTTGTGATCGTTGTCCTCCTGAAGGATTCTAACTGGCCGATTGTGGAATCCTATTTGACTTCAGACAGAGTTTAACGCTTGTCCGATTTGATTATAAAATCCTACAAAAAAAACCCTATCGACACTGATAAAACTGATGTCCACACAAGTCCTTCCTTGTGAAACAATTAATTTCCTAATTATACACCATACACTTCTCACCCTTGTACAATGAACTTAAAAATCCCCATTTGTTTGCAATATTATTTGGTTCTATTTCATTTATTCTTACTTTAGTTAACAGTTAGACCAACCCGATTCAATTCACTTCTACATTACATCAGAGAGTTTTATTCTAACTTGGTACTTGGTCAGTTCCAAGGAGTACGAGCCACTGAGAAACTATACTTCCTCACGTGCTCGTACGCCAAACTTTTAGATTTCAAAGCATTTTATACTTCCATGAGAGAAAGGTTGGGGGATATTCACCCAGACTGTAGACGTGTCCTTGAGACGAAAAGCCACTTCGTACATTTTCTAAGCAAAGGTTCATTTATCAGCTCGGTCACTCTGCTCCAGAACAACACATTTCTTATCATTTAGGGCAAAAGTCTTTTGGCCAGAAATGACAGCCAATTCAATTTGCAGCATAGAAGTTACATTTCTGAAACTCCATTTGTTGCAATTTAAAATACATTAATATAAATTTTTCCCCCACACTCCCCCGTTTTTTTTTTTTTTAAAGGAAAATTTGAATAATTTTTCTTACACATGATTACCATGTCCCATTCCTGAAGGAGAAAAGATTTCCATTATTCAAGTTCAATCAACAATGGCAGTGAGTGCTCATATCAGAAAATGAGTGAGTTTCCATTTAATTTATGGCCTGTTCATCAGCATGTGTCACACATTGGAAACATGCTACCCGAAGTCAGAAGATAAACAGGTCAGGGTGTGGATAGAGCGGCACCCAACGGGAAACACAATCGAAGCACTCCTTGAGCTGAGGAGAAGGTAGATGTGGGCAAGTACAAGTTTGGGCCAAACACTGGGTTGAAGGAGCGCAGTGTGGAATTGCAGGCCTGTCGTACATTGAAGCAACCACAGCAAGTTCACGATGTATTTGCAGAGCGGCAATCGAGAGTGTGGCTGAGAACATTCCTCCATGCAGGCACCACACAACGCCGACGTTAAGACTTTGCTCAACCTTTTCCTCAGTGGGTTTTTTCTTTCTTTTCCCACATTGCTCCATCTTATCTCCTCAGGAAGGGGAGGGATAATCATGTGTTGAATGCTCAATCACCCAAATCTGGCTTCTCCCATCGTCCAATCTTTGTGTGGAAACTTCATTTAGATGAAATCATACATTGCTTCAAAGACTGCTTTCAACACTCCGAAACAAACAAAGCATCAATTAAACACCAATCAATAAACGTCATGGGCACATGTAGTTCTACAAGACTAACAAAGATTGTTATGGAAGCATTTAACTTGCATTATATGTCATATCAATATTTTAATCCCTTTCCTTGTTATTTCCCAAAACACATTGCTAAAATATACAGAAATCCCAGTTGTACGTATACTCAAAACATCCATCTCATTTGCTATTTCCATCGACATTTTAAATCTCTGACATTTCTCCATCTATCCACTTCTCTCTCACCAAAACAGCAAACATGCTGCCATTTTTCCAATTCACATACACAAACCATCTATCACTTCCTCCGACCTTCTCAATTACGAATCCATTTTCTTTTATCAAAACAAATAAATCATTTTAAACAGTTGTTCAAAAATTGTCAAATCACTTGTCAAATCTGTTATCAGACGAATATCATTTATATTGCAGCTCAAACACTCTGTCTAAACATGCAGCTTCACCCTCCACAATCTTTATCCCAGTCTTGGAAAAGCATCTTAAACTTCAGACTAATAAACATCCAAACTCTCTTAAACAACTTTTTGGTCAAAACAAAATATTTCCTTTTAAAATCCATAAATGAAAAATTTAATCTTCAGCATCTATCCAATTAAATCATGAATTTACCTTGACTGAATCGATCAAAGGGTTACACTGGGTTGTTTGCCATTGCCTTCCCAGCACAAGTTCAGGTAACCTCAACATTCGCAGACGAATAAAACAATATTTCAACGTCCATCCGAGGGAATCATCTATTATCTGTGAATCGCCCCACGTGCTAAACATCATCAAATCATTAAAATCATTCCAAATCACGTTTCTACATTTAAATCACATACAGTATATCCACATTCACAATTGTTATTTCACAATTTATTCAAAATTCCGATGGTTGTAAAATAAAACTTCAACACTTTTTCCTAAATGGACTTCACTTTAAACATTCAGTAGAGAGGGTGCACCACAAACACCAAGGAACAGGAAGTTCTCTCCACATCCGGTGGGAAGAAAAAGGAAAAAACTCTGACAGGCAAAACCCACAGTTTGCATTACTCTGTCATGGCTTCAACACGTACACTAAACAGCATTGCATCTCATAGACTCGCGTGTGATCACGTCACAAATACCAATCACATTTCTATCTCATCCTCTTGAATCTGCATATGAATCGAATTTCACACCTAAAGCAAAGGCTCGAACAAAGACTCAGTGTAACGATAGGCCACCCCCCACAGATCGAGTGGAGGGGGTCTCACACAGTGGAGTTTGCGACCTTCGCGTGGAAATACAACGCAAAGAATGTATAACATGCCATTTCAAACAGACCCACAGCTCAACTCAGCACGAGTTAAAATATCGTCAAAATCCCAACAGAACACGTTTCATTGCAGTGAATATTGGAATCGCACAAGTTTCATTTTTTTTTTTTTACTCTCAGGAACACATGCATCTCAATGCAAATCACCAACCATGCTCCCAGCTGGTTAATCGTCTCCTGCACTCTACAAAACGTTTCGTGCAAATCATTGCATTTACAAATCCGTAAAACCTCCACACAATATAATATAACAACTTCACTGCCAACAAACTTCCAGTGAGTTCAATGAACAAAAAGTAACTCTTATAACTCTTACAAACAGGTAACTTACAATGTTTATCTATTTTAACCCTATCTCGGCGTCTCAGCCATGTCCTTGGCCATCTCTCTCACAGCCGGTCCGTATCAATGCAAACATGTGGCATGTCGCTTCATCATGCCCATTTCATTACGCATCTGGCTCCTTAACAAGCCTCTTCTTGTCATCTGACTCCTCTTCTTCTCCAGCACTTTTCTAAAACAACTACAGTACTTGTAGTTTACTTTAAAACGGACTCCCTCCGCCGGATCCTCTTCTTTCTCTCAATAAAATTATCTGACAATGAACTTTTCTTTGTTCGAAATGCGTTACCTGCTGAGAGCGCTCTCCCTTACCTTCGCTCAAGCACTTGTCGTTCCTCCAGGCACTGCCTCCGGCAGATTAAGCACCTGCGGTCATGAGCACCGCACCAACGTTGGTTCGAATCCGAGTCTCGGCGCCAACTGACGTGGATTTTTTAAACCCACTTTGTTGTGATCGTTGTCCTCCTGAAGGATTCTAACTGGCCGATTGTGGAATCCTATTTGACTTCAGACAGAGTTTAATGCTTGTCCGATTTGATTATAAAATCCTACAAAAAAAACCCCTATCGACACTGATAAAACTGATGTCCACACAAGTCCTTCCTTGTGAAACAATTTATTTCCTAATTATACACCATACACTTCTCACCCTTGTACAATGAACTTAAAAATCCCCATTTGTTTGCAATATTATTTGGTTCTATTTCATTTATTCTTACTTTAGTTAACAGTTAGACCAACCCGATTCAATTCACTTCTACATTACATCAGAGAGTTTTATTCTAACTTGGTACTTGGTCAGTTCCAAGGAGTACGAGCCACTGAGAAACTATACTTCCTCACGTGCTCGTACTCCAAACTTTTAGATTTCAAAGCATTTTATACTTCCATGAGAGAAAGGTTGGGGGATATTCACCCAGACTGTAGACGTGTCCTTTAGACGAAAAGCCACTTCATACATTTTCTAAGCAAAGGTTCATTTATCAGCTCAGTCACTCTACTCCAGAACAACACATTTCTTATCATTTAGGGCAAAAGTCTTTTGGCCAGAAATGACAGCCAATTCAATTTGCAGCATAGAAGTTAAATGTCTGAAACTCCATTTGTTGCAATTTAAAATACATTAATATAAATTTTTCCCCCACACAATCCACATCAGATTAAAAAAATCCACATCAGTTGGCGCTGAGACTCGGATTCGAACCAACGTTGGTGAGGTGCTCGTGACCGGAGGTGCTTAATCTGCCTGAGGCAGTGCCTGGAGGAACGACAAGTGCTTGAGCGAAGGTAAGGGAGAGCGCTCTCAGCAGGTAACGCATTTCGAACAAAGAAAAGTTCATTGCCAGATAATTTTATTGAGAGAAAGAAGAGGATCTGGCGGAGGGAGTCCGTTTTAAAGTAAACTACAAGTACTGTAGTTGTTTTAGAAAAGTGCTGGAGAAGAAGAGGAGTCAGATGACAAGAAGAGGCTTGTTAAGGAGCCAGATGCATAATGAAATGGGCATGATGAAGCGACATGCCACATGTTTGCATTGATACGGACCGGCTGTGAGAGAGATGGCCGAGGACATGGCTGAGACGCTGAGATAGGGTTAAAATAGATAAACATTGTAAGTTACCTGTTTGTAAGAGTTATAGGAGTTACTTTTTGTTCATTGAACTCACTGGAAGTTTGTTGGCAGTGAAGTTGTTATATTATATTGTGTGGAGGTTTTACGGATTTGTAAATGCAATGATTTGCACGAAACGTTTTGTAGAGTGCAGGAGACGATTAACCAGCTGGGAGCATGGTTGGTGATTTGCATTGAGATGCATGTGTTCCTGAGAGTAAAAAAAAAAAAAAAAAAATGAAACTTGTGCGATTCCAATATTCACTGCAATGAAACGTGTTCTGTTGGGATTTTGACGATATTTTAACTCGTGCTGAGTTGAGCTGTGGGTTTGTTTGAAATGGCATGTAATACATTCTTTGCGTTGTATTTCCACGCGAAGGTCGCAAACTCCACTGTGTGAGACCCCCTCCACTCGATCTGTGGGGGGTGGCCTATCGTTACACTGAGTCTTTGTTCGAGCCTTTGCTTTAGGTGTGAAATTCGATTCATATGCAGATTCAAGAGGATGAGATAGAAATGTGATTGGTATTTGTCACGTGATCACACGCGAGTCTATGAGATGCAATGCTGTTTAGTGTACGTGTTGAAGCCATGACAGAGTAATGCAAACTGTGGGTTTTGCCTGTCAGAGTTTTTTCCTTTTTCTTCCCACCGGATGTGGAGAGAACTTCCTGTTCCTTGGTGTTTGTGGCGCACCCTCTCGACTGAATCTGTTTAAAGTGAAGTCCATTTAGGAAAAAGTGTTGAAGTTTTATTTTACAACCATCGGGATTTTGAATAAATTGTGAAATAACAATTGTGAATGTGGATATACTGTATGTGATTTAAATGTAGAAACGTGATTTGGAATGATTTTAATGATTTGATGATGTTTAGCACGTGGGGCGATTCACAGATAATAGATTATTCCCTCGGATGGACGTTGAAATATTGTTTTATTCGTCTGCGAATGTTGAGGTTACCTGAACTTGTGCTGGGAAGGCAATGGCAAACAACCCAGTGTAACCCTTTGATCGATTCAGTCAAGGTAAATTCATGATTTAATTGGATAGATGCTGAAGATTAAATTTTTCATTTATGGATTTTAAAAGGAAATATTTTGTTTTGACCAAAAAGTTGTTTAAGAGAGTTTGGATGTTTATTAGTCTGAAGTTTAAGATGCTTTTCCAAGACTGGGATAAAGATTGTGGAGGGTGAAGCTGCATGTTTAGACAGTGTTTGAGCTGCAATATAAATGATATTCGTCTGATAACAGATTTGACAAGTGATTTGACAATTTTTGAACAACTGTTTAAAATGATTTATTTGTTTTGATAAAAGAAAATGGATTCGTAATTGAGAAGGTCGGAGGAAGTGATAGATGGTTTGTGTATGTGAATTGGAAAAATGGCAGCATGTTTGCTGTTTTGGTGAGAGAGAAGTGGATAGATGGAGAAATGTCAGAGATTTAAAATGTCGATGGAAATAGCAAATGAGATGGATGTTTTGAGTATACGTACAACTGGGATTTCTGTATATTTTAGCATGTTGTTTTGGGAAAAACAAGGAAAGGGATTAAAATATTGATATGACATATAATGCAAGTTAAATGCTTCCATAACAATCTTTGTTAGTCTTGTAGAACTACATGTGCCCATGACATTTATTGATTGGTGTTTAATTGATGCTTTGTTTGTTTCGGAGTGTTGAAAGCAGTCTTTGAAGCAATGTACGATTTCATCTAAATGAAGTTTCCACACAAAGATTGGACGATGGGAGAAGCCAGATTTGGGTGATTGAGCATTCAACACATGATTATCCCTCCCCTTCCTGAGGAGATAAGATGGAGCAATGTGGGAAAAGAAAGAAAAAACCCACTGAGGAGAAGGTTGAGCAAAGTCTTAACGTCGGCGTTGTGTGGTGCCTGCATGGAGGAATGTTCTCAGCCACACTCTCGATTGCCGCTCTGCAAATACATCGTGAACTTGCTGTGGTTGCTTCAATGTACGACAGGCCTGCAATTCCACACTGCGCTCCTTCAACCCAGTGTCTGGCCCAAACTTGTACTTGCCCACATCTACCTTCTCCTCAGCTCAAGGAGTGCTTCGATTGTGTTTCCCGTTGGGTGCCGCTCTATCCACACCCTGACCTATTTATCTTCTGACTTCGGGTAGCATGTTTCCAATGTGTGACACATGCTGATGAACAGGCCATAAATTAAATGGAAACTCACTCATTTTCTGATATGAGCACACGCTGCCATTGTTGATTGAACTTGAATAATGGAAATCTTTTCTCCTTCAGGAATGGGACATGGTAATCATGTGTAAGAAAAATTATTCAAATTTTCCTTAAAAAAAAAAAAACGGGGGAGTGTGGGGGAAAAATTTATATTAATGTATTTTAAATTGCAACAAATGGAGTTTCAGAAATGTAACTTCTATGCTGCAAATTGAATTGGCTGTCATTTCTGGCCAAAAGACTTTTGCCCTAAATGATAAGAAATGTGTTGTTCTGGAGCAGAGTGACCGAGCTGATAAATGAACCTTTGCTTAGAAAATGTACGAAGTGGCTTTTCGTCTAAAGGACACGTCTACAGTCTGGGTGAATATCCCCCAACCTTTCTCTCATGGAAGTATAAAATGCTTTGAAATCTAAAAGTTTGGAGTACGAGCACGTGAGGAAGTATAGTTTCTCAGTGGCTCGTACTCCTTGGAACTGACCAAGTACCAAGTTAGAATAGAACTCTCTGATGTAATGTAGAAGTGGATTGAATCGGGTTGGTCTAACTGTTAACTAAAGTAAGAATAAATGAAATAGAACCAAATAATATTGCAAACAAATGGGGATTTTTAAGTTTATTGTTCAAGGGTGAGAAGTGTATGGTGTATAATTAGGAAATAAATTGTTTCACAAGGAAGGACTTGTGTGGACATCAGTTTTATCAGTGTCGATAGGGTTTTTTTGTAGGATTTTATAATCAAATCGGACAAACGTTAAACTCTGTCTGAAGTCAAATAGGATTCCACAATCGGCCAGTTAGAATCCTTCAGGAGGACAACGATCACAACAAGGTGGGTTTAAAAAATCCACGTCAGTTGGTGCCGTGACTCGGATCGAACCGAGGTTGCTGCGGCCACAACGCAGAGTACTAACCACTATACGATCACGGCCAACCTGCGCGGGGAAACCCCAATGGATTTCCAATTTAAATTCCACATCAGTTGAATCAACAGCATATACGATCTATCCTCTCTTCTCTCTTCTCTCTATCCTCTCTTCTCTCTTCTCTATCCTCTCTTCTCTCTTCTCTATCCTCTATCCTCTCTTCTCTCTTCTTTCTACCCCCCTCTCTCTATCCCCCCTCTCTCTACCCCCCTCTCTCTACCCCCCTCTCTCTACCCCCCTCTCTCTATCCCCCCTCTCTCTATCCCCCTCTCTCTATCCCCCTCTCTCTATCCCCCTCTCTCTATCCCCCTCTCTCTATCCCCCTCTCTCTATCCCCTCTCTCTATCCCCCTCTCTCTATCCCCCTCTCTCTATCCCCCTCTCTCTATCCCCCTCTCTCTCTCTCTCTTTTACTCATTTCTCCACCCCCCTCCCCACCCATAATATTGCCTGCCCTCAGCCAAGGCATGTGTTGCATTTGCTAGTGGTAAATAAATAAATAAATACAGAAGCGATTTTAAAAAACCTGGCCGTCTTGTGCTGTTCAGTGACAGACGGATAAGGGGTATTTTCATTGACTGTGACCTTGCCCTTTGACATTTTGACCCAATTATTAATTAGTCTTCATATTCTGATTTTCGGAGTTTGTTGAAAACTTGATGACAAAAGCTGAAGTGTTAAAAATGCTATGACCTGGCGAGACAGACAAATAGATAGGTGGACAGAAGTGATTGTAAAACCCCATCACCCGCTGCACAGGCAGACAGGTTCATAATATTCTCACCCTTTTGTGTAAGTGTGATCAAACTTTCTTGCTCTTTAATGTTTCAAACATAGAGCTAAGTTTATCATTACTGGTATTCATTGAATATTTATGAGCATTTAATGATATCAGGCCCCCTTTTCATGTCGTACATGTAATGAGGACGAATTTCCTCCTAATTTTTTCCTTATGTCACATTACATATTTAAATACAACTGTGTAGTGAGTGAGTAATACCGACTCACACTGGGAGCGGAATATGATGTCAATACCCCCTCCCTGCTCGAGGTCCTCCTCCTTCACATGGCAGATGGACGGACGCACGCATCTCCTTTTAGTAATAGTCACACATGACCCTCGAGGTATGCACACATGTTCTGAGCTGTCTAGCCTGGGCTCGAATCCTGACCCAGCTATAAACTGTCACCCTGGTGTTTCACAAGCAGGGTGATTTGTGTGTGTGTGTGTGTGTGTGTGTGTGTGTGTGTGTGTGTGTGTGTGTGTGTGTGTGTGTGTGTGTGTGTGTGTGTGTGTGTGTGTGTGTGTGTGTCGTCCCTTGGGTGGACGTTAAACTGGGCATTGTGTCCCATCCGTCGGCATTAGTTGTTGAATGTTAAAAATCTCATATGATGTCCTTCACGAAGAGGAGGCGAGCTGTCTTGGTATCCTGAACAAATTATAAATTCCCGCCGAAACTATACACTTATTCGACCATCAGGCCTGGCCACCTTGTTCGTGAAAGACTTCGACGAACAAACTTCCCCCTGCCAACCCGACAAGAACGTAGGAATAACTACGGTCGTTAAAAAAAGATGAGGAAGAAGACTTCATTTCAATACTACTCAGACACTCCACCAGGGAGCGCGAGTTACAAACGTGAGTTTTTGTTCTCAAGAGTGAGAATCATCATGAGCACTGATTTGAAAACGATCTGATGCAAGAGACTGATGATGGAAACTGTTGGAGTATGAATACAGGAGAATCATTTAATTAGTACTTTTGGGTGGGAGGAGGGGGGTAGAGAGATTAAAAAATACATTTCCTTAATTGAAATAATTAATATGAGGTGGGTGAGTCAGCAGTCAAGGTTCACGTGGAGGTCAGAATAACTGATTTACCCCCAAATATCCCCTGGTCTCGCTCTGACACACCCCTGCCCTGTAGACCGTAGTAACATCTATCCCTTCCCTCTCTCTTTTGCTCTGACGAAGGGTTAACGCCTGAAACGTCGGCTTCTTCTCCTTTCCCATGGTGGTTACATCCATCCGTCCATCCATTGGGAGCATGCGCTTTCGCAGCACATCGCTGCGTCCACTTCCCACTTTTACTCCAGGGGTCTGTCTGGCCATCCCTCAGGCAGATGCCTGGCCCATCCCCATGGCTTAGAGATAGGACATTCCAGGCACCCACCCAAAGGGACCGCCTCAGGTTAACTCGAGGTGGTGGACAACACCTCAACACCACCCCCAACACACACTGCAGTGTGTTTTGGGGAGTGCAAATCATTTCCGGAAGCATTCCTCGATCAAACTGCTGTTGATTTAATCGATTGTTCTTCTTGCCCACCGACGCAAATCGACATGAAGTGAAATAGTTGTTTAATGCAATCAGAGTTCCTGCACTTTTCTTGGTCGAGCAGCCTCCATTGAAGCATGAGAGCCAGTCCAGATACAGGTACTACCACCTGGATGGGCAACCCCAAAATGTGTTTTTTTCCTTTTCCATCTTGCCAATGGCCTCATCACGTCCTTGTCACACACCCAACGTGTGCATCAAACTTCATCCGAATCCGTCCACAGTTTTTTGAGATAACCTGCTCACAGACAGACAAACAGACAGGGGTGAAAACATAACCTTGGGTCACCTTCAGTGGTGGAGCCGTGGAGGTAATCATGAGAAACAACAGGCATGAATGGCCTCTTCCTATACTTCGTTGTTTTCCTTTTACAACAATATCATAATGTAAAGGTTCGGTTGGCAGAAAGCTGAGAGGTATGTGCATTCTCCTTTTAACCGTCGAGCTATAAACCTCCATCATGGTATTTCGCATGCAGCACGATGCATCAATGTGTGCTCATCAGGAGGACGTTAAGCCGGAGGACCCGTCTACCAGCACCGGTCCTTGGTGGACATTTAACATCTTGCGGTGGTCTTTCGCGAAGAGTCGGCGTGTTGTCACCGGCATCCTGAACATGACAAATTCCACACCTAAAGCTGCAGGTCTGCTCTTCTTGGAGGTTCCTTGACACCAGGTTCCACTGCTCGCTCTCTCAGAGTATGGTTGTTGTCTGGGCAGCACAGCTTTGCATTACAAACACAGATGTACACAGGACGTTTGCACGTGTCAGGTGAACGGGCATCTTCAGCTTTGAAGGGCAACCATGATGATATGATGATGATGATGATGATGTTTCTTATGCAGCCTGCGACCGCTGGTTGCATCATTTTCTGGAAGCGTCGCTGTGCCGGTGATGCAGTGCCCCTGTTACCAATAAGCTGGTACTCATTTTGCTGACCTCAGAAGGATTACAGGCTGAGTCAACCCACCTGGTGTTATTTCAACGACACGACACAAACTCGAACTCAAGACTCTTAAGATTTAAGCTGGCCACCTTAATCGTTAAGCCAACACCATGATGACGACACTACAATAGTTTAAGATCTTGTGTGTTTCATTACTTTTGTAACTTGGATTATTTTCATGGTAGGTGTTTTCATTAATAATTATCTGTTTATTGTCTGCAATGGATATGGTTTATACTCGTCGCCACGTCATTCAGGCATCTCAGATTTTATCGAAAATCGCTTTTAAAGTTTTGCAGCTTTATTAAAACACATAACTATTATTCACAGGGAAAGACAATTCAGGTCAAGTAACAAGTTGGCTGTTATTTTAAAATCCCAGCACCAGATGCACAGACATTCACTTGGATGAGAAATTGTGTATTTAAGACTTGCTGTAGTGCCAGGGTTTCAGTGTCATGGTCGGGTCCGAAAAACACATGAGCTAACCCCCAATGACGTCATGCAGCGTTCACTTTGAAAATTCAGAGAGAGAGAGAGAGAGAGAGATAGAGAGAGAGATAGAGATAGAGATAGAGATAGAGATAGAGATAGAGATAGAGATAGAGATAGAGATAGAGATAGAGATAGAGATATCAGATCCACCATCTTGGTTTCCAGAGTACAGTCGGCTACTTCAGTAAACTAAGTTGCAACAACCAAGTGAAACTCCCTCATTACATTTTAAGTTACTGATCCGAAGTAGTAGAGGCTATGGGTGAACTCGATTCCAAATAAAACCATCCGCATCGAGTCAAAAATGGAAGAGCGTACGTGTGGTTTGCATTTTGCTGGAGGATCCGTACATTGTGACCAAAGACCGTCGACATACCCTTGGTCGACCAAATGTCCTGAAGTCGTGATACATATCTAACTGAGGTCAAATTCGCTGCCGGTCCTTATTCAGAAGCACTCCCCAGCTGAACGTCGCGACTACACATACAAAGAAACACCACCAGGTTTTTTGCCTCTGTGTATTCTATGTAGCACCTCCTTTTTACCTCCACACCGAAGGTGGGCGGAGGTTATGTTTACACTCCTGTCTGTCTGTCTGTCTGTCTGTCTGTCTGTGTGCAAGGTATCTCAAAAAGTTATGGACTGATTCAGACGAAACTTGGTGGACAGGTTGGGTGTGAGACAAGGACAAATTGATTCGATTTTGGTGAAGATCCGGATGCGGACACGAGAATTATTTAATTTTTAACGTGATTCTTCACCATTGAGAGAAAGAACCAAAAACGATATATATCATGATATATCAAAGAGTTGTGGACAGATTCGGACAAAACTAGGTGGATGAGTTTGTTACGGTCCGAATCAGGATCCGGCCTATCATTGGGATACAAAAATGTAAACTGTTCACCTGGCGGCGGTATGCACTCCACCGAGTGCCCTTCCATTTTATTTATTTTCGATGTCATCATAATCGGTTTTCTGGTGTAAATACTGTGCTGTGATGTGCATATCTGTATGTCATTTATTTATTTATACTCAATCATACACCTTTTTGTTTTTTCTTTGCAAGAGTGAGGCTCACCATTTAAATTAGTGATGAGTGGAATATGTGGCCTTGGTTCCATCCCTAAAGCCCATACTGGTGCAAAAAGGTAGCATGATGGTCTTGTACATGAAAATAATTTTTCTCTACAAGATCTCGGCTCATGGAAGAGCAAGATGACTGCTCGGTTAAACGCCAATGTACCGACACTGGAGCAGTGGAGCAACTGATAGATGTAACAAGTGGAGGAATAACCGAGCAGGAAAAATGGGAGAGAGAGAGACAAAGATGGGGGTGGGAGGGAGGTTGAGGGGGGGGAGGAACACAGGTAACCTGCAGGTAAAATGGTTGAGTGAGATATGATCAATGGGGATGGAAAAGATCATGATCAAGGATGGGTGTTCATATCAGATGGTTGTGCATCAGTCACTTGTTGAAGCCCCAGTAGTGAGTGGTGAAGAATGGGATTGAACAGTCTCAGGAAGGCAGTTCCATAAACGGAATAAAAGAGGAAGCAAAGAGTGGGGGTGCAGAAAGCCTGGATTTTGGGAGTTTAATCAGGAGGGAGTTACTGGAATAACGCATGCATCCTGGAGGAGCTGGGAGGATCGCAGGTTGTGTAGAGGGAGCTAGACTGGATGACAGACAGTGAAAACAAGAAAAGTCACCCACCGGTCTGCGATGGGAGAACCAACAAGCCTTGTGCTCCAACCATACATGAAGATAGCCAAATTTTTGTCCCCCTCCGAAGTCTCTACTGGAGCAGTTCCGTAACGACGGTTTTGGTGAACTATCAAAGCCCGTCAAGGATCCAGCTCCAAAAGTTGTGCTTTTACTCATTTTATAATTCATGACCATCACCGGCATGCACATCACGCCTTCTAAATCATCCGCAGGGATTACATGATGATGGGTGGTCGTGAGTACTGATGATGACCCCAAAAACTTCCCAATGAAGCTTGAGCGTCACTGCGTGCTGCCTTGTAAAAGGAGTGCGATGTGGAATCGCAGGAGGGACCGGCAGCACACTGCAGTCTCCCAGCTCATCTGGAAAGCATCCGGCCGATCGTCTGGGATATCCGGCGCTCTCCAAGCCTCGTTTTTCACCGCTGCAGGAATTCCCCGAGTGCGCAGTCTTCGGGCCCCAAAGCTCTTCAAGCTGCAACCCGAACGAGCGTTCCAGCTTCCCCTCGTCTGGACACTTTTGAGCTATCGATAATTTTCTCGCAAACTCAAGATTCCACAACTCGGTGTGTTTATGGAACCCGCTATCAGCGTGCTGGACGTACAGACAACAACAGCTGCAAATGCACCAGGTGTTCTGGCGCTGCAACGGGATGGCTCGCTGGACGCTCCTGGGGCATCTGGAAAATATCTGGCCTCGAGGGCACCTCCTCTGGCCTCTGCAGGTGGCCTGGCGCCCGGCGGGCTCTTACCCTCGTTGATTTATCATTTCCTTACCGCTTCGATTCCACTGTGGATCTTATCCCTCGATCGACGCTGCTGGAGAAAACTACTTGACTTCCTTCCTTCCTCCTCTTTTCTTGCTGCCTGACTTGGCTGCTTTGACCGCTATTTTATATGTATTTGGACATTTTCGAGGATTTCCCCCACAACATGATGTGCAATGTTGTTGACTTCCATTTTCCTTTACTTACTTCCTTGGCATTTACAAGAAAGAAAGAAAGGTTTACTATTTCACAATACATCACCTTGTAACTGTGTTCAGAATAAATAAATAAACACGAGTCCCTTGCAATTGGAACTTCGATGTAGGAGGCCATTAGTCCCATCAAAGCCTGTTCAATGGTTGCCAACCTATGGTTGTTTGTCCATACTATTATATGACTCGATATATATATATATATATATATATATATATATATATATATATATATATAATGAGGGTAGTCAATAAGTAACCTTAAAATGGCGAGATAAATTTGAGAATGTAATACGTGTAGTTGTAGACTGTAGACGTCTACAACTGCACACATTACATTCTCAAATTATATCGCCATTTGAAGGTTACGTATTGACTGCCCCTCACAATGTATAAAGCTCTTTCGAACCACTGATTCACTGACTGACTGATGTTAAAGATCGGTAACTTTTCGGTGACGTAGAAAGATGAAATTTTACGTGCCGATGGACATCGAAGCCGATACACTGGGAAAAATCACAGAACCGACGGAAAGCATCCTTCAATGAAAATACAGTATAAGTAAAAGAAAATAAATTAAAAAATGGGATTTTTTTTTTGAAAAAATGCACATGAGCAACCTGAGACAATGGGGAAGCACAGTTCGTTATTGCTTATAATGTGTAAGCATACCCCACTTGTAGTATATAAAGCTCATTATAACCACTCACTGACTCATTCACTGACTGATATTAAAGATCAGTACCTTCCCGATGACGTAGAAAGCCGAAATTTATCGCGTGCCATCGGACATCGAAGCCAATATACCGGGAAAAATCACAGAACCGTCGGAAAGCATCCGTAAATGAAAATATAAATAAATGAAAATAAATGCAGGTGAGCAACCTGAGAAAATAGGGAAGCACGGTAATTTTGCATGTCGACGGATATCAAAGCCGATACATCAGGAAAAATCACAGAACTGTCAGAAAGCGTCCGTAAATGAAAATATAAATAAATGCATAAAAAAATGTGCAGGTGAGTGACCTGAGACAATAGGGAAGTATGGTTCGTTATTGCTTTAAATATGTAAGCATAATACAGTGTAAATGTCTGTGTGCTCTTGCCATTTATAGCAGGACAATGGACGAACAATGGGTGGAGGAACCAATGGATGCAAGTGAGTTTTGGGGTATTCTAACGTTTTAAAAAAAATTATTTAGCGAAGAAAACCTCCATGGGAGATTGATCAGCTTATATGATGGAAGCTTTGGAGGACCACTTAATATTTCATAGGACACCACAATGAGATGTGTGAATGCTGTCCAGAATGGTTATGACTCATTAAGACATTGAAGATGCATGTAAAGACCGACTAACAACTACGACTGACGAAGAACGCGTTTGGAGGGTTGACGCAATTCTGCAGCTGAACCAGAGCGTTGCCTGCATGGTACCGGAATTACATTGGAAGCAGGCTCTCGTCCTGTAGGCATGTGTGTGTCTGCACACTGGCCAGAAAACCCCGTGTGAGATCACAGTTGGTCTTGACGCGTATTGATATGCACAACTCATCTGGAGTGTTGGCAACATGTCGGTGGCACGTTCCTGGAGCACATCTTCACGGCGGGTTAAACAGTACTCAAACAGGTGCTTTCGTTGGATCCATTGTTGAAAAGGCAATGTCAAAAATGGCAATCACCTCCAAAGTCATCTTAAAAAGACCAGTCAGTCACCTTTGGTTTATATGATACAGAAACTCATAAAGTTTTCTACATTTTCAGGTCTGGTGGTTAAATGTAAAAGAAAATGGTGACTCTACAAGAGAAAGCTCAATGCGTCGAAAGGTTCATCGAGACGAGATTTGACACACAATTTCAGCGTAATTTCCGTACAAGGTATGGCAGGAATGCACCATCATGGACTAGTATCAGAGAGAGGGTACAAGAGGTTTAAGGAAACTGGAAGTTGTCAGAAACGGAAAAGTACCGGTCGTTCAAGCACAAGTCCAGCAGATGTTGAACGAGTGTGGGAATCGTTTCAACAAAGTAACAGAAAATCAATTTGATGCACATCCAGAGAACTGGGACTACCAACAACCACTGTCCACAGGATTTTGCATAAAAGACTGAAGCTTTATGCCTATAAAGTGCAGATTCTGCCGGAACTCAAACCCAATGATGGACCCAAAACGCAAGACGTTCGCCTTGGAAATGCTTAGTCACATAGAGGATGACGAAGATTACGTGAAAAAGGTCATGTTCACAGACGAAGCTTGCTTTCATGTATCGGGGAAGATCAACCGGCACAATGTGAGGATTTGAGACTGAAAACTCCCACGTGATCATTGAACACATACGCAACAGTCCAAAGGTCAACAATGTGTGGCGTGGCCTTCTCCAAGACTGCTTAGTGGGTCTTTTACTTTGTGGAGGATACAGGGGCCTCAACCATTTACATGAACATGTTGGAAGGATTCGCCTTCCCACAGATTGTGGACTTGCAACTCAATATCATTTTTCAACAGGACGGCACTCTCCCTCATTGGACCTGAGTCGTTCGAGTCGTCCTGATTTTAAAAATTCCAGGTCGCTGGATTGCCAAGATGGACCAACCGACTGGCCCCCGTGATTACCAGACATAACCCCCCTTGATATTTTTTTGTGGGGATTTGTCAAAGATGTCTACAATCCCAAGGTGGCAAACATGCAGGGTCTTCATTCTCGGATCACAGCGGCATGCGCACTAGTTAACGCAAACATGCTGAGCCGAACATGGCAAGAACTCGTGTTCCGCCTTGATGTCACACGGAGCTCACGTTGATGTGTATTGATTATTGTGCACAAAACTTTATGAGTTTATGTATCATATAAACCAAAGGGTATCATTGTATCGTGGTTCGAAATATATTAACAACTTCCGGTTCCGGGTTTGGAGCGACGAGAGGTCTCCTTCGGGGCTCCCTGCTGACGTTCTCAAAGTTAAGTTTCCGGTCGTTATTTGTCCCTTTTTAACTGTTTAATTTTCTCACCGACATGTTACTGTGTGTTCCTAGTTCGGTTTTGTTTCAAAAATCGTGCTATTTTGTGAGTATTTTTGTCGACGTTCTTACCTGGTGTTTGAGGCCTAGGCCTTGGCCTAGGCTTGAGGCCTACCGGTTCCACTCGGTGTTCGATCGTTTTTTTTGTTGTTTGTTTTTTCTCCCCATTACCTTCAATTTCTACCCTCCCCATTACCTTCAATTTTCATCCTCCCCACTTTCCAAGCATCCCCCACTCTCCCAACTAATCTCTTTCTTATCTCAAAAAAAAAAAACCCAACAACAACAACACGCTCACCTTCTCCCGATTCTGCTTCTTCTTCTTCCTCTTAACTTCCTCCTCGTCTTCTTCCTCGATTTTTTTTTTCTACACTTCCATGACCTAATCTGTTGAACTCTCTCAAACATCAATATTAACAACAAAAACGATCTTATAATGCTTCATCTTCCTCTCTCACACATGTGGTACTCATTACTGTTTCACAATGCACTACTCTTCTGCTATTTTAACAGACTGCTCTCATTTCGAGCTCTCCTTCATTCCTTGCCTAAAAAATCCAACTATTACAGCGCTTCTTCTCTCCATTCTCTGAATTCGCCTTCATTGCATCCATCAAGAATTGTGTTAAATCGCATCTCTGACCTAAAACTTTTAAAAACCACAGTTTGCCATGAATGTTCGCTTTCCATGAACCATTCTGTTTTTCCAACTTCAATGCCAACTCACCCCCCTCACCCCTCACTCTCAAAGCAACCATCCCACTCTTCTCCCTCCAAGCCTCCTTCTCACCTCTCTCAAAAATTCCCCCCTCACCTTTCTCCCACCTTTCATCCCCCTCACTCATCCGTCTCAAAGTTTCCCCCCTCTCATCCACCAAGCTGCCTCCCTCCACTGCCCTCTCACCTTGATCTCTTCACTCCACCTCCTCAAATCCTCAACTGCCTTCTTCCTTGTCTCTTGTCCCCCCTCTCCCCCAGCACCACACAGCCTTTTCTCCTCCTCATTCGGCCCCCTCCCCTCGCTATTCTGCAATACCCCACACTCTTTCAACAACCCTCCTTACCTCCCCCCCCTCGTCCCTTGTCCTACCCTCCCCCTCCCCTCCACCTCCTGCACCCAAAGCCTCCTCCCCTACCTCTTCATTAAAAGTGTGGACCTCAAATATACGGGGCCTTCGCTCAAACCTTTCAGATCTTTCCATACAGGTTGCCACTGACAAACCAGACATTATCTGCCAAACAGAAACTTTCCTCTCCCAAGACGTGTCTGACTCCCAAGTATCTCTCCCCGGTTACTCCCTCTTACGGTATGACAGACCCGAGCCTCGTCCTGGTGGAGGTGTTGCTCTCTTCATCAAAGACTCTATTCCTCACTCTCCATGCACTGCCCTCACTCCCCCACACGCCCAGGAATACCTCTGGCTTCGGCTTCCCTCCACTCCCACCTCATGTTTATATGTGTACTGTACCGTCCACCGAACACTGATGACTCCATCTACACCTCACTATCCGAAAACATGGACCATCTTCTATCTTCTCATCCAAACTCTCTTTTCCTCTTATGTGGTGACTTCAATTGTCATCACGCCAGTTGGCTAGGTGTGGGTACCTCTCTCACCTGCCATGGCACCTCAGCAAAAGCTTTCTGCGACTCATTAGGACTGACTCAATCGGTCAACTTCCCGACCCGGATCTCAACCAATGGTACTCCATCTCTTCTGGATCTGATTTTGACAAATTTCCCTGACAATATCTGCTGCTCTTCCTTCGCTCCAATCGGTTCTTCTGACGACGTCCTTGTCAAAGTGGACATCTCTCTGGCTGTTATCAGAGAACCACCTCACCGCCGTCGAGTCTGGCAGTTCACTCAAGCCGACTGGCAGGGTCTCCGAGCAGCCATCAAACTTACAGACTGGTCTCCTATCACTACTTTCTCAAACATCAACTCATCCTGGGAATTCTTTCAAAGAAACTTGCTCTCCCTCATGCACAGATTTATCCCCTCTCGTGTTCAGTTGTCCTACCCTTCCTCCCGCCCTTGGTTTACTGAAGCTTGTGGCGAGGCAGTTGTCCTGAAACAACTTGCCTTTGCCTCATGGAAAGCAAACCCAACTGAGGGCAATCTCAGTTCCTTCCACAAAGCTCGGAACAAGTGTGTATCTACCCTCAGGAGAGCCAGAAAACAACATCTTTCTCATCTCAAGTCTGAACTCTCAAACCTCTCTCCCTCCTCAAAATCCTGGTGGCGTTTAATCAAATCTGTTTCTGGTGTAGGTTCCCCCTCCATCCCCTCCCTTACCTCAAATGGCCGCTTTGCTGATACCACACGTGATAAAGCTGAATGTCTAAACTCGGTGTTTGCAGCTAAATCTTGTGTCCTAAACCCATCACTTTCTCTACCCACTTTACCCAGTCGCACCCAACTGTCCCTGGACTCTGTATCCTTTTCTCCTGACAAGGTGGAAAGCTTGCTTTCAAACCTCGAGGCAGATTCTGCAGCCGGTCCAGACGGCATCAGCCCACGTGTCCTCAAAGCCTGCTCTTCTGCTCTTGCTCACCCTCTCTCTGTTCTATTCACCCTCTCATTTTCCCAAGGTCATCTGCCATCTGCTTGGAAATCTGCTAACATCACTGCCCCGCATAAAAAAGGTGCAAAAACAGATCCCTGTAACTCCAGACCAATCAGCCTTCTCCCAATCATCAGCAAGGTTATGGAATCCATCATCGCTTCAGACATGAAATCCTTCCTCTTCTCCAATGGCTTGATTTCCAATCATCAATTTGGTTTCAGACCAGGTCACTCTACCCTGGATATGCTGCTTCTGCTCTCCCATCAATGGATGGAGGTCCTCAATGCCAGACAGGAAATATCTCTCTGGGCCGTATCCCTGGACATATCACGTGCTTTTGACAAAGTCTGGCACCCTGCACTACTCACCAAACTCTCTTCCATGGTATTCAAGGCCATCTCCACTCATGGCTCGCAGACTTCCTCTCCTGTCGCAGTCAACGTGTGGCCCTAAATGGAGTTCTTTCATCCCCTCTTCCTGTGCAGGCTGGAGTTCCTCAAGGTAGCGTTCTGGGCCCTGTTCTTTTTCTGGTTTTCATCAATGATCTCTCGGACTCTCTGGAAAATCCTTTATTTCTCTTTGCCGACGACTCCACCCTCTGCCATACCATCTGTCATCCCTCAGACCGGCAAGCAGCAGCTTCTTCGCTCACTGCAGATCTGGATAAAATCACAAACTGGTCCAACACGTGGAACATGCCTTTCAATCCGGACAAATCTCACACTCTCACTATGTCTCTTCGAAAGGACCGTTTACAAAACCCCCCCATCCACTTTCTCAACAATCCTCTGGAAGAAGTCTTTTCTTTCAAGCTTTTGGGTCTCACTATCTGCCATGACCTTTCCTGGGAAAGTCACATTTCCAACCTCGCCTCAAAAGCCAGTCGCCGACTGGGAATCCTCCGTCGTGCAAAGTCCTTCCTCGGCCCTCTTGAGCTCCTGACCACTTACAAAGCTTTTCTCCGTAGCCTGATGGAGTACTGCTCTCCCCTCTGGGCTGGTGCTCCTGCCTCCCACCTTTCTCGGCTTCACGCTGTCGAAACCAGGGCTTTTAAGATCATCGGCATCTCCCGCAATGAAGCTGAGTCTTTGGGCCTCTCACTCAATCACCGCAGGTTGGTCGGTGGTCTTTCTGTCTTCTACCGACTCCTCTCCAGCCTTGCCCCCCTGCTCTCTCTGCGATTTGTCCCCACCACATTTCCACAGGGTGCTCAAGGTTCACCAACAACCCCCTTCTGGTAAAACTACCAAAATCACGAATCACTGCTCATCTTCACTCTTTCATTCCTCTTTTTTCCCACCTTTGGAATAATCTTCCTCACTCTATTCTTTCCCATTCTTCCCTCCAGGCTTTCAAAACAGCTGTTCACCACCACCTCTTATCTTCCCCCATCCAAATCCTCGATCTTTTCTACCCCCGATAATCCACCCAAGCCCACTTCCTTCAATTCCCCTGCTTTCCTTCCTGAAAGTCTCTGTAATGTCCATCTTCTCTTCGCCATGTTCCCCGTCCCATCCCCATCCCTCTCCCTTCCACAGTTCACCTAATGTGTCTGTTCCCCACTGTTTTGTCCCTTCCACTCCCACCCCTCTTGTCTCATTCCCCCTTGCTGTGAGTTGTGTGTTAGCTCTCATACGAGCCTCGACAAGGTATACAAAAAAAAAAAAAAAAAAACAACCACAGTTTTCCGGGTCCTTTTGGAACACCATGCATATATGCACACTCACACACACAAATGTGGATATTTCAAGACCTGGGAGGGCTCTTTTCCACCTTCTGAGACCTGCATATGGAGAGAAAAACCAACAACACTATCTTGGAGGCTGAAGAGTGCCAAAATCATACAGGTCATTATTGGAGCAATAGGAATGATGAAGAAGAACCTTTAGTCCAGCAGCCATTTCCCATATGAGGCCAAATAAGGAAATTCGTTCAACACCCCCTACAGAAAAGGTTTGACTTGACAGAGTGATAGAATAGACCCTATAGGACACCTCCAGGTAGTATGTGGTTTCAAATTGTGGTATCATTAAAATTCTACAGGCCATTTATGTTTGTTTTTTTGTATTTATGTACATACCAAGGGTACTGACCAAGAGGGTCACTGTGGGCGAGCAAAATTTAGGGGGAGGGGTAACGTGAACGTGAATATCTTTGTCTAGACTCAACCAATTTTCAATATCGAGTTATCATTGGCTTCCTATTATAATTCTCTATCAGAGTATGTACAGTTATTTGAAAATGGCCTTTGCCATGGCATCACCAAAGCTAAAATATCACACTCATTCAAACTTTCTGACATTTTTAATTGTGTTCTCATATGAAGGTGAACGGTGTTTCTCAATTACTACTGGTATGTATACATTTTGGAAATCAAACGCTTAATAAAGTATTGTTCTTTCAAGTGTCCGTTTCCTTTTTGTCTGGTCTGAATAGACCCTCGGCTTGGGGACTGGACCAAAGTGCCCTCGTTGATAGAGGACTACTGTAGTGGCATGAGTTGTCCTCTTTCCATCAAGAGTCTCTTTAGTCATGTCATTATTGTCTGCTGCCACCTGGACAATGACGCCTGGGGAGATGTTTGATGGCAATACCGTACCAAAGATGTCGCTCTTGGCTAGGATCTCCTGTGCAAGGCTTGTGTCAGTTGCCTCAACATCATCGTAGGAGTCACAGTGGCCCATTCGGCTCAGCATGATAATGAGCTGTTTTGACCTCGTCATATGGCGAACTGCAATTCCCAGGGCCACATGCTTGGGCATGTTAGTTCTAGCATGAGTCGCACAGTGTACAACATCCTGAGCAAGCATCAAAACACGTCTTTCATCTGATGAGTTGCTACATTCTGGTGCTGAAAACTCATCTTCATCTTCCTTTTCTGGTTTGGCAGTAACCCAGCGCAGTAGCCAGTAAAGACTGTCTGATATCACAGATTTGGATTTTGTCAGGGTGAGATCCATGATATTAGGTGGTCGGACTGATATGCCTTGGCATTCATTGATCTCCGACTTGATGAGTTTCGCAGTGCGGTACAGCAGACTCACCCTGTCGCAATCATCCATCGCTGTTGTGGGCTGTTTTCTTGGTACACCCGTGGCTGTTTCGGTGTTACACTGATGGGCAGAGTTGATAACATCTTGAAGGGATATGGAGCTTGAATACAAAAGCTCAGACTTACTAAGATCATATGGCTTATGGAAGACAATGTCATCTCCAAAGTGTTTCTTTAGTCGAAGTTTGAGTCGCTGGGTAGTGTGGCTGTCGACTGCCACTCCCTGTCCACGCAGAAAATGATTGTATCTGTCCAGAAGAATTGTCATATCAAAGGCCTTCCCACCATTCAGGTCAGCAGGGATATCTTCAGCCAATTGCTTGAATGCCATATCGTAACAAGTTTCTTGTCTCCCTTCATGGAAGCCAGCATACTGCAGATTAGCTTTGCTGATGTTTGAGGCATGGCAAGCTCTGTGGTATCGAGCTTCTGCTGCCACTAGATCGTTACTGACAGCACCAGTAGTCCGTAACATGTCCTCATCGCCCTTTGCGGTCGCTGCTTGCACAATAGTTTCACAGGCCTGGAAAGTTCTGACCATGGTCATCTCCTTTACCCTTCTGTGTGTTTTCTTCTTGTAGAAGAGGCACATAGTCCAGTCAGTGGACGTTTTCTGGGACCTGGATACCCTGGAGGTCTCCGTCAAACTTGTTTCAGATTGTGTGCCAATCTTAGATTCTTCTGCTGGTGTCGGTGAGAATGCAGATCTTCTCCTCTGCATGTAACGCATGTTTTCTTTGCTTGGCCATTTTTCGTAGCAATTTGAGTGCCATTTAACATCCGCGGTTGCCAAACTGTCAAAATCTGATTTTAAACGTTCGTATACTTCATCTCGTCGGAGTTCCAGTGCTGCAACAAGTATCTGTATGGAGTTATCTCGGGCTTTCCTCAGTGTCTCGTTTGAGTCCATCTGACAAATTATGCACTTGTGAAAGTTAGTCAACTTCTGTCTCTTTACAGGTAAAAGTTGCACTACTGCCTGACTCTCTGAACTGGCCATTGCTTCAGTTGGCTAGTAGGATTCTTTCAGATGTTCAATCTGGAATGACACAGAAAAGCAACTATGTTAACCCACAGCCTCTTTTACCATCATTATTAACATGACATTTTTAAACTTTATTTTTGTAATTATCTAGTCCATAAGAATTTCATAAAAAATAGACTAACACAGCATTTTTTAGTCCAGCAGAATGAACCTGTGAAAAATTCAATTGTTCAACACCCACTACAGAAAAGTTTGACTTGACAACTTAGTATGCTCTGAAAGATGCCTAAAATATAAATAAATAAAAAAGCTCATAGTATTTGTATTGTTTGTGATTTTTACCTCTTGTGGTTGTACAGTTGAATGAATATCGACATTTCTGTACATATTCTGAAAGAGAATTATAATACGAAGCCAACGATACCTCAATATTGAAAATTGGTTGAGTCTCGACAAAGATATTCACGTTTACGTTACCCCTCCCCAATTTTGCTCGCCCACAGTGGACCCTCTTGGTAAGTACCCTTGGTATGTATAATGGCCTGTAGAATTTTAATGATACCACAATTTGAAACCACATACTACCTGGAGGTGTTCTATAGGGTCTATTCTACCACCCTTTCAAGTCAAACCTTTTCTGTAGGGAGTGTTGAACGATTTCATTTTTTTTCAGGTCTTTGCTCCTGGACTATTTGCAGAGATATTAAACATTATCTCTGGGAATATTAATACAAACAAACTACAATTGGAGGCTGTTCGGGTCTCACTGACGTTCCTCAAACGAGCCCTCGGAACAAAACTCTGAGAACAAGAAAACTACACAACTTGGGCCATGAAATTGTGATCCGTCACCATACTGGAAGTGGATACTTCGAGTCCTGGGAGGATTCTGTTCCACCTTCTGAAACCTGAATAGGGAGATAACAGTCCAACACACACACACACACACACACACACACACACACACACACACACACACACACACACACACACACACACACACACACACACACACACACACACACACAATGCTCATGGCGGATGCTGCTGGTTTTTTAGACAATGGAGGTAAGGATGGGGTTAGCCCGGACTGAAAGAAGGGTGTTCTGGCCCTGTTCGAGATGTTGGGCAGCCTGCAAGCTGATTTTCGGAGGCAGTAATTGTTGCCGGGGTGCTGAGGGTGAGGATGGTGGGGGCAGGGAATCTGGGAGAGACTAATTATGTGTTGAGAGTGAAAGAGAAAAAAATCTTGAAAACAGAATGCAGACTCCTTACAGACAAAGCTCTGTGTCTGTGCAGCCACATCGTGCATCCGGAATGTGCGTTGAGAAGAAAAATAACTGCAGCTTCTCAAATGGGACAAAATGTCATCTCACAGGTGAGGCAGAGATCTGTACCGAGGCAAAAAGCTGTGAAGGTGCTACTTACCCCACAACCACCAAAGGGAAAGCTCCAGATGAGAGGTTCAAATGAGGAAAGCTGGAGCTTGGAGTAAAAATAATGATCCTTTATATTGCAAAATGCATTCCATACATGAAGCTTGAGGCATGAAAGGTAAGGGAAAGATTTTTGGACAAACTAAAGTCAACAAAACTGGCTGGCAGGCAGGACAGAGGCAATCCCACGATACAAATTTGAAGGTGTGGTGTCGACGGTTCACAAATATTTGACGAGAGACAGAATAGAAGAAATTAAAACAAGGTCCAGATAGAAAGTGCAAGAGAGAGAAGAATGATGTGAGTTGGGTGCTTGATAGAGGATGAAGGGGACTTGACTGCAGTGACACAGGGAGAGGCTATGCAACAAAGCCAAAGTATTATATGCTTCGCACCAGAGGTTCAGAGATGGAGACCAAATATAACAGAAAGAAATGATGCCAACCCACCCCTGGAGAGAGAACAAGTCCAACCCACTAACCCAAACCAGATGACACCTACACAGAAAGAAGGGATAAGAACAAGAACGGTAGTTGATGAGGAAGATGAGGGAGAAAAACTGAGCAGAGAAGAGGATGACAATAATGAGCAACATGGACTAGAAGAAGAGTTGGCCAACAAAATAGAGGAGATGACATTGATACCACTCAGGGAAAGACCACAACTCTATAGAATAGAAAACAACAATCGGACAAAAATACTCTTAAAGAGAACCAACTGAGCACTCAGAAGAATGACACCAAAATCATCCCCCTTGAAGGAAATCAATATTGTGTGCTGTACAGCGGTACTGCTCATTCAATAAAAAAGCAAACAGGTAAACAATTCCGTAAGACTAACAAACCAGGCCCTACAGACAGAGACAAGGCACCACCATGGAAAGGTAGACGAATGACGCAGAGAGAAGAATTGAGAAAGGAAGCAGGACGAATGCAGCAATTCAGAAGAGGAAAGCCGGAACCCCAAAGCTAACGAGGAGAATCCAAAAAATAAAAAACAAACATAAAATCGATTACAGACATCCATTAAATAAATGACCAAGCTTGCCATGTTCACAGGAGACACTCCCACAACGTTCAAATTCCATTCACCGGTAGCGATCCATCGAGGGTTTCGGTAAAACGGGCCTGTCCACGATCCTGCACCGGCTCATGTCATCGAGAGTCTGCAGTACGGGCAGCTCCAAGACCTCAGTCCTTTGGGTCAAGTGAGAAAGTTGTCCAACTCTTGCATTGTTTCGAAGCACAGACCTTTCTCTTAGGAGGTACCTTTCCAAGTGTTTTTCAGTTTATTTTAGAAGCTCTGTGAGCCATTTTAGGAAACAATCCCTATCTCGCACAGCACGACATACAGAAACATGCCATAAACAACATTGCTGCTAAGGGGTTATGTGCATGCGCACCAAGCATTCTGCGGTGGATTTTGAAAGTACCGTAATGGTTGGGGTGGAGTGATTCTCTTCCAAGAGAATACAGCCCCTCTTTACCAGCGTGAGTTGCAGTTCTTCCTGCAGTAATGGGATAGGAATGTTCTTCCACTCCATTCCTATTAATCACCCCCTTTTTAATGATACCACAAAGGTTAAACCCCAAGGAGTACTGAAACACCATTTAGAAAAATATATATGCATTTTTTTTTTCTTCCTGCATTCCCAACACTCTCAATTTTTATTTTGTATACTTTGTCGAGGCTCATATAAGAGCTAACATGCAGAATATATAACAAAGGGAGAAGGAGACAAGAGGAGCAGGAGAGGGAAGCACAACAATAGTATGGAACAGGGACATCAGATCTGTTGAAGGGAGAGGGATGGGGCGGGGAACACGGGGTAAATAAGACGGATACTTCAAGAAATTTCAGGAAGGAAAACAAGGAATTTTGAAGGAGGTGGGTTTGGGTTGAAAATATCATGGTTTTGGATGGGAGAAGATACGAGATGGTGGTGAACATCTGTTTTGAGGACATGGAGGAAAGAGTGGGATTGAAGAGAATGTGGGAGTTTGTTCTATAGGTGGGAAAAAAAAGAGGAATGAAAGAGTGTAGGTGAGCAGTGATTCTTGATTTCGCTAGTTTTACCAGAAGGGGGTTGCTGGCAGACTTTGAGCACTGTGCAGAAATATTGGGGGGGGGGACATAGCACAAGCAGAGAAGGGGTGGGGGAAAGGCCAGAGAGGAGTTGGTAGAAGACAAAAAGACTACCGACCTGCCTGCAGTGAGAGAGTGAGAGACCCAAAGACTCAGTTTCATCATGGGAGATACCAATGATCCTAAAAGCCTTGGTTTCCACAGTGCGGAACCAAGCTAGGTGTGAGCAGGAGCACCAGCCCAGAAGGGAGAGCAGTATTCCATCAAGCTCTGAATGAAAGCTTTGTATGTAGTTAAGAGCTCGTGAGTGTCAAGGAAGGATTTTGCATGACAGAGGATGCCCAGTTGGTAACTGGCTTTAGAGGCCAGCTTGGAAATGTGGCTTTCTCAGGAAAGATCATGACAGATAAGATAGTGACACCCAAAAGCTTGAGAGACAGGACTTCTTCAAGATGCGAGCTGGATCAATTTCCAAGCTTTATCTCAGAGCCGGCTGGGGCTTTTAGAATGAAATTTTGCATCAATAATGAGAAAAGAAATACATGGGGTTGACATAATTTGTTTTGACCTTGACCGAATTTTAAAGGTCATAACAATTATAGACATTTCACCATTTTTCAAAATAGCGACCTAGTTTTGTCCGTTCATGACGAAATCGCCCTCTCGAGATGGCCGAGAGCAAGGCACATTGACACTTAATTTTCATCATACCTGTCCAGGTTAAAGGTCAAAGTCTTGCATTCCTTGGAGTACTAAACCACCGTTTAAGTTTTTCTCCATTTTTTCTGCCAATGTACGAGAACTTTCGGAATGAAATTTTGCATCAATAATAAGAATAAAAGTATGTGGGGTTGACGTAATACTGATGTTGTGAAACCGGCCCACGGGTTAACGAACATTCATGACACCTGGAGTTTCCTAGTCAGTTATATCATTAATATGTGTGCCCAGACAGGCCCCCACCCATTGTCTCAGGGAAATGGGGTACATGTGTTGTGTGGGCTATAGTCGGTCTTCTTTCTCCTCCTCTATACCCGTCCTGTTCTTCCTTTATTCCTCCTTTAAATCCTCTTTATTTTTCATGGCTCATATCCACTGGTTGCCATTTCATGCACCACACAGTACAATTCGGTTCTCTCTCTCTTTCCAAAATTACCATTTAACATTCTTCAAGTATATATCGGGTATAACCCGTTATTCATAAATTCATTTTCTTTCTTTATTAACCTTCTCGTATAGCGTCACACACAACCACATTCTGAAACACAACACCACAGATAACCACAATTCAGATGACGAAGGAGATAACAATGTCCCTGCCTTTTTAAATGCAATTGGCAGGAAAGACCGATGGGTGGGAAAACCCATTAAGAATGAAGCAGCCTTGACTCGGGGGAGGACTCCAACTTTGGGATGACTTACAGCAAAAGGAGGTGTTGGTTGGTGAGTGCACCAATGAGAACGCACTGTTGCACATCAAAGGGCAAACCACGACTTTTGCTCATGGGAACTCCCCCTCCCATGGAGTCTGACCTTCCATGTCTCTGCCCCGCTCAAGATGCTTAAAAGGTGGAACGCCAGATGGATTGCAGCTGTTGAAATGCGCTGGGGACCCTGGGACAATCTGCCTGCCTGTTTGTGGTGAGGAAGGAGAGACCACTGTTGGAGTCTGCACTAAAGCCAGGACTGATTGCGCTGAAGCCAGGACGAGCTGGGAGAATGGAACAACGACTGATCAAGCACGAGGCAGAGGCATGAGAGCAAACGAACCGGGAGGTCCGAAGCACGGGGAGATAGTTCCTTTCTGACTTGCCTCTTGAACCTACCCGAGGCGTTACATATGCACCTCACATTTTCCCCCAATCATACATTGCCAACATAGTCTCATTTGCATATACACCCTTGTGCTTTCCTTACCCCTCCTCATTCCTCATTTGTTTCCCATTTTGGGATTGGCACACGTCCGTCGACGTTTGCCGCTGTGAGTCAAAGGCCGAACCAAGGCCTTGCTCCACCTCTATCCTCTTTTCTTCCTGTCTACGTTTCTTTGGTATGATTCTAATGGTGCCATGTCCTATGTGTAGCTGATTAAGGTAAGATTGGAGAAGGGGGAATAAGCGCTATGGGTTAGAATCTGTTCTTTTGTGCCTTTTCTTTATTGTTTGCTGTCCCTTTGAATATGTGCCTTTCATGACTGATTATTTTGCTTGTACATATGTGTTTGCTTATTTGGGTAAACATTTTGTTTCCATCCAGCCCTTTTCATCTCATTCTCTTCATTGGCTTGGCTTATCATGTAAGACTAGATAAACGGGAAGTTCTGCCCCATTGGCTCCGCAATTAGCCAGTGCGTACTCAATGTTCCGCTCGGCCGTACCAAATAATTATGTGGGTGCACACTAAGGCTATGTACCCCAATTTGCATTGCCAAACCAGCAGAAAAGGTAATGCATTTTGGAGCGGGGACCCTGCCAGGTTTGGTAGTATCATTCGGCATCCATAGTTGCTTGAAAACTCGATTGGCCGCGGAATTATCTGCAGCGTGGCGGTCTCCAGGGCCGGATTGTGGGAAGAGTCCAAGAAGTTCCCTTCGTGGTGAACCCCAAATCCCACATCCCTAACAATATAATTTGACCTTGACCTAATTTGAAGGTAATGACAATTAAAGCCATTTTAACATTTTCCACAAAAACTCGACTCAGGCCCTTCCGATTGGAACAAAATTGCCCTCTCTAGATAGCCTACAGCAAATCGCATTTATGCTTAATTTACATGATACCTCTCCGAGTTAAAGGTCAAGGTCAAATAGTGGTCTGAAAAAGAAAATGTGTTTTTTGTCATCACTCAATTGGGCCATTGCAGAATCTCAAAGACAGCTTGTCCTTCCAATGTGTTCTTGCATCGTAATTCTGGTAGTATACCTGCATGGAAGTTGTGCACCTGATATATGATTAATGTCCTTGAAATACTCTTTTTCGGGTTGTGACCGAAATAACAAAAACACTTTTTTGATCATAACTTGAATAATTCTCCTCCGATTTTCATGATGTGAGTTTTATGGATATTTTGTAGATGGGGACATCGTTTCTTAATTTACACTATATCCCTAAATGTTAAAGGTCAAGGTCATCTGGCATTCTGAACAAAATTTGTCATCATTGGATCGTGGGTCAAAGGTGATCGCCAAGGGTAAGCCGGGGGGAGGATTATCCTTGGCAATGGCTTTGTGATCACAGATATCGAGCTTACCTGTCCTGTCGTCATGTGTTACATTTTTATATCCACCCATACAGTAGATGGAGGAACAATTGTGAGGATATCGGCACCAGACTGTCGACGAGATCAATGAGGCGATGTAGGCAACTCTGCTTGTTACGAGTCCTGATAATGACCATGCCCATGCCACCATGTTTCTCTCGGTACACCATTGCAGGTGGAATGCTGAGAAGGTATACTCATGTTTTCACCTCTTCTCTTAATGTAATTACCTCTGCACCGAAGGTGGACGGAGGTAATGTTTTTCGCCCTGCCTGTTTGTCTGCCTGTATGCAGGATATCTCAAAACGTTATGGACCGAATTCGGACGAAACTTAGTGGATAGGTTGAGTGTGTGACGAGGAAGAATTGATTCGATTTTGGTGAAGATCCGAATCCAGATCAGATCCGATTCTTTTTTAAGTTACTCTTCAGCATTCAGAGATGGGTCAAAACGATGCATAGCATGATATTTCAAAACGTTGTGTTCGAGTTATGACAAAACTTGGTGGATGAGTTGGTTAGGTGACAAGAACAAGCCGATTAGATTGTGGTTCAGGTCCGAATCCAGATCAGACCTATCAGTGGGATACAAAACGTAAACTGTTCAGCCTGGCGAAGTATGTGCACTACACAGTGCCGTTCTTTCCTCCTGCTTTGAGAGAGTATATACTCATATATTATAACTTTTGTAAGTTATATGTATCGTGCTACAAATAAATGAAACACGAAAGTAAAATATGGGTTTTGGGTTTTTTTGTCACCGCTGAGGCCCGAGGGGAACACAGGAGACCGACTTGAACCTGGAACCCACTTGGATATGATGTATGGAACACAGGAAAAGACTATTTGGCTGAACATTGTCATAAGTGGGATACACTCTCACCTGCCCTCGCTGGATTGGCAACTCGATCACCCTGATCCCCTGTTTGCACCTCCGCTCACCCAAACAGCGACATTTGAAACAGTCAGCACTTTCAACACCTGGAAATGTAATTTTATTATAACCAGTCTTTCGTCCCTTTCTGAGACCATTTCTCCGGTTTCGCACTCATTTCATCCTCGATCACCCATATAAAAGTTATACGGTCCATTTCTCGACGACAATTTTCAGCCACTTGGACAACATCTCCTCCGTGGACACCTTTCTGTGCAGCTGGATTATATTAGCAAATATATATATATATATATATATATATATATATATATATATATATATATATATATATATATATATATATATATAAGCATTATTACATCCTCGTGGAGGATCTCTAAGTCTTACTCACGTTGTTCCTCTTGTGGACTTTTTTGTTTCACAGCCTACAGTTTTTATCGAACTTCCTGAAACTTGGCACACATATGTAAAAATACCCTGTGCAGACAGTAACCATCTCCGATTTTGAAAATTCCTCCTAGAAAAAAAGTTATGACGTCAAAATATATCCGCTAATGGAAATCGCTTAAAAAAAATTATCTCCGAACCTAGGCAAGCTTTTTAAATTCTCTTTGCTGGAAGCGATTCCCATTTGAACACATGGCCCGTGATGCTTGGATCGAGATCATTGGTTCAAATTCGTACTCTGCTGCTTCTTCCATTGTCTGATCTCGTTGTTGTAATGCATGTAAAAGTACAATGTTGTCCACCTATGCCAGCTGTATGCAGTATATGTGCGTGCCTGTCCATAAGCCTTGGATCGCTGTAATAAATAAATAATATCAATATTCATCGTCATAAATGCAAAACGAGGGTTGAGTAATAAGTCCGTGACCTGAAATATAACACATTCAATAACTTGCATTGACGAAACGGTTATTCACACTCCATATCATATTTGTCTTCAAACAAAACTTTCATTATGTGGAAGGACTGGAGCCACGCTGAGCCGTCGAGCCGAGGTTTGAATCTCAGCCGAGCTACAAACTGTCATCCTGGTGACTCGCAGGCAGGGCAAGGCATCAATGTGTGTGTCGTCCCTCGGATGGACGTTGAACCACGTGTCCCGTTCGCTACCATTAATTAGTGGATGATAAAAATTCCATTGTGTCCTTCGCAGGAGGCAAGCTATCGCCGGCACCACAAACAAATTACAAATTCCTGCCCTGACCTACAGGGGGCATTGCTTCAGCAGCACAGCCACACACCCGGCCAATGATGCGACTCGCAGCCTTGTGCTGCATATGAAAGAAAGATTAGTGCGATCATCCAAAATGAGTTTTCTCCATTCATTTGTTAATCCATTCCTAACATCTCATTTGATGCATTTCTTCAAAAAGTAAACTAGAACGTTCAGATTCATGTTTCGCTTTTTGGCGCCGATTATACCCAACGCATAATTGGAAAGACTGGGATACACAAGGACTATCAAGACTCATTCAAACAAATATTCCCCAGCAAAGTTGCACAAATATAATCCAACCTTATAACACAAAACAAACCTTATAAACACAAAAAAACGACTCAAATCAGTATCGGCCAGTTTGTAAAACCAAATTATTTTATTTTATAATCCATATGAATATAACAATCAAAAAAACAACAGGGAAGACTCTCAGAAGTGTTGGGAAAGCAAGCAGGAAGGTGGATGCATTGGACCAGCAGTTAAAATGTATGTGTTGTAACGTGCATGGGTTTAGGGAATGGAGTAGAAGGGAGAGGTGGTGTATGAGTATTATTGTAAATACCACTGAGTTGATCATTGTGGGGCGGGACTTTCTTAGCATACACTGATGTCATCTGTAAATCAAACTTGAGCTGCAAAGAATCCCATAAGCCTGTGTTTACCCGTCTTACCCCCCTACTTTAAATGATTATAACCCTCGCCCATCCACCCCCACCGACCCCAGACCCACCACCTCTAACATCCAAACTACACTCTGTTTCCCTATGAAGCCTTATGGGCCTGGTGTTAGCAGAGATGAACTCGTATGATGCATGGACATGATGTTTCCCGTCATCTATCGGCTTCCTAGAATAGCAGGCAGCCATTGGTAAAAGCTCGGATTTTATTTCCCACGCTTGACCTTGAATTTGGCCAATCACCGTTCGGTTATCCGGGGCCACGTCCCACGTTTACAGAGCGGACTCGCGATAGTCCGCACATGCAGTGCGCGCGACCCCCTGGTTTCATGCAAGACTTCTGATGTGATTATTAACAATATTACACAAAAGTATCAATATTATCTGTTTGCAAAATCGAGAAGATACAATAAGCCAAAGAAGTACTGATTTATAAAATTGTTGCACCTCTTGAAGCAAGAAACATTTTTTGCTAAAATATGGTCCACCTAAAGAATCCTTCACATGGGTCTCACCGTCTCCCGCGAGCACGTGCCACCCTCCCAACCTTCTCATTCCCTTCCCCCTCCCCTACATGGGTATTTCACACCTTGCTCGCGTTACCTCTTGGACGAAGACCACTCTGTGGTCAAAATCTCGGACCTGAAACTTTCCCTTCTATGCAACTGCTATAATTGGCAGTGATTTATTTTACCCTTTCATATAATCTCTCCCAAATACAAGTTTTTTTTTTTTTTTTGTGAATCCTTGCTTTCAATCACACGTGAGAGCTCAAACATTTTCCGGCCACTGCAGAGAAGGGCAGTTTTGTTTAGGAAATGCTTGCTCTTCGGGCCTTCTTCAGCACCATCGCTCAGATGAAACACTTCCTGCAGTCTGCGCACAGTGCACACATAATAATATCAGCATTTTCTCATTCCTTAGCTTCAGAGACAACTTCAGTTTTCAATTTTTGTTTTTTATTATTTCATTTAATTTAACTCGGTTGGGCCTTCACATGCAGGACAAGGGACGCTGAGGACATCAGCATATACGTTTACATGAACGACAGAGAACATTTGGAGACGAGGGACAAAATCGACACAGTATGTAGGATTAGAAACTGGAATCGCTGCAGATCACGAGTCAAATGGGCCAAAAAAGATGGATCAGAAGGGAACGCCAAATGGGCCAAAAAATATGGATCAGAGGGGAACGTGAAACGGGTCAAAAAAGATGGATCAGAGGGGAACGCCAAATGGGCCAAAATATTGATCAGAGGGGAATGCCAAATGGGCCAAAAAAGATGGATCAGAGGGGAACGCCAAATGGGCCAAAATATGGATCAGAGGGGAATGCCAAATGGGCCCAAAAATATGGATCAGAGGGGAATGCAAAACAGGTCAAAAAATATGGATCAGAGGGGAATGCCAAATGGGCCAAAATATGAATCAGAGGGGAATGCCAAATGAGCCAAAAATGATGGATCAGAAGGGAACGCCAAATGGGCCAAAAAATATGGAACAGAAGGGAATGCTAAATGGGCCAAAAAGATGAATGAGAGGGCAACGCCAAATGGGCCAAAATATGGATCAGAGGGGAACGCCATTGCCAAGGATAACAATTATTATTGTGTATATATATATATATATATATATATATATATATATATATATATATATATATATACACACACACATACATATTCTCTGTCTCTCCATCCTATGGGCTATCTGTGTAACATACTCTGTGTTACAGAGCGTTTACTTGGCCGAAGCATTTTCTTGGCAAGGGTCATGCTCATCCCTCTCCCAGCAGAAGTTAGGGTAGAAATTTGTAATTTGTTTATGGTGCCGGCGATAACTCACCTACTCTTCCTGAAGGACACCGTGTGGTTCTTAACATCCCCCAACTAATGACGGCAGACGAGACACCGTGTAACATCCATCCGAGGGATGGCACACACCTTGATGAATCACCCTGTCTGTGAAACACTGGGATGACAGTTTATAGCTGGGTTGGGATTCAATCCCCGACTAGACAGCTGAGTGGTGAGTGTGTTTAGCTCAGCCCATCCTGCCAATCTTATACAGGATGTATTCCATACATAAAATAATTCACCGCGACCTCTTGTCATCGTCTCTCTATCTCCTCCGAAATTCTTCGTCTTATTCTTACTTCTGTATAACTCACCCCCCCCCCACCCCTTTTTTGTTTTTTTATTCCTTTTCTTTGTGTTTGATCCATGAGTATGATTGAATTATATTTTGAAAATAAATAAGCATTATTGAATTTGAAAAGCATAGCTTGCTGTATCCCAAGCATCGCCAACATGACCTCCAAGTTGTGAAAGATATTCCATTCAATAAGAATGCATTTGCTGACATTCTATTCTCGACATCACAAGGAGACACAAACTTAAAGGTAGGAAATTGGAAATCGTAATATAAATTAAATTAACGAAATTAATGAATTAAGTAATTAATAAATTAACGTAATATAAATTAAATTAACGAAATTGTAATATAACAAAGCGATCGCCAAGGGTGAGCCCGTGATCCAATGATTGCCATATTCTTTTTGAATTGCCATATGACTTTTGACCTTCAATCAACATTTTGAGATGGATTGTCAATTAAGAAAATGTGTTCCCATCGATAATCGATCCAGAAAACTCATCATCATGAAAATCGGAGGAAAATTATTCAAGTTATCATCGAAAACAAGTGTTTTTGTTTGAAGGACAAGCGGTCTTGATGATTCCGCATTGGTGAAATTGAGTGATGACCAGTGTGACCATTCCTCTTTTCATAAATGCCAAGGTGAGCCAACGAAAAAAGCCAAGAATTCACAAGGTTTCGGAAAAGCGATGGTAATAGAAAACCTATACGCCAAGAAAACCTATAGAAAACCAAGACACCAAGGTGAACAACGAATACCCAAGATCTTGTGATGGCCATATTCTTTTTGGTTTAACGATTAACGAAATTAACTTTTGGATTAACGATGGCCATATTCTTTTTTGGATTGGAGTATTCATCATCACTTATGACGAGAAAAACAAATGCATTTAAAATTTTTATTTTCAGATTGCCACTTCACCTTTACCTGCAACTCGGAGGGGAATGATGTAAATTAAGGATAAATGCGCATTTCTCTACGCTATCTAGAGAGGGGTATTTCATTCTGATCGGACAAACCTTCATTGAGTTTTGGTAAGAAAGCAAAAATGTTTTAATGTCGAGAAATTAGAACTGAAAAGCAGGATGGAAGAGCTCAATGGGGACAGTCAAATGATCCGAATGAATAAGAATATGACAAAAAAACAACATTCATTTTCAATCACTATCCAAAATGAGACGTTCAAATAGATCATTGAAAATTGAGCAAAAGAGCAATGACATCTCATTTGCTTCAGCCGACTCGTACAAAGGGATACGGATCAGGTTGAAGAAGTGAAGAGATGTACTCGAGCAGGATGGGCAGCATTTGGAGAGTTTTAAAAAGTTATGAAAAGGAAACTGCCCTTGTGTTTTGAAAAGGAACGTTTACAATCCGTGTGTTCCTCGGCGGTGACATTATTATGACATTCATTGAATTTGAACCTATATAGATTCTCACGGGTCACCACTGAGTTGGCACACGTTCGTCGACGAACGTCGAATTTCTAGTGCGGTTATAATATTATATAATATGGTCGCCATAAGACCAGAGGAACATGGTCTCAAGGAAAAGGATGGAGTGAAACTTGATCACCATGCAAAGAGCCAAGGTAACATGTTGTTGTGGGAATGCCTTGTCAGGGGTTCACATGATGTAGCGATAGTTATTTCCCTTATTGCATGTTTACAATAAGGGCGAATGAATTGAATTGTAATATAGGGATATGTGTCGTTATGTACAGAAACCTGTCCTTTTCCCCTCCTTAATGTGTGTCTAAAACCGCTTTCCCTTCACACCTTTTTCATGTTTTTTTTTTATCTTTGTAATCTGTCTTTTATGTGTTTCAGAAAGATCCGACAGGCCACCAGGTGGCAGTTTAGCCTGAAAACGCCACCATGACTCGGAAAGCACCCCTTTAAAAGTGTGGGGGGGGGGTCCATTTGGGTTTTGGGGTACAAATAATCGTCTTGCTTTCTTTTATAGTCCCACCCTTTTTGCTCTTTCGATACACAGTATATATCCACTTGGTCTCTGTGTGATTTGAGTGTCCTGGTCACAAATTATATGAGCTATACATGTCCATTAAAGGACAGATTAGGTTCAGGTGATTAGCAGCCAGCACGAAAAGTATCGTGTTGCCCTTTGCTTGTGGGGGGTGAGGGGGTACCAGCAATTTGCTTAGCTGACTTGGACGTTCCACCAAAGTATGGCAGCGTGGCAAACAGGCCCGCGACCTTGCTTGGAGCGTTCGAAGCGGTGGACCGGCGTGACCACTTTCACAGTGGTTTGTCAGGATTCGGACCGGGCAACTGGGACGAACCTGACGACTACAAAATTATGTTGTCTTGGCATAACAAAAACGGACTAGGAAAGAAACGAATGACTCAGGTAAAACAGAATGCCTTCATTCAGATCACATTAAAATAAACTGGAAGGGAAGTGGGCCGAACATGGAGCAAGATCAATGGAGAATCGGTGGAGAAGGCCCTTGAAGAAACAGAGGTCGACCAAAGATCAGATGGAATTAAATCTTGACTGGAGTACCATAGGGTGAAATTGCATTGAGTGCAGCAGGATAGACCATGATGACATCCTGCATTGACGATAGGCTGGTCCACGTCAGGTCGTGGTGGGGGTACGTATGGTAGCCCCTCCATCACTGCATGGTAACAATGCTCGGGTGGATGGTTGCTTAACAAACATTAGCATTTTAGTACATAATGTTAGTTAGAAATATAACGTACGTTAGTATACATGAACGAGTCAAAACCCATGGGGAAGAAGAAGAATAAGAACAACGCCAACAGGTAATTAAACAACGACTGAGGCTGTACCCGGACAGGTGCGCCTGCGATTTCGAAGAGCTCTTTAATGGGACCCAGTGCGGATCCCATGAGCGGTTCGTACCCCGCGTCTCTCGGCACTCAGGCAGAAGGTACAGATAGATCGGAGCTCGCACGGTGCTGCCGACGCCTCGTCGGCGCACCTGCTGCCCTCGGTGCAGCGGCCGCAGCCGGCGAGCGCATTCCCCAAGTGCGCGATGTAGTTGGCGGCGAGCAGGAGGGTCTCCAGTTTAGAGAGCTTGCGGTCGGCCGGCTCGGTAGGGATGAGCGTGCGGAGCGAAGAGAAGGCCGAGTTGACGCTCTCGGTGCGACCTCGTTCCCGAGCGTTGGCGGTCTCCCGCTGCCGACTCCACCGAGATTCGAACCAGCGGTTCCCGGAAGGCTCCCAGGGGTTCCTGCTCCTCCCCGTCCCTGTTGACCCGCCGGGCAGACGCCGTAACTGTCGCCCAAGTGCAAGACCTCGCTCGGCTGCAAAACCCCGATCGGTGTCCACGCCGTGGAACTCTTTCCGTGCGGGCTCTGCGCAGCACGACATTTGCACGACACGGACCGCCGATCCCTCGCAACACTCCCACACCGACTCGCAAGACTCCTGGCGTCGAGACATGTCGCCCCCCCCCCCACCACCACCGTGCAAGGAAACCGGTCGCACGGACCAGATCCTTCAATGGTCGAACCCCTGCATTTACTCGGACACAGAGCTCTCTCCCCAACGCAGCATTATAGACTCCAAGTCGGGGCTTTGGACCCAATAAATGGAAACGTTGAGGCCAGCCTCGAGATTTATCTGAGGGGGAGATGAGGTCCGGAAATCCGCGCCGGATAAAGCCCCCCCGCCCCCAATTCCCCTCCCCATGGAATCCCCGCTTCCTCAAACAACCGTAAGGACTCACAGAGGAAGAGTGTGCGCCTGTTCCGTATCATTAGCACGGATAAACCCACGTGGTCTGCAGCCAGCGCTGGAAGGATCACGGCGGCTTGGAAATGTGAAACGTCGGTGGGTCACGTGGCTCGGTTACGATCAATCCGAGGAGCCATGAAAACGGTTTAACGGCCGCTCGGGCGGTCCCATGTCTGTGGAGGCGTCGGATCTGGAACTAGGGCCTCAGAAAAATAACCATCCCGACGGTCTCACCTCAGAGTGCTACCAGATCCCTGTGAAGCACCCGACCAACAGTTTTATAGCCGGTTCGGGAATCGAACCCCGGCTATGCAGCAAAAGGCGATGCTTTGTTTTACAAGGAAAAACATTTTTTTTTCCTCGTGTGAGGCATCCCGACATCTTCATGCCGTTTCATGTTGAACAATCATTGTTTGTTCATTATGACGTCAAGAATATCTTCTTCTTCTTTAAAGATGTGATTTGCAACCCTGATGGGAGGGAGTGGTGGCAATCTGTGTTGTGCTCTCAAACCAGTTGGGAATGTTCAAAATTAATGATTTGAAAATATGTTGCGACGCCTCCCTCGCACGTGGTGCTCGTAGGCAGACTGGCTACTGATGTGTTTATTAAAGATCGTGGAAATGAAGTGGGAAGTCTGCACAATGTGCAGGATTCTGGCTTCATTTACATGTTCCTTAAATTTACTCGATCCTGCACCTTCTCCATCCTTAACCGAGCACTTCCCAACCCTTGGTGGAATGTGTCATGAACTTGCAGGTACTGTACCTGGAGAAATTCTGCGTAATGTAAAATGTGACGTCAACAATATTATGCGAAGAACATTTAAATATATTGTTGCGGTATTCGCGCCCGCCGGCGTGCTGACGGCCACGTAACTCGAATCGCGGCACGTCGCCCACCGGACGGACAATCCAGTCGTGACCCTCTCGGACTAACGCCGGGAACCAGTCACGGGTGGACCTTTCGGTCTCACCGCGATCGAGCCAATCAGCCCCCGCGTGGGATAGGGTTGCTCGCCAAATTCGACCTACCTAAGTACCCACGCGGAGGGTAGACCGGGCGATCGCACCTCGCCGCAGGTCGACTTCGGACACGGGCCACTTAAGCGACCCGTTCCGTACTATCAGAATAACCGAGCGGTGTTATCGTCGACCTCGACGGTTCGATTAATTATCGGGCGTATTCAGCCCACTACCAACCCTTTACGTGAAGCAAGATGAGGATTCAATGGGAGAAATGACGAAGCGAAGCAGGAGAACAGTTCAACACAAAAGCACATTTATTCGCGGCACACGGGAAGCACACATATACAATTCCACCAAATGCACACAGAAAAGACAATGCAATTTACACAACAAGCAAATGTAAAAGTGAAGACACAATGCAGAGCTAATACCGACTACCGAGCACACGGCAACACTTATACAATTCTACTTCACAGACGGCGCCGACAACACATACCCAAAACCAAGGAAAGAATACCCTCAAGGATGAGGCGGGCCTGAGGCCGAGACCGGGTCGCGCCTACCCGTCTGGTGATGAGACGCGGAGCGGCGATGGCGCCCCAACCCCGCGGGCCTCGCGGAGGGTGTCTGGTAGGGGGTGGGAAAGGGGCCCCCTTGGTCGCACTATCTCAGCGCGGGGGGAAACAGGAGGGGGTTGCTGATGCTCGGGGTATAGAGGATCTTTATTATCCCTGGTGTGCGTCTCCACCTCGGCCAGGTCGCGCTGTCGGCCTCCCTCGGGTGCAGCTCCCTGCACGACGCGAGCACCCCCTCGTCTGGTGTCGCCGCCTTTCCACAGCTCGTCCCCTCCGTTCCGACTCCAACGCACACGACGAGCAGCTCCACCGCCCGCGAAGTCTTGACCCTCTGCTTCCGACTCTCCTACTCTCCGCCTCTGGACTCTCCGACTCTCGACTCTCCGCCTCTGGACTCTCCGACTCTCCACCCTCCGCCTCTGGACTCTCCGACTCTCGACTTCTGGACTCTCCGACTCTCCTGACTCTCCCCTCTGGACTCTTCTGACTCTCCACTCTCCTACTCACTTACTCTCCTGGACTGACGAACACGGTCCTTTTATCCCCCCCGTAGCTTCGCCTTTGACCCCCTCCCTTTGACCTTTCACCTCGCTCCCCATTGGCCCGAGAAAAAGTGGGCGTGAAGGCTTTTTGATCCACAAATTTGCATATATCGATCGTCCTGGAGGCGGGGCCAAATCGCCCCTCGCTCACCGATTGGACGGCAAAAAGTGGGCGTGTGTCGTTTTTGATCCGTTTTTGAAGCACAAAATCCGTGATTTTGTACACGCTGTTCGACGCGCGCCCTGCACGAGTCCAACACCGGTACCCACAGCGGGGCAAGAACGGTGGCGATGCTACGGTTGCGAGGTGTGACGTGAAGGTCGTGGCGGTTGTGGTGAAGCGGTGGTTGTGGTTGTTGGTTGATGTTGTGGTTGTGGTGGTAATCATGGCGGTTGGTCCAAAATAAAGATAGTAAAAGAAAAACGGCTATCCTGCAGAGTCGCAGCTCGCATAAATGACATGTATTCCCACTAGACAACGGGTTTGGGCCTAACTACACATATACTTGCCGAGATACCTCACCTAAGGGACCTGAATGGTGGTTTGCGAATTTGGTAACCACAACAATATCATGGGACTTTAATCTTGTCGAGCTTTGTGCTCCCTGAAGATGATGCTTATTTAAATCAACTCTCACCCCCCCCTCAACCCCAAGTCTGATCTTGCTTGAGCGAGTCAACCTCCCCCTCCCACCTTAAGTCCTCAACCCCCCCCGACCTCAAGTTCTAAATCACCCTCCCCCCCAACCCCAAGTCTGATCTTACTTGAGTGAATCAACCCTCCTCTTCCCACCATAAGTCCTCAATGCGCCTCCCCAACCTCCAACTTCAATGTTGCTTGATTAAATCAACCCCCCCCTCCCCACCTCAATTATTCAATCCCCCCCACCACCAACCCCAAATCCAATCTTTCTTGAGTTGAGTGAATCAATCTTCCCACCCAAGAAACTTCGATTTCTAGTGTGGTTATAATATAATATAATTAATAGGCTGCCGCTCAACGATTTAAATCGTAACCGCACTAGAAATCGAAGTGTCAACATCAACGTTATACCGAAGAGAAAAAAGAAAAGAAAAAAAACAGGGAGTCTGGAACACTGACACTAACCATTACCTCGACGTGTTTCGACTTATGAGTAAAGTACAAGTAACGTGTGTAGACTTGCGTCAACGATCGCGGAGCGTGCCTACAACTTATGTCAGCGTATGCGGAATGTGTGTCAGACGTCGAGTACGTCGAGAAATTTTCAACATGCTGAAAATTTCTCGACGTACTCTGCATATGACGACGTATGCCAGCGTGCTCTTAACGTATACAAAACTTCTCATAACGTATACGACGTGTGCCAGCTTGGTTCGGCAAATTTTTCATACATCAGCATACGCTGGCTAAAACGTCAAGGTGTGACAGCGGCTTCACACTTCGATGTCAAGTGCGGTTATGATTTGAATCGTCGAGCCGCAGCCTATGAATTGCCTACGCCACGTGATCGTCGGTGATACGCTGCCGTGCGCTATGCATAAGTTACACTATCGTTGGGCATAGGTTGTGAACGCCAACAACACGCTCAGCATTCGTTGGTATAAGTTATCTGTATGTGATTGAAACGTTCTGTGTATGTTATTAATACGTTATGCATACGTCCAACGCGTTATTATCGGCCCAAAACTTAAAAAAAACATCAATAGTTCAGCGTACGCCAGCGTTTTACATACATTTTGATACCTTGCCATACGCTGGCTAAAACGTCAAGGTGTGACAGCCCCTTTAGTATTGTGGACCTCACGTACGACCTATTTATCACAAGGACTCGGGAGCAGCGATTATGTGCATCACGAGAACAAGAATCCAAACTCCCTTCAATTAAAATCGAAGTTAAAACGAACTCGTAACGTCGAGCGAAGCAAAAATACTCCATTTCTCCACAGGAATTTACGGAATTATTTAATATTATTTTATAACAGTGAAATTTTTAAAACAGCCGTAACTCGACGAATTGACACACAAATTCCGCCGAACTTACCTCGATCTTCCAAACTCACGCGCCGTCAACAATACCTGTGGTAACTTTTCTCGAGTTATCATGTTTTGGATGTTTGACCTCACTGTGACCTTGACCTTTGACCGATTTTGACCAAAATCTAATCAGCACTAGCCATCACCCTCCTGAATCACGTGGTGTAATTTGACATTGGTAGCTTCTTCCGTTCTCGAGTTATCGTGCCTACAAACAAACACACAAACAAACAAACACACAAACAGAGGACGGAAGTGATCAATATACTTACGAAATCGCAAGATTTCGTAACTAACAAACACACAAACACACATACCGGTCTGTGAATTATAGTCGGGATGCAGGCCATGGGAGGTAGGAACACTCAAGCGTGTACCCTGCAGGTGTAGGTAGAAATTAACAGCAGCAGGGGAGGGAGCATTGTGTGTAAGGTTTATGGGTGGGGAAGTGGTGTGTCTTTTTTTTTTTTTTGTATACCTTGGTCGAGGCTGGTATGAGAGCTAACACACAACTCACAGCAAGGAGGCATGAGACAAGAGGGGCGGGAGTGGAAGGGACAAAACAGTGGGGAACAGACACATTAGGTGAACTGTGGAAGGGAGAGGGATGGGGATGGGACAGGGAACATGGCGAAGAGAAGATGGACATTTCAGGGACTTTCAGGAAGGAAAGCAGGAGAAATGAAGGAAGTGGGCTTGGGTGGATTATCGGGGGTAGAAAAGATCGAGGATTTGGATGGGGGAAGATAAGAGGTGGTGGTGAACAGCTGTTTTGAAAGCCTGCAGGGAAGAATGGGAAAGAATAGAGTGAGGAAGTTTATTCCAAAGGCGGGAAAAAAGAGGAATGAAAGAGTGAAGATGAGCAGTGATTCGTGATTTTGGTAGTTTTACCAGAAGGGGGTTGTTGGCGGACCTTGAGCGCCCTGTGGAAATGTGGTGGGGACAAATCGTAGAGAGAGCAGGGGGGGGGCAAGGCTGGAGAGGAGTCGGTAGAAGACAGAAAGACCACCGACCAACCTGCGGTGATTGAGTGAGAGGCCCAAAGACTCAGCTTCATTGCGGGAGATGCCGATGATCTTAAATGCCCTGGTTTCGACAGCGTGAAGCCGAGAAAGGTGGGAGGCAGGAGCACCAGCCCAGAGGGGAGAGCAGTACTCCATCAGGCTACGGACAAAAGCTTTGTAAGTGGTCAGGAGCTCAAGAGGGCCCAGGAAGGACTTAGCACGACGGAGGATTCCCAGTCGGCGACTGGCTTTTGAGGCGAGGTTGGAAATGTGACTTTCCCAGGAAAGGTCATGGCAGATAGTGAGACCTAGAAGCTTGAAGGAAAAGACTTCTTCCAGAGGATTGTTGAGAAAGTGGATGGGGGGGTTTTGTAAACGGTCCTTTCGAAGAGACATAGTGAGAGTGTGAGATTTGTCTGGATTGAAAGACATGTTCCACGTGTTGGACCAGTTTGTGATTTTATTCAGATCTGCAGTGAGTGAAGAAGCTGCTGCTTGCCGGTCTGAGGGATGACAGATGGTACGGCAGAGGGTGGAGTCGTCGGCAAAGAGAAATAGAGGATTTTCCAGAGAGTCCGAGAGTCTGCGGGCAGATCGGGTTTTGATGGAAAGAGGGAAGCCTGAGGCTCCGCCATGCCTCACCACTGGTAGCCCAGCAAGTGACTGAGAATGGAAAACCTGCCAGGAGGAGGGGTGGATCAGTCGGTCACGGGGCGCAAGACCCCTGGCGACCATGGATAGGCCTTGGAATGCCATTTTGGGTGACCCCTTCCAGTGGGGCGTACAGCAAAAGGAGCTGTTGTGGTGCTAGGGGGTGAGATGGATGGCGAGCCCAGAATTTTCATCAAACTGAAGGGTTGCGCTGTGGGCACACACACACACACACACACACACACACACACACACACACACACACACACACACACACACACACACACACACACACACACACACACACACACACACACACACGCTTACAACGACATTTTGTGTATTGGAATGTTCCACTCGGTCATGTGTGACTTGATATGTGTTATGGAGGGTCGGCAGCTCGTGAAATTTGCGAGGTAGCTTTGAAATTTGGTATATGGGCTCAGCTGATAGCTGGAGCAGGTGAAATCCACTGGGGGACATGGTCATAAGATGAGATTTTTGTAATTGGAGAAGTGAAATTGTTCGTTAGGGTAGGCCAACTTGTTTTTGTGTATTGCCACCTTTCTCGCCGTCCAAAGAACATCTAAAGCAGACATATACAGGTCAGGTCAGGTATGGAAGCATGTGCTGGAGCAGTGCGTCACTGTGTCCACTTTCCGCCAGTACTCCAGGGACCTCCGTCTGGCCATCCCTCAGGCAGATGCCTGGCCCATCCCCATCTTCATGAGAATGCTGATAAACTTGCTGCAACCACGAAGCACATGTGGTCGGCCGATTGGCCTCCTCCACTCACGAGGCTCCCTCGCTGAGAGAATCTGGTGAGCAGGATCAGCGTCAGGAAAACGAGCCACATATCCAAACACCCGCAGCTGACACTCACAGACTATGCAGGTAACAAATCTCATTTTAGTCTCTCTCAGCAACTGCTCGTTGGACACAAAGTCCGACCAGTGATAGCCAAGGATTCTCCAAAGAGACCTGGTACCAAAGGAATTAAGTCGCCATCTCAGATCCCTGGTCAGAGTCCAAGTCTCACATCCGTAGAGCAAGACTGGAAGCACCAAGGATGGCACCACCAAATAAGTCAGAGATGGTACCACCACATCTCACAGGACTCTCAGTAGCAGAGTATTGTTCAGACATCAGATCGCTCAGTTTTGCTGGCACCCCATGAAGACCAATAATCCTCCAGAGAGCATCCCGGTTCCCTGAATCAAACACTTTACAGAGATCAACATAGGCTGCAAGCAGCCCCTGCCAAAACTCTTGTCTGTGTTTGGTGAGGACCCAAAGAGCAAGGATATGGTCAATCGTTGACCTCTTTGGTGTAAAGCCTGACTACTCTGGACACGGGTGCTCAAGCAGATGGTGGTGTACCCTATCAAGAATTATCCAAGCAAAGACCTTGCCCGGCACTGAGAGCTGCGTCACCCTTCAGTCGTTGCTGCAGTCCTGGCAATCACCCTTCCCTTTCCAGAGAGGGACAACAAGGCCCCTCTTCCAGTCAGTTGGGATGATGCCTGTGTTCCAGGCAGAGCACAGAACTGCATGCAATGACACGAGTACAGCAGTTCCACCAGCCTTGAGAATTTCAGCATGGATGCCACAAATCCCAGGAGCTTGACCACATTTCAACCGGTTCACCGCAGACTCTCGTATTGTTGTGGAGCCGGGCGTCGGTTGCGAACACGACCGCTAAGTGGAGCAGAAGGGTCGACTCTAATGAACATCCGGAATCTAGATCGTACCTTTCAGAGTTTTCCGAAAGGTACTGGTCCCTTACAGGACCGCGAGTCATCAATAAATCAACCACGTGGGACAGGGTTATTTGCCAAGCTTCAAAATACCTAGAGGCCCACGTGGCGAGCTACCGAGGATTCACACCCTCGACGGCACTCGTACGGGACGAACCGTATGCGTGCTCGACCCGTGCATAACCCGAGCGGATGGTTGCCGAGGTCCCGTCGGTCCAAATGTATAATTTGCCGCTTCCCAAATTTCCCAACACGCACCGTGCTAAGCCAATGAAAGAAACACAAAAACGAGCCGAAACATTTAACAGGGGATTTATTTATAATGGGGGGCAGGGAGGAGCACACAAGGAGCAGAATTATCCGATTATAAGAAATGCAGTATGTACAAGGCAAAAAGCACTTATCCAGTTTCTACTTCAGGACGGGCCCACAGACGCACACCCAAAAGAAACGAAAGGGACCTTCCCGCCTCGTGCGGTCTTCGACGAGACGAGCGAACCCGACCGGCGTCAAGATGCGACCAGCCCAGCGCCAGCGAGAGGCGACCAGCATCGACGAGATGCGACCAGCACTCGAACAGACCACGCGCTCGAGCCGACCATGCCCTCGAGCCGACCATGCGCTCGAGCCGACGGAGAACCAGACTCCAGCGACAGGACGAGATGAGAGCAGATGCTGGCGACAGGACGAGATGAGAGCAGACGCCGGTGACAGGACGAGATGAGAGCAGACGCCGGCGACAGGACGAGACGAGAGCAGACGCCAGCAACAGGACGAGATCAATCTCCTCCGTTCGTCCAAAATCACTAACCTTTTTCTCTCAGAGGGAGGGGCCTCTTTCCCTGACCACTCACTCGCCTCTTCATTGGCCGGAACCATCGCACGATTCCCTGGCTGCCCTCCATTTGACAGACGCATGGTAGGTGGGGCAACTCCCACCCTTCTGGGCGGAGTCCCGAGCGGAGGCGTTTGTGGCTCCGCCCACCTCCTCACCTCTGGCCGCATGCTAAATGCGATCGTGTGGAGTCAGAAACGGGGAGGATGAGACGCCCGCTCCTTGCCGATTGGCTGAGGAGGGACGCCATGCCTACGTTAGACTCCGCCCACGCGCGCTCGCCAGCAAGTGCGCGAAGAATGCCGCGAGCAGAGTGTTGCTGCTGTGAGAGCGAATATGGTGTGGATGTAAAAATCCTAACTATAAAAATAACTCACAGCGCATGTATGTAATTCCCATTAGACACAGGTGGGGGCCCTAACTAGAAACACACTTATTGAAATGACTAAGCGACGTGGACGGCTGTCTGTCTGTGTGCACAGGTTTCCAGATTCGGAACAGTATAACGTTGCACGAGTCCATTATTATGCCCACAAGGTTTGTCCATGGCAGTTCATGTTTTAAGAAGAGTTAAACCAACACCTTGTGCAGGGTTTCAGCATTCACTTTATCGACACCGATTGAGGCCAGGTGCTGCACAACAACTTCTGACTCCAATAAGTAGCTCACAAGGGTTCTGAGAACATTCTGCAAATTTGTACTTTCAGCCTCATCCATATTAAGAAAGGGAATACGATTCAACTCCTCTGTTAGTATTGCCAAGGCCATATTTCAACATGGATGAAGCACTTTTTCTGCCCATCTGTGGTGAGCCAAGTCTCTTTGGGTCCTTTGCTAAGTGTTGTGCCACAAATACTATCTGTAAATGTTCTATGATGAAAGCAAGAACGGTGGATTCAGCATTAGCACCTCAGTCGAGAAAATACATCACTGGTTTGGGTGGTGGTTGACGTTTTGCTTACAATCGGTGCACAGGTCTTGAGAAATGGATGCAGGCCATAAGCTATGGCATCATCTTTCCTGCTGGTACCCATTTCAGAATCCCAGGAAAAAAAAAAATCGAAGCTGTTTAATACTAACCAAATGTGGAGGAAATCAAACAGGAAAATCCAACACGTGGGACTGAGGTATCTTAACTACACCAGAAACACCCCCTCCCCCCTGTGAGAGACCGGGGAAGGAGAGTAGAGGGAGAGGCCTTCAATACGATAATGAGTTCTGAACGGCTCACAATGGACTTGGCTCTTCAGAGAATCCCGAGGTGTCAGCTTGGCTTGAAGGCCAGTTGGCATGATGGTCCTTCCTGCAGAGGCAAGATTAAGATGCGAGACTTCCCTGAATTAAAGGTCATGGCCTGTTCGAGTCAATTTCCCCTTGGTATATCGTGATGGAAGCAGCTGTTGCCAGTCTATTGAAAATTGAGGGGCCAATGACTATATGGTGAAGTCCGCAAAAATGGTAATTAAAAGGGGTTTTCAGGAGATTGAGAAGTCATTGAGGTAAACAAAAAATACGCTGGACAGAACAAGTTTCCTCAGGGTACACAGGCCCCTCCCGACTGGTAGGGCAGGTGAGATTTCTTGTTTCCAAGCATTAAGAAAGCCTCGACAAGACAAGATGTGAAAAATACCAAAACTTTAAATCCAATAATAAACATTTGTACAAAATGGTTTTACTCGTTTCTTAGAAGCAAATTCATCATGTTGTTGAGTAAATCCATGAGAACATTTTTCTTATAAAGTGATCGGATATCTTTTACCCAATATGCACATGGAAAGTTTGTTAAGAAGTACACAACAGGCCAAAGATCAACACAGGCAGATAGGGGTGAAGTACGGCGTACTCGGACTTCAGCTGTTCAATTAACAAACATTATTCCACAATGTAGTTATCTTTGGAAAATTGTCACTTGTGTGAGAAATACCAGAAACATGTTGTGGATCACATAAAGAAAAGAAAAAATAAGGAAAAAACCAGCTCAGCAAGTATGCACTTAACACCAAATAATGTGAAAATGATTAATTTTTTTTAATGTGAATAATATTATATAAATGGCACGTTTCACTCACCTCTCCCACCCAGCCCCCCTCGCACCCATCAGCCAAGTAAATCTTCATCCATCCCGTTGACTGTACTGACTCAGAGTACCGGATGATGTAGGAATTTTTGCACTAACACTTTAAATTGTGCGAGTTTACAGAATACGTAAAAATACATACATGAGTGAAGATAAAAGAAAGGAGGAAAGAAAATTATGACACGTTTTATTTTGTTTAACAGAAGCCAAGGCTCCATTTTACGAGCAAAACATTTCTAATTTTTGTTCATTTGCTCAGTGAGGTTTTTGAAAGGTAGAGATAATCCAGTTTCCAAGGTATCGGTATTTGTATGCTATGGGCTGTCTGACTCCATGATGAAACACTGGTCCTGGTAGAATTGTAGAGCCGAGAGACACGCAATGTGGACAGTTTTTGACAGGGCCGCAAAGGTGCATTCCTCTGTCGGGGATTAGGCTGCTGTTCCGATGAGAGGACACGCCGGCTACATTTGAAGCATGATCCTGTATATGGACCGAATCGATATGCGATAGTCCTTCCATTTGATTGGCTTGTGTACTCTGGAACTCAAAATCCAAAGAGTGTGAATTTTCACGACTACATATGCCACCAACACAATGTTTAGAAAGTAAGACTGTGGGTGCATCAGCTGATATTTCCAAAGGTAGCTTTTCGAATCCGGAGGATAATTTATAATTGTGGCTCACTTCATTTACGGAGTTTCGGCTGGATGCGAGTTCAGCCTCATGATCGCCGAGTGGGTAAATGCTGGTCGGTTCCTGCAACGAACTATCCGATTCACAAAATGCGAAAATATCTGACGCAGAAGTGTCGCTGGTGGTGTCTTCATCTGAAAAGTCAAAATCGGATTGGCTCTTCTTCGACGATCCTTTCTCATAACTAAAGTCAAAGCTCGTCATATCGTCCGAAGTATTTTCAGTCTCACCGACATACAACTCCTCTTTGGGTATGAAGGACGTGTTACTTTCCTGTGACGAAACTTTTAATTTCTTCCTTACATTTTCATCTTCATAAATATTGCACTTACGCTTCTTACTGGTAACAATCACATGATCTTCAATCTCACTAAAAGCAAAATCTTCCTTTTTGGGTGTGGAAGATGTAATACTTCCTTTGGTTGTAGTACAATCTTGATCATAATATTGCGTCGTATTTTCAAGACCTGAAGGCAACATGTTTGAATTAATTTGATTTAATACAATGTCAACAATGAGTGATTGATCAATATTTCGAAGAAGAGAGTTGTGATTGGAATCGTCAGGCGATTGAGCATCCGAGCCGAGCTTGTCGACCCTGGCTTCGGATGCATCGCCGAATTGGTGGCTGTCCAGCTTGCAAGCTTTACGTCTTCCAATGCCGGCATGCTGCTGTACATTTCCCAAATTTTCTTTTGAACCGGATGAAAAAAAATTCGTTTGACACTCGTCACCCAATTTATCACTCGAAGCTATGAAACCCTCATTTGCAATGAGACGAGTTGTGCTACAGAGATCACTTTTACCATTTTTACCGGTAGCAATTATCTCTGAACATGTGCAATCTTGATCATATTCTTGCAGAGGTGTGTTTGTCAATTCTTGTGAAAAACTATTTGGAAATGAAGTGAGGTCACTGATCAAAGGTAAAGAACTGCAAATATAAGCGCTCGGAGTTGAGACACGCGCGTCCCCTTCCGCCTTTAAGCAAGGAGGTGAGTTGCTATACACTCCTTCAGCTGCTGAAACTGTTGTTGCTGTTGTAGGCAGTGTGGCTGTGGTATCGGCAGGACTTGAAGGCAACATGTTTGAGCGAATTTGATATGGTACAATGTCAACAATGTGTGACGAATCGATATTTCGAAGAAGATAGCTGTGATTCGACTCGTCGGATGACGAGTGAGAATCTGAGCCGAGCTTGTCCACTCTGGTATCCAGTGCATCACCCAATTGGTGGTTTTCCAGCTCGCAAGCTTTATGTGTTCCCATTTCAGCATGATGCTGTACATTTCCCAATTTTTCTGTTGAACACGATGAAAAAGAAAAGTTTGCTTCACAGTCATCACCCGATTCATCACTCGAAGTGATGGAACCCTCATTTGCAACTAAAGGAGCCGCAACACAATCACAATCATTTTCATGTTCTTTGGCGATTGTCTTTGCTGTTTGAACAAGTGCATTGATCGAATCATTCTCAATATCAAACGTTTCTTTATTGAGAAGTGCATGTGAGCTTGGTTGGCGTTGTTGCCTTGTTATTGATGAATTGATGAGTGGATCTTCAATTTGTGCAGACGTGACGCACTCAGAATCCTGTCCAAGGCCATTAACTCCATCCAAACAACCATGCATGACACAAGTTTCAGCACACCCTCCAATCACAGCTGCTCTGGCAACAACGCTCTCACTTCTTTCCACGGCACATGCAACAGGGGCTGCTAAACTTGCAGGTGCAGTCTGCACATGGTTCTCGGGGAAGGAGCCATTGCTTCGTTCCAACATCGTGACATCATTGTTCGTACCCACGTCACTTGTAGGATTCCACGAGTCAATTATACTATCCATTGCAGCTGTGATAAGGGCATTCTCTTGAGAATAACTTTCATTCATTCCAGTCATGCAGCAAGCACTGGTCCAATCTGCCTGTCAGCACAAATAATGAATCCTCACACAAAACAATGATGTGATGGTGCAGTTTTGATGCCAGACAGTGCCGTTCTCCAAGAAACAATCTGGCATTAGAAGGCATGCAGGAGCAAATGCAGATCTGCCTTCAATTCCAGGTAGTGCAAGGTTGTGCTATAAAGCAGCGAATCTACACCGGAGAGCAGCAGATCACTTGAAAGGGACGCTGCGTCATCATGGTATCTGGAAAGGATCATGTTGCAGAATTGTCTGAAAAGATACACAAAGTAACCAAATTAGAAAGTAATGTCACATATTACAAACAAAAATCAAGTGTCTCTCTGCAAGTAAAAATATCAATGGGCAGATCCTAGTGTCTTTAGCATCAGGATGGTGGAATCGTTTGCAAAAGCACTGCAGCGACATCAGAAACTTTCAAAAATCTTTATTCAAAACATCCTGCAATTGACTAAATGTATGATGCCAGTATATAACTGGAAGGGCACTCGGAAGAGCGCATACCTCCACCACGTGATGCCTGATCCACTAGAACATATCGGGCCCAATACATTTTTGAAATATCATGCTATACAGTACTATATCGTTTTTGGCCCCATCAATGGTGAAGAATCACTTTTAAAATTAAACTATTCTCGTATCCAGATCCAGATCTTCACCAAAATCTAATCAATTCGTCCTTGCGACACACCTAACCTGTCCACCAAGTTTCGGCCAAATCCGTCCACAACTTTTTGAGATACCCTGTACACAAACAAACAGACAGACAGAAAGGGGTGAAAACATAACCTCCTTCACCTTCGGTGGCGGAAGTAATAAATAGTATCCAAATCATGACATGTGTCGGCTGTTGAGGGCAGGGAATAAAATAGAGAAGTAAAAACTGCTTAAAAACTATGACACTCAGATGAGCGCATACCTTCACCAGGATGAACAGTTTACATTTTGTATCCCACTGATAGGCCAGATCTGCAACTGTACCTGAACCAAAATCTAATCGGCTTGTTCTTGTCAACTATCCCACTCATCCACCAAGTTTTCATCTGTCTTCAACTTTTTTAAGCATCATGCGAAATTGTTACAAATCTGGAAGCCATTGCACACAGACAGACAGCAGTCCATAAGCTTAGTTATTTCGATAAGTATGTGTTTACAGTTAGAATCCCTCCTTCTGTCTAATGGGAATTTCGTGTGTGCGCTAAGAGTTATTTTTTAGCTCGGTTTTTACATCTTTAACAACTACATCCTCTACATCACCAACTACAACAACAACAACGCCATCGCCCACGTGTATTGTGTCATGTACAGGGGTGAAGTTCCCTCCGCCCACCGTGAGCTCGTCCAATCAACGGCAGCCGGCCCGACAGCCAACCTGAGATCGCCCCTCCCCGCTACGAGGGGGGATGGAGAATAGGGTGCTCACATGGCTGTTCTGTTTGGGTTCTCAGACACGCATGGTGGGAGGGTGGTCGTTGCCCCTCCCACAGACAACCCCTTGCCCAATCAGGGAAGCTATCACCTCAGGCTGGCTCCACCTTAGCCAGATGGAGTGTTCGGCCCGACCAATGAGGGGCGGCCACGAGTCGCCCGACAACCCCTCATCCAATCAGAACATGAGTGGTAGGAGAAGAGACCCCTCCCACCAAAAGAAGGGTAGAGTGGTTGTCTGGACGAGTGTTGGGGAAACAAGAGTGCGTTCTGGAGGATCGTGGCGAGAGCTGTTTGCAGTCCTGGTGACGATTGCGGTGTGGTCTGTGGTCGTTGTCGAGCGGTCTGCAGTCTTGGTGCTGGCAACGCCCAGGTCATGGGTTCAAGTCCCACCGTGGTGGTTTGGGTCGGTGTGACTGCATGGGCGGGACAGGTACCCCAGCCTGGCTCTACTGACTGAAGACCCATTGAGGTCCATTTTCTTTTGTGTGTGTGTGTGTCCGTGTCCGTGGGCCGCGTCTGTAAGTAGAATTGTATAAGTGTTTTCCTTTCCTTGTAAATTACATTTTCTTATTCATGATAACTCTGCTCTTTTTGTGCTTCCCCTCCCAGATTATTGTTATAATTAAACCCCTGTTAAATGTACCAGCTCGTTTTCTGTGCTTTCCTTCATTGGCCTCTCAAGGTGTGTATTGAGAATGAGTAAGGCCGTTCGGGCCGGTAAATTGTTCATTTGGACCGACGGATCTTGGTAACCCCCGCTCGGTTTACACCCGGATCGGGCTCGGTAACGGTCAGTTCCGCCCGAGGGTGTGGTTTTTACCCGGTAGTTGGACGACGTGGGTATTTAGGTATATTTAAATTCGGCAATTAACCCTACCCCACGCCGTCGAAATATTGGCGACCACGGTCCGCTAAGGGACCCGTGAACTCTTGGACTTATCCGAGAGTCACAACCTAAATTCCAGGTGTACGGTGGGAGACGACTCCACTGCTCTACCTAGTGGTCGTTCATCGCCGCCGAACCCCGGCCCACAACAATATATCATTTTGGCCCAATCTCTCAGTCGTGAAGAATTACTTGAAAGTTTCAAAATCATTCTCGTATCCAGATCTTCACCAAAATTGAATCAATTTGTCCTTGTTACAAACCAAACCTGTCCACCAAGTTTCATCCGAATCCTTCCATAACTTTTGAGACATCATGCTCACAGACAAACAAATGGGAGTGGATGTGGTTACGTCAGGCACCAGGCTCACTGAGGTTGGAGGGGTGAACACTGTGGAAAAGGTGATTGCACTGGTAGCGGGGTCAGAGGGAACAACCTCCATTCATGAGACCCCGCTGCTGGGGGTTGAACGTGATGGCTCCTCCTCCAAAGACGCTGGAATAGACACGAGTCAATGGACACTGAATAAGCGCCAGGGGAGGGGCCAGCAGTGCAAAAGACCACCTTGCTCCACAGGGAATTTATCGCCAGCAGAGCAATGCGAAGAAGCCTGTGGGGCAAACAGCCCCCCCACCCCCCAGCCATTATATGGCCCATCCAGGGCTGGGGCAGAAGAGGGACAACATATGGCAGACCGTGAGGAGGGTACCCCCAATTGTCCCTTCCCGGTTCCTTCCTGCTCTCGTTCACTGACATGAAGCCACTCGCCTCTCATTTTTGTCCCCCTCCCCCTCTGGAGGTGGCAAATTAATGGGGATTATCCATCTGGGGGGAAGGGGGGGGGGTTTGAACTTTAATTTTTTTTTTCCAAATTGATTAATGGCAGGACCTAAAATTTTTTTTTTTTTAAGTCAACCCTCAAGTATCGTTGGGGTTAGGTTCCTGTAAAATGCCACGATAGTTAAAACTGCGACAGTGGAAATCAAGGGCCAAAACCTGCAACTTTCCTGCCTACCTGCTATCTTTATCTCAAACAGTTTTAATGTGGATGGTTGTTGCATGTGGTTGGGAGGGAGGGGGCAGCTTTCGGTGGTTTCACGTCTTTCGCAGTTTGAATACTGTGATTATTCATTGTACAGTCTTTGTGTGGGATTTTATATTCATTCTGTCTTGCACATTTTGAAATCGTTTCCATTTCCTATACTGGTGTGTGGCTCTTTCTGTCATCCTTCCCACACAAACTGTTTTGGCTTAATTCATAACTCTTGGAGGAATTAAATTTGATAAATAAACTCAACTGATAACCAAATGTTCCTTTTACTATGTTATGTTCTCCTGCTGTTCCTTTTGTTATGTTGCATCCTGATCTGTTCTGTTTTCTTGCCATTCCATGATCCTTGAATACGTATGTGCAAAAAAACAAACTCGTGGTTTAAATATATTTTTGATATCCATGATTGAGGCTCGTGGAAGAGCTGGCGAGAACATTACAAAATAGAAAGGGGGAAATACAAACAGCAGAGTAGAAGTGAGAGTGAGATCAAGGGGAGGGGTAGGACAACACATGGGGTGAATGAGCTACACACAATTTGAATGAAACACAAGAAGAAGAAGAAGAATAGGAAGGGGAAAGTGGGGATGAAACAGGAAAGGAACAAACCAACCAACAACTAACAAATAAAAGAAGTGAGGAGAAGGATCATTTGGGGGTCATTTGGGGTAGAATAGATCCTGAGAATGGATGTGGGATGACCTGAGGTAGTGGTGAACAGTCGTCTTGAGGCCCTGAAGGGAAGAATGGGACTGAACAGACTGGTGAAGATGATTCCATAGGTGAGAAGTGAGAGGAACAAATGAGTGGAAGTGAGCGGTGAGCCTGGATTTTGGGGAGTAGAACACGCACGCACAGACAGAAAGAAAAAACAAACAAACATGCACACATACACACCAGCCTTGTGGCTGCTCATTGCATCATTGGTTAGGCACACGGCTATGCCGCTGATGCAGTGCCCCTATTACCAGTGCACTGGTGCTCATTTCGCCGACCTCGGAAGGATGACAGGCTGAGGCAACCCCACCTTGTGTTAATTCAGCAGCTGACGGGACTCAAACTCAGGACCCCGAGGATCCCAAGCCAGCTATCCTAACCACTAAGCCAACACCACACTTGGGAGTTTAACAAAAAGAGGGTTACCGGCAGACCGTGTGTGCCCCGCAGAAACCTGGGAAGGGACAGAGTCGAGAGATGGCAGAGGGTGCATGAACAAAAAGGAGGCAGTAGAATACAGAGGCCACCAACCTCAACAAGATTGGGCCCAAGCCACTGCCTTGGGGGCATCCCAACCTTGGCAATGAGCAGAGATGAGAGGATCCTGTTAAAAGCTACATGCTGAATATGGGAGTGGAGGAAATTAGTCATCCATGACAGGAAGTGGCCTTCGATATCACAAGCAGAAAGTATGGCTTGCAAGTAGGGGTGCCAGACTATCAAATGCTCGAGATATGTCCAGAGAGACTGCCCTGATCTCATGTCTGAGATTGAAGGTTTCCATCCATTGTTGGGAGAGTCGAAGCAGCATGTCCAAGATAGAATGACCGAGTCTGAAATCAAAATGATGATCTGAGATGAGGCCGAGAGAAAAGGGAGGATTTGAAGTCAATTGCAATGATAGATTCCAAGACCTTGCTTACAATTTGATCCATTTTTATACAATGCTTGTGTATTGCAGTGATGTTGGCCAATTCCCAGGCAGACGGAAACTGCTCCAGAAAGAACGATTGAGTGAACAGAGCAGAAAGACGATGAACAAGAGCAGCAGAGCAGGTTTTTATGACACATGCACTGATGCTGTCTGGGCCTGTCACAGAACGGCTTAGACCCCATTCAGCGTGCAAAGCACATTCTCTGCCCGGGTGTGTTTTGCAACATGGTCATTCGTAGAATTAATCTCCGGCATGCTTGTTCGCCATGCCATCTCCGGATGCCATTGTGGTGAAAGTGGTTAACATGGGGGATGAGAGGGTGGCATGCATGTGACTGTTGACTATTGTATGTGTGTGACTCACAATGCAATGTTGGACAGAACATGTTGCTTCAGGGTAGAGGCCTTTACTGGAAGAACAGATGAGATTTCATTATTTCCAAGCATTGAGAAAGCCTCAATAAGACCAGACATGAAATATACGAAAACTCCAAATAAAATAACAAACATTTGTACAAAATGGTTTTACTTGTTTCTTCTCTGCAAAGTCATAATATTGTTGAGTAAATCCATGAGAACATTTTTCCTACAAAGTTAAAAGTCATTTTTTACCCAATGTGCACGTGGAAAGTTCGTCAAAATACGTGTGACTCAATGCATGTGTGCATACGGATTTTTTAAAACCCATCTTTGTAGTCATTATTCTCTTTCAGTCATAAAGGATGAGGTGTTGAAAACTTTTTGAAATGTACTTCCTGAAATTGCATCAATGCAAGGATGATATGGGAAATGTACTGGTTGACCATGGGGAGATTAGAAATGCTTGGAGGAGTTACGATGAGCATCTGCAAAATGAGGAGTTCCCTTGGAACAGGGATATTCTGGAGGCAGTCGAGCCGGTGCAGGGCCCACCACCTAAGATGAGGAATGATTGGGTGAAGAAAGCCATCGATGAAATGAAGGATGGTAAAGCAGCGACCAGCACTGGTATTGTCGCAGAGATGCTGAAGGCATCTGGTGATATTGGAGTGAATTTAATCACTAAATTGACAAATGCAATTATAAGGGAGACATCTATCCCAGTTGACTGGTTGAAGAGTGTAATGGTGAATATTTATGAAGGGAAGGGTGATGCCTTAGTTCAGAGTATATATATATATATATATATATATATATATATATATATATATATATATATATATATATATATATATATATATATATATATATATATATATATATATATATATATATATCTGCTGGTTGCATCATTGGTTGGGACGCGGCAATGCCGCTGATGCATTCCCCTTACCAGTACACTGGTACTCATTTCGCGCCGACCTCAGAAAGATGACAGGCTGAGTCAACTTCCTGGTGTATATTAATTCAGTGGCCAACGGGGCTTGAACTCAGGATCCTTGGATCCCAAGCCACCACCAGGCTTTCAGAGCAACTATAGGGGTCAGAAGTTGCTGGACCATAGAATGAAGGTGGTGGAGAGTGTCGTGGATAAATTAATGAGAGTGTTGATATACATGAAATGCAATTTGGTATCATGCCAGGAAGGGGCACGACGGCAACAATTTTTATAGTTAGGCAATTACAGGAAAAATATCTGGGGAAGAATAAACAACTCTACTTTATATTTGTGGATTTGGAAAAGGCGTTCGATAGGGTGCCTCAGGAAGTGGTGCAATGGTTCATGAGAAAGTTACGAGTGGAGGATTGGTTAGTTAGGGGAGTCATATCAAAGGGAGTTAGGGGAGTATGATGGCTCAAAAAAACTCTGTGAGGGTAAATGGAGTGCAGAGTGAGGTTTTTGAAATGAAAGTAGGTATTCATCAGGGATCAGTCTTGAGCCCAATCCTGTTCATTATGCTTCTTCAGGCTATATCACAGGAATTTAGAGAAGTCCACCTTGGGAACTCCTCTATGCTAATGACTTAGTGCTGATAGCCAGCAGTGTTGAAGAGGTAATGGGTAAATGTACAGTATCAAAGGAGGGTATGGAGGTCAGAAGACTGAAAGTGAACACAGGGAAAACAAAAGTACTGATTAGTGGTGCAGGAGAAGGAAGTGTGGAAAAAAAAAAAAACAGAGGGAGGTGGCCCTGTCCTGTCTCGAGAAAAGGTGGAGGTCGCAATTCAGTATTGTCTAAGTCCTGTAACGACTGGGTACACAAGGATGGACTGGCATCAGGGGAAGATTGAAGGTGGTTCCCGACTTAAAATGTGCTGTTTGTGCAGGTAAACAAGTGGCTCCAGTTAGCGTGGAAAGGTTAGTTTATGGGGATATATCCCTGGAATGTGTAGATAGATTGTTACCTTGGTGATATGATCAGTGCAGGTGGTGGTGTGGAGGCAGCAGTGATTGCAAGAATTAGAAGTGTCTGGAGGAAGTTTAGGGAGTTGTTACCCCTATTGACATCAAGAGGGACCTCTAATTAAAGGTCCCATGCAATTCAAAAGTTTCTGTTTATTTATATATTAACTTGACCTTCCTAGTGAAGAAATCACCCATGTTTCTTTTTGTAAATAAACAATGGGATAATTAGACCAATATTTTGAACATTTGTAGTGTTTTTCACAACTTGCTATGCCCCGCCCCTCAAAAAAGTGGAGTTCAGCGAACCGCAGGTCACGTGACCATTGAGGTCATCTCCAGAACGCGACTCGCTCAGAGTCGATTGATGAGACGTCACGTGCCATATAAAGTACGTACAAATGCATTGTGCACAAGTGTTTGCTATCTCACTGATAGTCTTAATTCCTGTGATTGTTTCGCGAACGTTTTTATGAGTTTTAGCCTTACTTTCGAAAATGCCTGCAAGATGTATCGTAGCAGGATGCAGCAATACAACCAAAGACGGTGCAAGCCTTCATGTATTCCCGAAAGATGAGAATCTGAGAATATGGACATCTAAAGTGAAGCTGACGAGGGGAAACTGGAAAGGCCCCAGCGACACGTGCGTCATTTGCAGTGCCCACTTCGAAGACAGTGACTTTGATTACAGGCTCTATTCGCTGTTCAGTTTGAAGAAGTTGAGGAGGCTGAAACCTGATGCAGTACCCATCATCAAAAGCAATGTCGTCCGATAAATCCGTCAGCCGTCCGACTAGTCCGATAAATCTGATGTGCTGTAGCTTTCTTTTATTATTCTCTTTTCTTCATTGTTTTCTACTGGCGCTACATGACAGTCGGAATTTAAAAAAAGCAACAGAACGTCAGATTTTTCGGACTACTCTAGACAATTGTGTCGCAAGGTGTGTTCTGCACACAAGTTTTCATCGTATCCAGACAGTGAGATTGCTTCGTTTTATGCGCGGAGAGTTACGGCCTAATTCAGTATATTTCGGCAGAATTTTTAGGGGCGTTTCCTGAGAGGTTTGTTTTTTTAAATTTACAGAACGAGTATTGTGAAAAAAACAATCAGATCAGAAATCACGATGAAAAACTCCTGGAGGACATATATATACACGAAGTGTATTCAAAAAGTATCCGACCTTTGTTCATAAAAAATACTCATATCCAGATACAACAAACTTACACTATTCTCCTTCAAAGTAGTCCCCTTGGGCTGCCACACACTTCTCCCAACGGTTCTGCCACTGTTGGAAGCAGCGCTGGAACGCCTTTTTTGGGATGGTGCGCAGCTGGTCCGTCGAATTCCGCATGATGTCTTCTCTGGACTGAAATCTGGTCCCTTTCAGGGGCATTTTCAGCTTGGGGAAAAGCCAGAAGTCACACGGAGCCATGTCAGGAGACTAGGGAGCCTGACGAAGCACAGGTGTGTTGTTTGGCCAGGAAACTCTGTATCAAATGTGAAGAATGGGCGGGTGCGTTATCGTGATGGAGCTGCCAATTGACCACTGCCCACAGGTCTGGCCGTTTGCGTCGCACAGCACCTCTTGGAAGTACTCTTTGGTGATGGTTGTGCCGTGTGGTGCGTACTCGTGATGAACCATGCCACTGGAGTCAAAGAAGACGGTCAGCATGACTTTGACATTGCTGCGGACCTTCCTTGCTTTTTTTGGCCTCGGGGATGTTGGATGCTTCCATTGTGATGACTGGAACTTGGTTTCTGGGTCGTACCCATAAACCCAGGTCTCATCGCCGGTGATCACTGTGTAGAAGAAGTTGCGATCGCTGTTCACAGTCTCCAGCATGTCCTGTGCAATCTCCAAATGGAGATGCTTCTGCTCGATCGTTAGCAGCTTTGGCACGAACTTCGCTGAGATTCTCCTTAAGCCCAAATCCTCAGTCACAATGGAATGGGACGGATCCAATGCCGACGCCCGCCTCGTCTGCAAGTTCTCTGATCGTGATTCGACGATCCTGCATCAGCAGGGTCCTCACTTGGTCAATGACGATCTCATTTCGGGATGTTGAGGGCCTACCAGAACGTGCTTCACTTTCCACTGATGTGCGACCATCTTTGAAGCGGTTGTAGCACTCTTTTATCTGTGTGGTGCCCATTGCTTCGTTCCCGAAGGCCTGTTGAATCTTATGGATCATTTCCACTTGGGAATCGCCAAGCTTTACACAAAATTTGATGCAGTAGCGTCGTTCATGTTTTTCCGCCATTTTGTCATGAAAATCCGACGGCGCTCACTTACACTTCCTCACTCATCGGCAGTCTGTCGGCGACTGACAGCTTCTGCAGGCGGGAAAATATTCACGCATACGAATTAGGATCGCCGACATATGTGCACCAAACCATGCCTCCCGAGCTTAATTTGTTTACGCATGAAAAATTAAGGTTGGATACTTTTTGAACACACCTCGTATATGCAATTTCAGTACTTTTGTGTGACATGGGACCTTTAAGGGGAAAACTTGATGCAGCTTGTGTTAGAAGCATGATGATGTATGGCAGCGAAACATGGGTGATCGAAAAGGAGAATGAACGGAGGTGTGAACGAAATGAAATGAGAATGGTGAGGTGGATGTGTGATGTGACACTGAATGATAGGAAATCAAATGTGGAATAAAGAGATCAGTTCGGTATGGAAAGCATTAGTGAGGTTATGCGTAGAGGTCGGTTGAGATGGTTTGAACATGTGGAAAGGATGTGGACAGGTAGTTGTGTGAAGAGGTGTATAAATATGAATGTGAATAGAAGGAGAGCTGGGATATATTCTAGTGAATAGAACGAGAGCTAAATGCTTGGTTCAAGGTAAACATGGGATGTGTTGCTGAGAGACAACCTTAGAGTTAAAGGCCGAACAAGAGGACAAGCAAGAGGTCGTGCAGCCTGGAAAGCAGCCATTAGGTGAACCACGGCTTACACGTGCAAGCATGGAAATGGCCTTAAAACGATGATGTAACACTACTTAAACCAGCTGCACACCTTTGAACTTTGTGATTCAACAGGAAAAATTCAAAATTTCAACTCGCTTAAAACATCTTAATCTCTATAAGAAATGGAACGCATGATTAAAAAAAATTTCTTTGTCAGTTTGAAAAAATGAACTTGACAGGATTTGAACTGCAGCAAACTACTTTCTGGACATAGATTCTAACGCTGCATATAAATTGCATGTTCTCCTCCCCGGAGCGAGGCATCAACGTGTGTGCCGTCCCTTGGATGGACATTGAACTGGGCTTTGCATCTGCTGGCATGAGTTGGTGGACGTTAAAGATCCCACTGTGTCCTTCGTGAAGAGTAGGCGAGCTATCGCCAGCACCATGAATAAATTACAAATTCCTGCCCCGAATGCTGGGAAGGCAATGGCAAACCATCCAGTTCAACTGGACTAAGATACTGCAACGTTCTGTAAAAAGTATGGCACATCTCATCAGGATAATCATGAATCCCCCAAGTTCATAATCGATCTTGTAAATCACCGTGACAGGTTAAGGCCCCATAAATAAATTGAAGTTAGATCAAATACTTCCGGTTCCGGTTTTGGAGCGGCGAGAGGTCTCCTTCGGGGCTCCCTGCTGACGTTCTCAAAGTTAAGTTTCCGGTTGTTATTTGTCCCGTTTTAACTGTTTAATTTTCTCACCGACATGTTACTGTGTGTTCCTAGTTCGGTTTTGTTTCAAAAATCGTGCTATTTTGTGAGTATTTTTGTCGACGTTCTTACCTGGTGTTTGAGGCCTAGGCCTAGGCTTGAGGCCTACCGGTTCCACTCGGTGTTGGATCGTTTTTTTGTTTGTTTGTTTTTTCTCCCCATTACCATCAATTTCTATCCTCCCCATTACCTTCAATTTTCATCCTCCCCACTTTCCAAACATCCCCCATTCTCCCAACTAATCTCTTTCTTATCTCAAAAAAAAAAAATATATATATATATATATGTATATATATATATATACCCAACAACAACAACAACACGCTCACCTTCTCCCGATTCTGCTTCTTCTTCTTCCTCTTAACTTCCTCCTCGTCTTATTCCTCGATTTTTTTTTTTTTTACACTTCCATGACCTAATCTGTTGAACTCTCTCAAACATTAATATTAACAACAAAAACGATCTTATAATGCTTCATCTTCCTCTCTCACACATGTGGTACTCATTACTGTTTCACAATGCACTACTCTTCTGCTATTTTAAACAGACTGCTCTCATTTCGAGCTCTCCTTCATTCCTTGCCGAAAAAAATCCAACTATTACAGCGCTTCTTCTCTCCATTCTCTGAATTCGCCTTCATTGCATCCATCAAGAATTGTGTTAAATCGCATCTCTGACCTAAAACTTTTAAAAACCACAGTTTGCCATGAATGTTCGCTTTCCATCAACCATTCTTTTTTTCCAACTTCAGTGCCAACTCACCCCCCTCACCCCTCACTCTCACTCTCAAAGCAACCATCCCACTCTTCTCCCTCCAAACCTCCCTCTCACCTCTCTCAAAAATTCCCCCCTCACTTTTCTCCCACCTTTCATCCCCTCACTCTTCCTTCTCTAAGTTGCTCCCCCTCTCATCCACCAACCTGCCTCCCTCCACTGCCCTCTCACCTCCATCTCTTCACTCCACCTCCTCAAATCATCAACTGCCTTCTTCCTTGTCTCTTGTCCCCCCTCTCCCCAGCACCACAGAGCCTTTTCTCCTCCTCATTCGGCCCCCTCCCCTCGCTATTCTGCAATACCCCACACTCTTTCAGCAACCCTCCTTACCTCCCCCCCTCGTCCCTTGTCCTACCCTCCCCCTCCTGCACCCAAAGCCTCCTCCCTTACCTCTTCATTAAAAGTGTGGACCTCAAATATCCGGGGCCTTCGCTCAAACCCTTCAGATCTTTCCATACAGGTTGCCACTGACAAACCAGACGTTATCTGCCCAACAGAAACTTTCCTCTCCCAAGACGTGTCTGACTCCCAAGTATCTCTCCCTGGTTACTCCCTCTTACGGTATGACAGACCTGAGCCTCGTCGTGGTGGAGGTGTTGCTCTCTTCATCAAAGACTCTATTCCTCACTCTCCATGCACTGCTCTCACTCCCCCACACCCCCAGGAATACCTCTGGCTTCGGCTTCCCCTCCACTCCCGCCTCATGTTCATATGTGTACTGTACCGTCCACCGAACAGTGATGACTCCATCTACACCTCACTATCCGAAAACATGGACCATCTACTATCTTCTCATCCAAACTCTCTCTTCTTCTTATGTGGTGACTTCAATTGTCATCACGCCAGTTGGCTAGGTGTGGGTACCTCTCTCACCTGCCATGGCACCTCAGCAAAAGCTTTCTGCGACTCATTGGGACTGACTCAATCGGTCAACTTCCCGACCCGGATCTCAACCAATGGTACTCCATCTTTTCTGGATCTGATTTTGACAAATTTCCCTGGCAATATCTGCTGCTCTTCCTTCGCTCCAATTGGTTCTTCTGACCACGTCCTTGTTAAAGTGGACATCTCTCTGGCTGTTATCAGAGAACCACCTCACCGCCGTCGAGTCTGGCATTTCACTCAAGCCGACTGGCAGGGTCTCCGAGCAGCCATCAAACTTACAGACTGGTCTCCTATCACTACTTTCTCAAACATCAACTCATCCTGGGAATTCTTTCAATGAAACTTGCTCTCCCTCATGCACAGATTTATCCCCTCTCGTGTTCAGTTGTCCTACCCTTCCTCCCGCCCTTGGTTTACTGAAGCTTGTGGCGAGGCAGTTGTCCTGAAACAACTTGCCTTTGCCTCATGGAAAGCAAACCCAACTGAGGGCAATCTCAGTTCTTTCCACAAAGCTCGGAACAAGTGTGTATCTCCCCTCAGGAGAGCCAGAAAACAACATCTTTCTCATCTCAAGTCTGAACTCTCAAACCTCTCTCCCTCCTCAAAATCCTGGTGGCGTTTAATCAAATCTGTTTCTGGTGTATGTTCCCCCTCCATCCCCTCCCTTACCTCAAATGGCCGCACTGCTGATTCCACACGTGATAAAGCTGAATGTCTAAACTCGGTGTTTGCAGCTAAATCTTGTGTCCAAACCCCATCACTATCTCTACCCACTTTACCCAGTCGCACCCAACTGTCCCTGGACTCTGTATCCTTTTCTCCTGACAAGGTGGAGAGCTTGCTTTCAAACCTCGAGTCAGATTCTGCAACCGGTCCAGACGGCATCAGCCCACGTGTCCTCAAAGCCTGCTCTTCTGCTCTTGCTCACCCTCTCTCTGTTCTATTCATCCTCTCATTTGCCCAAGGTCATCTGCTATCTGCTTGGAAATCTGCTAACATCACTGCCCTGCATAAAAAAGGTGCAAAAACAGATCCCTGTAACTACAGACCAATCAGCCTTCTCCCAATCATCAGCAAGGTGATGGAATCCATCATCGCTTCAGATATGAAATCCTTCCTCTTCTCCAATGGCTTGATTTCCGATCATCAATTTGGTTTCAGACCAGGTCACTCTACCCTGGATATGCTGCTTCTGCTCTCCCATCAATGGATGGAGGTCCTCAAGGCCAGACAGGAAATCAGAGCCGTATCCCTGGACATTTCACGTGCTTTTGACACAGTCTGGCACCCTGCACTACTCACCAAACTCTCTTCCCATGGTATTCAAGGCCATCTCCACTCATGGCTCGCAGACTTCCTCTCCTGTCGCAGTCAACGTGTGGCCCTAAATGGAGTTCTTTCATCCCCTCTTCCTGTGCAGGCTGGAGTTCCTCAAGGTAGCGTTCTGGGCCCTGTTCTTTTTCTGGTTTTCATCAATGATCTCTCGGACTCTCTGGAAAATCCTCTATTTCTCTTTGCCGATGACTCCACCCTCTGCCGTACCATCTGTCATCCCTCAGACCGGCAAGCAGCAGCTTCTTCGCTCACTGCAGATCTGGATAAAATCACAAACTGGTCCAACACGTGGAACATGTCTTTCAATCCAGACAAATCTCACACTCTCACTATGTCTCTTCGAAAGGACCGTTTAGAAAACCCCCCCATCCACTTTCTCAAAAATCCTCTGGAAGAAGTCTTTTCTTTCAAGCTTCTGGGTCTCACTATCTGCCATGACCTTTCCTGGGAAAGTCACATTTCCAACCTCGCCTCAAAAGCCAGTCGCCGACTGGGAATCCTCCGTCGTGCAAAGTCCTTCCTCGGCCCTCTTGAGCTCCTGACCACTTACAAAGCTTTTGTCCGTAGCCTGATAGAGTACTGCTCTCCCCTCTGGGCTGGTGCCCCTGCGTCCCACCTTTCTCGGCTTCACGCTGTCGAAACCAGGGCATTTAAGATCATCGGCATCTCCCGCAATGAAGCTGAGTCTTTGGGCCTCTCACTCAATCACCGCAGGTTGGTCGGTGGTCTTTCTTTCTTCTACAGACTCCTCTCCAGCCTTGCCCCCCCTGCTCTCTCTGCGATTTGTCCCCACCACATTTCCACAGGGCGCTCAAGGTCCGCCAACAACCCCCTTCTGGTAAAACTACCAAAATCACGAATCACTCCTCATCTTCACTCTTTCATTCCTCTTTTTTCCCGCCTTTGGAATAAACTTCCTCACTCTATTCTTTCCCATTCTTCCCTCCAGGGTTTCAAAACAGCTGTTCACCACCACCTCTTATCTTCCCCCATCCAAATCCTCGATCTTTTCTACCCCCGATAATCCACCCAAGCCCACTTCCTTCAATTCTCCTGCTTTCCTTCCTGAAAGTCCCTGTAATGTCCATCTTCTCTTCGCCATGTTCCCCGTCCCATCCCCATCCCTCTCCCTTCCACAGTTCACCTAATGTGTCTGTTCCCCACTGTTTTGTCCCTTCCACTCCCGCCCCTCTTGTCTCATGCCTCCTTGCTGTGAGTTGTGTGTTAGCTCTCATACGAGCCTCGACCAAGGTATACAAAAAAAAAAAAATACCCTCACCAAGGGGTGGTACACAAAGCACATGATGGCTTTTGGGGGTGGGTGGGGTGTTTCCCAGAATGTCACAAAGCGTTCTGGTGGGAGGGGAGAGGGGGGGGCTGGGTGTCAAGAAAGTGCCAAAGAGTCAAGTATTTTGTGTATGGCCCCCCATGACATTTAACAGATAATTTATCATCTATCTATAATTCCAGCAATGTGTGTGTGTGTGTGTGTGTGTGTGTGTGTGTGTGTGTGTGTGTGTGTGTGTGTGTGTGTGTGTGTGTGTGTGTGTGTGTGTGTGTGTCTGTGACCACTGTTTCTCGACAACCACTGGTCCGATCTGATTGAAACTTGCCGGTTATATTGCTGGGGACCTGAGGATGTGCCTTTTCAAGGTTTGATATTAATCGGAGAAGTGGTTCCCAAGTTATGGCCATTTATTTACCAAACCAATGACAAGACACGTTGTTGCGTGGGCGTGCCTGATGGGGGAAGGGAAGCTCAGCCGCGTTCCCCATTACAGGTTACAACGTACGGGCTTCCGGAGAGTGATGACTTCGTGTATTCTAATAATTTCTCGATTTCTTATACGCATTTATAGATAAACACTATGCCCCAAGTTATGATCGTTTTCATATTAAACGGTGCATAAATTTTGGTAACATCAGAGTGTGCTGGTGTGCTCCGAACCAGGAAGTAAATTTTTTTTGTTCCTCCTCTTCTCTTTTTGTTTTTTCCTTGCGATGACATTGCGAAAAGGCAAAATACGTTGGCGCGAATTGAATAATTGGCCATTAAAACTAAATTGCGAATAATCATAACTGTGATATGCGAACTTCCGGGCAACGCACGTACAGGCACGCGAGAGCGAAGAAACGGCCTGTGTGGTTGTTGTTTCTTGCTCACGGTTTGAATTTTTCTTCATTAAATTTTTTTTTGTTTGTTTTTTTACGGGCACGTACCAACTAGTTCATAATAAAGAATGCACCAGACTTGATGTACTAGTTCGAGTATCCTCTCTGAATCTGTGAGATCGGTGGTTCAAATCCCAGCCAGGTCATATCAAAGACTTTAAAAATGGTAACTTCTGCTTCTTGTCTTGATGCTCAGCATTTTAAAAGGAGAGAGCACTGACAGTGGCAAACCACCCAGTATAACCCATGCCAAGAAACTACTTCAAGCAACACCCACACTCTAACTTGAGCACGATCCATCAATGTAATGAATTTGGTACATCTGCTATACAAACTCGACACACAGATGCAAGAATTTGGTGAGGTGCTTGACTAATACCACTCAGCGCCCAGGCAACTCAGCAAAGACTGTAACTTCTGTGATGTAGCAGCCTCACAATGACCTGATGACTCAATCAATGGACTGTAATCCACTCGTATTCACCAGTGACTCTTGGAGAATAAGAATCTTCAGTCTGCCTTTGACCAGGCCCACACTCTGGAGATGACTCAAAATCAAGCAGATTCTTCCATGCACCCCCATTCCCAATGGCTGCTGCTATTGCTGTTGCTGCGGGTACCCACAGTGCACCGTCTACTGGTATCGAAGAGACTTCAGATGCCTCTGCTGCAGCCTGTGCACCAGCTGAACCACCAATAACCACCGCTGTAGCCAGCAAATGTTTCTTCTGCGGATGCAATAAACATCCTCGGAGCAAAAGGCCTGCCAAAGATGCAACCTGCAATCTTTGCTTGAAGAACAGTAACATGGCAAAGGTCTGCAAATCATCTATCTCAAAGTCCACCTCTGTTGCAATGCCGTTACTTGCAACAGTCTCAGCATCACCTGCATGCCTCTCCAAGGCCCTTCTGAAAGTATAACTCAATAGACTGAATATCAATGCACTTGTGGATACAGGTAGCTGAAAGCTTTGAGAGTCAACGTTTCGCAAAGTCCCTCAATCTCAAACTGTCTCCGTCTACGAGCAAAGTCCCCAAGGCCTCTAAAAAGACTCTCTCCACCAAGCCCCTTGGATACTGCTGTGTGGAACTCAACTATGGAGGCTGTGTTTACTTCAATGTGAAACTTGCCGTCCTGCCTGTGCTGACATGATACAAGGACCCAACTTCTTGACAGTATGCTCATGTTGAGATTCCCTTCGATGGTGATAACCCCTCTTAAAGTATGCAGCTTGGCTCCTGCTTTGGTATCTCCACCGTCATTGTTCTTTAACCACACCCCAAGCTGCCGACCTATCTTCATCAAGTCCAGGTAGTATACGGCTGCGGACACCAAGTTTATACAGGCTGAGATCTAGAGACTGAGAGACGAAGGGGTCATGGAGGCCAGTGAATCCCTCTAGCGACCACAAGTACTCGTGACAATCAGCGAGTGCCAGAAAAGCGAATAGTCATGGACTATTCTCAAACAATTAATCGCTTCACCCTCTTGGGTGCACACCCCCTGCCATGAATTTACGGGATGGTAGGAAAGGTCACCCAATACCAGGTCTTCAGCACACCGGACCTACGTAGTGCCGACGACCAGATCGCAATAAAAGAAGAAGAAAGACAGTACAGTACACTGCCTTTGAAGCTAACTAAAGACTGTAACAGTTCCTCTGAATCCCTTTTGGTGTAATGAATGGCATTGTAAGCTTCCAATGCATAATAAACATCATAGCCAAGGGAAATCTCCATGATACACTTGCCCATGTGGACAATGTCACCATCTGTTGCAGGACCCAACACGAGCATGACACCAATATTAAAAGATTCCTTCGAGCTGCCAAGAAGTACAATTTGACCTTCGATAGTGATGAGCATCCCTTTGGCGAGCTCCATCAATCTTCTTGGCTACTCTATCAGCAATGGTTCTGTTAGACGGGACCCTGAGCACCTTCAGGTGCTGCCACTGTTATGATGATATGCTAGGTGGTCATATTTTGGACCATTAGCTGTGTGTTAATCAGCTGTCAGGATTCAAACCTTGCTTTAAAATGTTGCTTTAAATGTATCATGCTGTTTTCACTATGTCTTTGATAACCCTTTATGGCTCTGCAGCTGCACAACAGCATGTCCTTGGGAAAACTGTGTATGCAGATATCCCACACATTCCTGTTCTTAGTCATCACCAGAGTTTCGCCTTTGCTATCAGCAGGTGCCAGTGTAGGGGTGTAGGAGTCTTAGAAAGTTATTGGTTTGCAAGATGAACTGTTGGGTTGCGAATCTGAGGATTGACTGATTCAACTTCCCTGAGGGCCCCTAGGGAGGGGTGAAAGAAGCCCACTGCCGCATTTATTTCTTTATTTCTTTATCCCTTAGCACACACTTATAGTCCACACCCAGTTCTGCTTTTGTGTGATTATATAAACAACTGTTTTGAAGTAAGAATCTCAATGTGGTCCGGGGGCACCTGACTGAAGGGCCTTTGGGCTGCATTCCGCATGCGTAGTGCCATCTTCTGAAATAAATCGTATCATTCGAGAACCCTCATTCGACTCTGTCATTACTCGGCCGAGTGAAGACAAGAAGTACAATTTGACCTTCGATAGTGATGAGCATCCCTTTGGCGAGCTCCATCAATCTTCTTGGCTACTCTATCAGCAATGGTTCTGTTAGACGGGACCCTGAGCACCTTCAGGTGCTGCCACTACTGCACAACCTGCCATTTCTACGTTAGGAAGCTGGCATGTTCTCTTCCTATTTGCAGGGGATTGTCAAATTCTGTTCTCCCTGACGTCCTTCACTCTGTGTGATCCCTCCCTCCTGACGTCAACCAATGTGACCCGTCACAAGAGGACGTTTGCGTTTCAGCGCTGGTCAACCAATTGTCATCACATATGCTCACAAGGTCTTCTTGAAGAGACAAGTGCACCAGACGAAGCACGATCCTTTAATCGACGAATTTGATCTCGAGGTGAACCCTGAGTACACCCATGGTCGACACCCTGGTGGTAAGGACACCAGTGTCCATATTGCAACTTCCCAGGTCTTGATGAAGCTGGGAACACACAAGGCCTACAGAACGCATGGACCCTGGACGAACTTCTAGTGAGGGAATACCCACTCATAAGTTTTCACCTGCTGCAGAGGACTGTGGAATCCCTGCTGAGGCTCCAATCATAACTGATAGCATTAACGTCTGCCTGCTGAGGCAGAACCCCCATCACGCCGATCTACTGAGTCATTTGGTCTCCTAATTAAGGTATGAAAGGACAAGTCGAACTTTCTAGATGGGGAGAATGAATGTAGTGAATTTGCAACATCTCCTATATGAACTCTTACTAGATACTCATTGAGTGCTCATTATCACATATTGTTGTGGGCCGGGGTTCGGCGGCGATAAACGACCACCAGGGGGAGCAGTAGGGCAGTCTCCACCGAACATCCCGGAATTTAGGTCGTGACTCGGATAAGTCCGAAAGGTCACGGGTCCCTTAGCGGACCGTGGTTGCCAATATTTCGACAGCATGGGGTAGGGTTAATTGCCGAACTTCCATATACGTAAGTACCCACGTCGTCAAATTACCGGGGAAGTCACACCCTCGACGGACTCTGTCGAACTGGGTCGCTCAAGCGACCTCTGTCCGGCGTAACCGAGCGGAATTACAAGAGTCCGTTGGTCCAAACGACAACTTACGGCACACGGCCTCCCTAATTCTCAATACGCTGGATCAATGGCAGAAACGACAGGCAACGAACTGGAACATTTAACAGATATTTATTTACAAGAGGGAGGGAAACACAGAGCAGAGTTATCCGAATAAAGAAATGCAATTTACGATGAACGAAAAGCACTTAACAATTATACTTATTAGACTGGCGCGAGACAGACGCGTGCACGCACGCACGCACGCACGCACGCACGCACGCGCACACACACACACACACACACACACACACACACACACACACACACACACACACACACACACACACACACACACGGATTCTGTGGGTCTTTATTCGGCCCCGCAGCCCAGAGGGAAGGCGAGCTGGGGGAAGAGAGCCTGGCCGGGCACCTTCTCGCTTCGTGCGGTCACACCGGACTCCAACCACCACGGTGGGACTCAAACCCACGTCCCGAAATCCACGGGCTCACGACCCTGGCTGCTCGGCTACGAGGAGCCACCGCGAAGGACCACAGACCGAGACCAAGCCACTGCGCCAGACCAGAAGCAATAGGCCACGATGACTGCAGTACAGTACACTGGTCCTGACAACCACACTTTTACGGGGGGAACACTTCATCTGGCTGGGGTGGAGTCGGCCCTGAGGTGCTGAGCCTCCTGATTGGACGAGGCCTCTTGGAGGCTCGCCCCCCAAAGAGGCTCTGTAGCTTTCTGCACTCTGGCCTCCCATTGGCCGGAGCGCCTCGGCCCTGCTTGCCCATTGGCTGGAGGAAACTCTCCATGCCCTTCCTCGGAGCGGAGCCTCGATCCGATGCGATGGAGGCTCCGCCCCCGCCTTCAGCCAAAAACATGTGGGCAATGGAGTCAGTGGTTTGAAGAAGTGGAGGGGATTTGTTGTAAAAAACTAACTATAAAGAAACTTCGCAGCGCACACACGTAATTCCCATCAGACACAGGGATGGGACCCTAACTATAACACATACTTATCGAGATAACCAAGCGACGGGGAATGCTGACTGTCTGTCTGTCTGTGTGCAGGAGGCTTCCAGATCCGTAACAATATCTCTCGTTTCAAGGTTATAACCGATCATGGTGCCATTTATTGGCCTTCGTTTCTTGTTTCAGTACCAGCGTTCCTCCGGTTAAATCAAGCCGTGCTTCAGATCGAAGGCTTCACTGACTTCAATCAAAGATAAATAAATAATTAATGAATACAATGGAATGCGAAAGAGCTTCGGTCATACCAAAACTTGCAGGCGGCACGAGAACCGGCGCAGCACAGAACCAGTCGGAGTGTTGTCCAGTTCAAAGTCGTCTTCGCAATCATTCGTGCTGAAGGAATGTGCCGGCGGAGCTCTCGGCTGATAAGATTCCATACGTCATATGCAAGTTAACTCCGCCGTTTAAAACGGCGACACAAAACTAACACTTCCGAACAACCTCTGTGACCACCTCCCCCTTCCCCCAATCGCTTCGCCATTTCTCAATCCAAAAATTTCCGAATCCATATTAAAAAAGATCAAACATTGATTGCACTTACTCAACTTATTTTCCCAGAGAGCATGCCTATTTCTTCAAAACTTCGCGTCATTGTTGTTGTTGTTGTTGTTGTTTAAAATAAATATATAAATATATAAATATATATATATATAAATATATATATATGAATATATATATAAATATATAAATATATAAATATATAAATATATAAATATATAAATATATATATATATAAATATATATATATGAATATATATATAAATATATAAATATATAAATATATAAATATATAAATATATATATATATATATATATATATATATATATATATATATTAATTGAGATCGACTCTGGAGACCCGTTTTCGCGTTTTCTTTTCGACTTCGACGAATAGAAACCGAAATGTGACTGAAAGAACGTGGTAATTAAGGATTGTGACGATGCCGATCAAGCATTGCTGGAATTCACGAAATTATCCGTTGTGCACTTCGTGTTGTTGTTGTTGTTGTTGTTGTTGTTGTTGTTGTTGTTGTTGTTGTTGTTGTTGTTGTTGTTTAAATTATTGGTTCTGAGGGGGACGTTGTTAAAGGAAGTGCAAAACTTTTAATGAAATCTTCCCTCAAGTTTAAAAATAATTTTTCTCATTTCGGTAGGCCCACCATACCGATTGCAACCTTTTAATTTCGACTTTGAATATAGATACACAACGCAGCGAGACCGCTCATCTCGATCGTCACATGATGGGGAGCTCCACATTGTTTGGTGGAGCGATTGTGAAGCCGAGAGGCGGCCATATTGTGACACCCAGAATGGGACGTGCTCCATTGAAACAAGCGTCTTGAGGTCGTTGCTGAGGTTACGATGAAGCGACTACCGATTACGTCATAATTACATCTATCAATAATTCCAGCAATCTCCGTGTCTGTCTGTCTGTGACCGCTGTTTCTCGACAACCACCGGTCCGATCTAATTGAAACTTGCTCGGTATATCGCTGGGGACCTGAGTATGTGCCTTTTCAAGGTTTGATATTAATCGGACAAGCGGTTCCCAAGTTACGGCCATTTATTTACCAACCAATGACAGGACACGTTGCTATGACATCACAATTGACGTCACAATTCTTCTTCTTTTTTTCTTTTTTTTTGCACGTACGGGCACGTACTAGTTTCTATAAAATGGCGAGGAAGCCAGTGGGCACCAGCCCCACTTTTTGTTGTGTTGTTTGTAGCTGTATTTTTAATTTTGAAATTCTAAGAAGGGAAACAGCGAAGAGGTGTTTCATCCATTTACCAGTTTTTGGTCATGGAGGCATAGCCATTACCCAAATAATTTTTCACAAAGAAAAGAAAAAAAGGAAAAGAAAAAACAGTTTTGTGGAAAAATTCCTCACATTTGAGAAATATTATTGGAATACAAAATAGGTAAGGCTGTGCCAAGAAAAGTTACCTCCGCCACCGAAGGTGGATGGAGGATATGTTTTCACCCCTGTCTGTTTGTCTGACTGCAATCTGTAAACAGCATATCTCAAAACGTTTTGCATGGACTTGGACTAAATCTGGTGGACAGGTTGAGTGTGTGGCAAGGCCGAAATGTTTAGATGATGGTGAAGATCCATATCCAAATTCGGAAACGAGAATTTTTAAGTGATTCTTCACCATTGAGTGAAAGGGCTAAAAACGATGTATTAAAATGTGAGAAATAGCAGAAACTCCACACTACCAGTCGGGTGCCCCATTTGCATAAAATATTATAAGCGGATGAAGTAAAATGAGCTATGGACGTAGCTTCAGGACAATCTTTATTTGGACAACCTTTCGGCCAAATGGGCCTTCTTCTCAGTCTCTTGTTGAAGAAAACCGAGTAGAAGGCCCATTTGGCTGAAAGGTTGTCCAAATAAAGATCGTCATGAAGCTACGTCCATAACTCATTTTACTTCTTCCATTTACAGTATGTGTATATATATATATATATATATATATATATATATATATATATATATATATATATATATATATATATATATATATATATATATATACTAGCATATATATATATATATATATATATATATATATATATATATATATATATATATATATATATATATATATATATATATATATATACTAGCATATACCCATGCTCCGCACGGAGTTGAATGGGTGGCAAAAGGTGGATGAGGCATAATAGTTGATGTTATGGGAAGCTGGGGAGGGTGTCATTAGGGATGTAATGCACTATGGTTACCTGTCCTTAGTTTTCTAAAGGACCTCCCTGTAGATGACATTTTGGGTGAGTGTCTTGTTGCTGAATAGTCCTTGTGAGGAATTATTGTCCACTTTGATAGATATATAGGAGTAATCTCTTGCACGTGAAAATGCAACATATAGTTGGCCACGGGAGAACACAGGGGCTGGGAGGTATATTCCGAGTTTGTAAAATGTTTCGCCCTGGGATTTGTTTATGGTCATCGAGTATGCGAGTCTGACTGGAAATTGCATCCTCTGCAGTGTGACTGGAAGGTTGGCGTCTGATGGGGCAAGTTTAACATGATATAGACCGAGCCCGAGACTGAACAGGAGCAGTGGAGGGTGACCGAGAATCAGAATGCAAATTTCAATGAACGGAACTTTTTGGCTCACATCCGACAATCGAACACCGCTGGACGCTTTAATTTAAAGATCACACACGCAAGACACAACACAGGTAATGACGGCGGTTGAGAAACGTCAAATTACGCGCAGACGTTAACAGAAATAATATTTTTTTTTAAATAAATCTTTACTTGAAATACAATGTTTCTTGTAACATTTTTTGTGTCAAATTCACCTTCTGAGGTAGTCAGCATGTGCAGAAGAGGGTTTTACATTGCAGACGCTGTTTTCTCGGAGTGGCATTACGCCTCTCGGCGGTGACGGCCTGTCGACGACAGACGTAATGACGTCAGCGAATGACCGATGATGTCATGACGGAATTACGCCTCTCAGCGGTGACGTCACACGTCGCCATGCAAACGAACATTAAAAATTAGAAAATCGCCAAAAATTCCCAAACCTGTCCGTCTGGCGCGATCTCACATAGCCCATGCTGTTCATTAGACCACAGAGCACCCGCATGCCGAAAGTGGCAACAATCCGTCCGGCAGTTTTGGAGGAGAAACGTCAAATTACATGCAGACGTTAACAGAAATAATATATATATATATATATATATATATATATATATATATATATATATATATATATATATATATATATATTGTTGCGGATTCGCGCCCGCCGGCGTGCTGACGGCCACGTAACTCGAATCGCGGCACGTCGCCCACCGGGCGGACAATCCAGTCGTGACCCTCTCGGACTAACGCCGGGAACCAGTCACGGGTGGACCTTTCGGTCTCACCGCGATCGAGCCAATCAGCCCCCGCGTGGGATAGGGTTGCTCGCCGTATACGACCTACCTAAGAACCCACGCGGAGGGTAGATCGGGCGATCGCACCTCGCCGCGGGTCGACTTCGGACGCGGGCCACTTAGCGACCCGTTCCGTACTATCAGAATAACCGAGCGGTGTTATCGTCGACCTCGACGGTTCGATTAATTATCGGGCGTATTCAGCCCACTACCAACCCTTTACGTGAAGCAAGATGGGGATTCAATGGGAGAAATGACGAAGCGAAGCGGGAGAACAGTTCAATAATAAAGCACATTTATTCGCGGCACACGGGAAGCACACATATACAATTCCACCAAAAGCACACAGAAAAAAACACAATTCCATTTACACAAAAAGCAAATATAAAAGTGAAAACACAGTGCAGAGCTAATACCGACTACCGAGCACACGGCAACACTTATACAATTCTACTTCACAGACGGCGCCGACAACACATACCCAAAACCAAGGAAAAGAAATACCCTCAAGGATGAGGCGGGCCTGAGGCCGAGACCGGGTCGCGCCTACCCGTCTGGTGATGAGACGCGGAGCGGCGATGGCACCCCAACCCCGCGGGCCTCGCGGAGGGTGTCTGGTAGGGGGTGGGAAAGGGGCCCCCTTGGTCGCACTATCTCAGCGTGGGGGGAAACAGGAGGGGGTTGTTGATGCTCGGGGTATAGAGGATCTTTATTATCCCTGGTGTGCGTCTCCACCTCGGCCAGGTCGCGCTGTCGGCCTCCCTCGGGTGCAGCTCCCTGCACGACGCGAGCACCCCCTCGTCTGGTGTCGCCGCCTTTCCACAGCTCGTCCCCTCCGTTCCGACTCCAACGCACACGACGAGCAGCTCCACCGCCCGCGAAGTCTTGACCCTCTGCTTCCGACTCTCCTACTCTCCGCCTCTGGACTCTCCGACTCTGGACTCTTCTTTGGACTCTCCTCCTCTCCACTCGACTCCTGACTGACGAACACGGTCCTTTTATCCCCCCGTCGCTTCGCCTTTGACCCCCTCCCTTTGACCTTTCACCTCGCTCCCCATTGGCCCGAGAAAAAGTGGGCGTGAAGGCTTTTTGATCCACAAATTTGCATATATCGATCGTCCTGGAGGCGGGGCCAAATCGCCCCTCGCTCACCGATTGGACGGCAAAAAGTGGGCGTGTGTCGTTTTTGATCCATTTTTGAAGCACAAAATCCGTGATTTTGTACACACTGTTCGACGCGCGCCCTGCACGAGTCCAACACCGGTACCCACAGCGGGGCAAGAACGGTGGCGATGCTACGGTTGCGAGGTGTGACGTGAAGGTCGTGGCGGTTGTGGTGAAGCGGCGTTGTGGTTGGCGGTTGATGTTGTGGTTGTGGTGGTAATCATGGCGGTTGGTCCAAAATAAAGATAGCAAAAGAAAAACGGCTATCCTGAAGAGTCGCAGCACGCATAAATGACATGTATTCCCACTAGACAACGGGTTTGGACCTAACTACACATGTACTTACCGAGATACCTCACCTAAGGGACCTGAATGGTGGTTTGCGAATTTGGTAACCACAACAATATATACATATATATATATATATATATATATATATATATATATATATATATATATATATATATATATATATATATATATATATATATATACAGTCAAAGCTCGTTACTATGCCACCTCGCTTCTATGCCACTCTCGCTATTATACCACTTTTGCTCGGTCCCGACAAAATTCAATACAAAATAAATTTACTATGCCACCCCCTACTCTCGCTACCATGCCACTACTGTGTGACTGTTAAAAGGCACGAGTCGTGAAAAAGTCTGTATTGCGCAGTGCTCGATTATCACACTCACGTCCAAAGGCGAAGCGACGAACTACAGTCCAGCTGCGCACAACATAACTCAATACGTACGCGCATAGTCAGACTGTGTCAAAACACGCGATTCTTCTCCCCGATGCCAGCCACAACAAGCCAATCACAACACGCACAACGAGACACAAAAAAGCGCGAGCACACACACAGACACGCAGGCACACGTACAACAGTGACATCATTTTTTTCAAATTCAGCCCATAATGTCAGCTCAGAAACGCAAGCAAACCGACTTTACGCTGAAGGAGAAGAAGGAGATCATCGATGCCGCGAAGAAGGAGCCGAATCAGTCCAAGTTGGCCAGGGAGATTAGCAAGAAATGGGGCGTCGAAGTTAAGAGAACCACCGTGAAGGGCATTCTCAGCAAGAAGGATGCAATCGAGGCTGCAATCAAAGCTGGATTTCCATCGAAGCGCATGAAGTTGACGCAGGCTCACGACCCGAAGCTTGATGAGGGAGTGCTCATGTGACTGAAGCAATCAAGAGGACAGAATGTGCCTGTCAGCGGCGATCTGATCAAGGAGAAGGCGATGAAACTGGCCGAGCTGATGCACATCCCAGACTTCATGGCGAGCGACGGTTGGTTGGGCAATTTCAAGAAGCGCCACGGCATCACGTTAAAGACAGTGCAGGGCGAAGCTGGAGCGGTGGATTCGCAATCCTTTCTTGAGTGGCAACAACAGGTTCTCCGGCCCTTACTCGGGCAGTTCTCCGCAGACGACGTCTTCAACCTGGACGAAACTGGACTCTTCTGGCAGCTGCTTCCGAACAAGACCATGGCTTTCAGGGGAGAGCGGTGTACTGGAGGAAAGAAAAGCAAGCAAAGGATCACTCTTCTGGTTGGAGCAAACATGAGCGGCAGCGAGAAGTTCCCTCTTCTGGTGATTGGCAATTCCAAGAAACCCCGTGCCTTCAAGAACAAAGAGATCCCGGTCAAGTACAAGGTGAACTCAAAGGTGTGGATGACGGCGGAGCTTTTCGAGGAGATGTTGCGTGCGTGGGATGGACGACTCGGCCAGCAGGGACGCAGAGTGCTGGTCTGTCTCGATAACTTCTCTGGCCACCCTCCCGAGCTCGAGCTGAACAACATCCAACTGGTCTTCTTCCCACCCAACACGACAGCCAATTCGCAACCAATGGATCAGGGAATCATAGAGAACCTCAAGCGCCACTACAAGAAGCTCCTGCTATGCCGCCGGCTTGAGGCCATAGACGAGGGAAAGGAGTTCAAGTTCACGTTGCTCGACGCTCTACACGTCGCCCGACGTGCTTGGGAGCACGTCGGCAAGTCGACGATCAGGAACTGTTTCGCGAAGGCCAAGTTCATCGAAGAGGAGATCCAAACTGAGCCACAGGATGCGGAGCTGCCCGACATCTGGGAAGCTCTGCCTGCCGAGGAAAAGATGCACGAGATCGAGGAGATCGAGCTGTCTGACTTTCTCGAAGCCGACGAGCGCCTCGCGACTGGCGGGTATTTCACGCTGGAGGAGATTGCGGAGGAGATTCTGTGCAGTGAGGAGCCGGTGGAAAGCGAAGATGACGAGGTAACTGTCGAGGAGGAAATCGTTCCGTTCGAGGAAGCCCAGTGCGCTTGAAGCACCGTCCGGAAGTTCATGCAGCAGAGAAGCGGGAAGCCCGGTGTGATGCAAGCGTGCGATCGGCTAGACAACGAGATGCACGAGATCCGCCGAAAGAAGATGCGCCAGCCGACGATTCTTGAAAGCTTTGTGTGTCGTGAATTTCTCGCCATGCCATATGTTAGTGTGTGAACTCTGTGAGTGTGTGTATGTTCTCCGTTCGCTTAGCTTATACAACAGTCGTGCCTTTTACTTGCTGAAATAAATTTTGTCTAAAGATTAACTACAGATGGGTAACTTGAGAAAATAAGGCCGTTTTTACAAAATCTCATTACTATGCCACTTTTGCTCGGTCCTGACGGGTGGCATAGTAACGAGCTTTGACTGTATATATATATATATATATATATATATATATATATATATATATATATATATATATATATATATATATATATATATATTGTTATGGTTTTCAGAATCCGGTCTGATGAATGCATCCACACATCCAGGTCCTCGGACAGTTATTTCCTTTGATGCATGTTCAGATTAGCTCCATCCCCATGTCTCATGGGATCTTAAATGTGATGTGTTGAGAAGGGTAAAGGATAGATCCCCCCTCTCTTATGGGAAGCTTTTTTCTTTACGACAGATACGTTCACACACATTTCTGTCACGAGCTCTGAAGCCCACCCTCATTTTTCCTCAGCAACATTCTTTTGAGAGCGCACGGGTCGTCATGGTAACCGTGCGCCAGTGGGGTGGGGTGAACTTGGGGCGAACTGATCGGCGGAGACGGGCCGGCGATATCAAAACGAGCGAGAGGTACGTTCGGAGAGAAAAGCGTGAGTAGAGGAGAAAAACAGCGAAATATGAGAGAAAAGCGAAAGATGAGAGAAAAGCGAAAGATGAGAGAAAAGCGAAAGATGAGAGAAAAGCGTGAGGAGAGAAAAGTGTGAGGAGAAAAAGGTGTGAGGAGAAAAAGAGGAAAAAGGAAAAGCGAAAGGAGAGAGGAAAAAGCAAAGGGCGAGAGAAGCGAGCAAGAAGCGGGTGTCTGACCAGCGCCGACGAGACAATTCGTTCTTCCCATTGCTTCGGCAAGCGAGCGTGTGGTGCACGTGTGGATGTGAGCAGCGCCGCCAACAAGTGAGGCACGGGTCGGTCACCAACAACACCAGGGTCTAAACCCACGACGGATGATCTCGGTGTCCTCCAGATTTCGACTGGCGTTCAAGGCTGTTCGCGGGAGGGTGCACGGCAAAGCTGGGTGCTGGCGACAGACGTGACACGCACACACGCATTTTCAGGACGTTTTCGCTTCACGGACGACTTTCTGGTGAGCGAGACGATTCTCCCCCTCCCTCCCCCCCCCCGAATGATCTGCTGGGTAACCATGTCTGTTTAGCTGTAAGTCAGGTCAGGTCAGGTATGGGAGCATGTGCCAGAACAGTGCGTCGCTGCGTCCACTTTCCGCCGGTACTCCAGGGGCCTCTGTCTGGCCATCCCCCAGGCAGATGCCAGGCCCATCCCCATCTCCTTGAGATGATGGTCAACCTGCTGCAACCATGAGGCACATGGTCGGCCCACTGGCCTCCTCCACTCATGAGACTCCCTCGCTGAGAGAATCTGGTGAGCAGGATCAGCGTCAGGAAAACGAGCCACATGTCCATACAGCCGCAGCTGACGCTCACGGACTATGCAGGTAACAAATCTCATCCGAGTCTCTCTCAGCAACCGCTCGTTGGACACAAAATCCGACCAGCGATAGCCAAGGATTCTCCAAAGAGACCTGGTACCAAAGGAATTAAGTCTCCGTCTCAGATCCTTGGTCAAAGTCCAAGTATCGCACCCATAGAGCAAGACTGGAAGTACCAAGGACCTGAAGACTCGGACTTTCGTCCTCCCGCACAGGTACCGGCAGCGCCACACCCCATGATCCAGTGAATCCATGACTCCCCAGGCCCGACCCAGACGTCTATTGACCTCCGGCTCACAACCTGCGGAGACATGAATATCACTGCCAAGGTAAGTGAATCTATCCACAACCTCAACATCCTCACCACAAACAGACACAGACAGGACAGCAGCATCCAAGATGTCACCGAAAGCCTGGATCTTAGTTTTGACCCAAGAAATCCGTAATCCCAACGGCTCCGACTCCTCATTCAGCACCTCGAGGGCCCCCAAGAGGATGTCTAAAGTCTCCACAAAGATGACTGCATCATCTGCAAAATCAAGGTCCGAGATCTTGACATTGCCAAACGATGCACCGCAACTTGATCTCTCCGACATCCTCCCAAAAATCCAGTCCATACAAGTGCTGAAAAGTGTGGGGGCAAGTACACATCCCTGACGAACTCCAGTAACAACTGGAAATAAGTCAGAGATGGTACCACCCCACTTTACAGCACTCTCAGTACCAGAGTAGAGTTCAGACATCAGATCGATCAGTTTCGGTGGCACCCCACGAAGACCAAGAATCCTCCAGAGGACATCCCGATTCACTGAATCGAACGCTTTACAGAGATCAACATAGGCTGCAAGCAGCCCCTGCCGAAACTCTCGTCTGCGTTCGGTAAGGACACGAAGTGCAAGGATACGGTCAATCGTTGACCTCTTTGGTGTAAAGCCTGACTGCTCTGGACGCTGGTGCTCAAGCAGATGGTGGCGAACCCTATCAAGAATTATCCGAGCAAAGACCTTGCCCGGCACTGAGAGCAGCGTCACCCCTCGGTAGTTGTTGCAGTCTTGGCGATCACCCTTCCCTTTCCAGAGAGGGACAACAAGGCCCCTCTTCCAGTCAGTTGGGATGATGCCTGTGTTCCAGGCAGAGCACAAAACTGCATGCAACGACACGAGTGCAGCATTTCCACCAGCCTTGAGAAGTTCAGCATGGATGCCACAGATCCCTTGAGCTTTGCCCCGTTTCAACTGGTTCACCGCAGCCCGTGTTTCCACAAGCGATGGTGGACCACAGTTGATTCGAGGGTCGGCAACAGGGATTGTAACACCCTTGACGTCCAACTCGACAGCTGTGGGATCAGCCTGGTACAACCGCTCAAAGTAACCGGCCCAGCGGGCCTTCACTTCAGACTCCTCTGTCAAGAGCCTACCACTCTCTGCTCGAACTGCAGTACTCCGAGGGATGGGCTTGGATGAACGTAATGCGCGAATTCCCCTGTAAGCGGGACGAGAATCACCTGCCCACAGGTGATGCTCTACCCCCTCACAGATTCCTCGCACATAGGCCTCCTTGTCCACCCTCAGTGCACATACAGTTTTACGCCTCAGCTCCCTGAACAGCTCAGCTCTGCCATTCAGCCTGGCCCTGCGACTCTGGTCAATGGTATCCAGTGTCCTTTGAGAGACAAAATTCTTCTTTGCCCTGCGGTGAACTCCAAGGCATCCACCGGCAACATCAAGGACGGTGGTCTTGAAGGTGCTCCACAACTCTTCAGGACCCCCCAAAGCACCCAGACCCCCCAAGTGTCCACTCAGCCTGTTCGCAAACTCCTCAGCTACTCTCTCATCCCTGAGCTTGGCAACATCCAGCCTAGGCTGGGATGGTACCATTCTCCAGGATTTAAGGTGCAGCTTTAGAGTTGCTACAACAAGCCTGTGGTCAGTATTGAGGAACTGAGCACTCCGGTAGACCTTGCAGTTCTGGATCATCCTCCAACGACCGTCAATGATGGTCAATCTCCTTTGCCACTCCGCCAGCATTGGAATACCAAGTCCAGCGATGAGCTTGCGGGCGCTGAAACCATGAACCAGCCACCCTAAGTCCATGACTTCTTGCAAAGTCTTGGAACTTAGTGCTATTCTGGTTCATAGTTCCTGACCCATGGGGACCAACACACACCTCATAACCATCCCTATCAGTTCCAGTCGATGCATTGAAATCCCCCAAGACTAGAAGTGTATCTCGTCTGGGGCACTGATCAACCACAGACTCGAGTGTGGCGTAGAATGTGTCCACGGTGAGATCACTCGCCTCAGTCGGAGCATAAATAGAGACCAGGGAAATGACACCTAAGGAGTGGCGAATCCTTAATCTCATAATACGCTCGTTGACCGGTGTTACCTCAATTATCATTGGGGTCAGCTTATTGGACACAGCTACAGCAACTCCTTGGGTATGGTAACCATCAGAGCGACCAGACCAATAGTAGGTGTAACCACCCACCATTATCTCGCCGCAATCCGGTCTCCGAACCTCAGAGAGAGCTGCAATCCCGATGTCCAAACGCTTGAGCTCAGATGATAACAGAGACAGGTGATCATCCTCTCTTAGGGATAGGACATTCCAGGCACCCACCTGAAGGGACCGCCTCAGGTTAACCCAAGGAGACCGCCGTCTGGTGGACGACACCTCAGCACCACTCCGACACACTCTCCCGCAATCTGACCCAGGGATGATACCCCGTGGTTTCCCTCCTATCAAAGATTGGGGGTCCCGAAGGCTTTGCCCCAATCCCGTCATCCAGTGAGCTGCCCTGCGAAGGGAAGCTGCACAGGAGGTACTCCCACGGAGTGGGTTTTCAGATTTTTTTGCGTTTTTGCGTTTTGCGGAATGAAGCGTTTTACGGTGGCCGGAGTGCAAATCCTGCCACCAACCTCCTAATAAGAAGTAGCCCAACTGCAGGAGGACGTCCGCAGACACAGTTGGGCACTAGATATGGATGGCCGTTGGCTCACAAGGAGCTCCTCCGCCCTTTGACGTAAGTCGACGTAAGTAAGCTGTAAGTCGACCCCCGATAAGCATCTGCTCTTTGTCTCTTTCCTGGCATTTTGATTGATTTTGCTTTGAAATTCAATCTTTATTTACCTCAGCAAATAAAAAGTTCTTTTTATTTATTTATTTCATTATTAATAAATCATTTGTCGATTTCCAACCTGTCCGTGTTTGTCCTTTCCTCCCATTGGTCTCGCATTGTTCGAACCGAGATAGACTGGGAGGTAATTACCACAGATTTGACCAAAAATCGTCAGCACTCACCAGCGGTTAAAACACTCGGCCGCCATAATTAAAATCTAATTAGATATCATTGGTGTTTTGCAGAGGGCGGGTTCCCCCCCCCCCCCCGCTCAGGTAACCACGTGACCTCAAGTTAAAAGGAATAATTAGACGGTGGACACTGGAACTCGTGGTTCACTGGGTGGAATTCGTGGTTTTAAAACAACCCACCGAACCACAACGTTAATTGTGAGTGGTGGCCACAGGTCCGGCTCTACCGAGGACAACCAGGGATTAATCCCCCTGAGTGACAAGCTGGTGTCTTGGTACCCGTGGCCACAACAATATATATATATATATATATATATATATATATATATATATATATATATCTATCTTCTTCTTCTTTCGGCTGCTCCCCTTCGGGGTCGCCACAGCGGATCATCCCTATGATCCGCATCGTGATTTGGCACATGTTTTACGCCGGATGCCCTTCCTGACGCAACCCTGGTCGCTTCTTACGACACAGGGATATGGTACACCTATTTTAACCGGGGTATACACCGGCCCAATATACTGGTACTCATTTCGCCGACCTCGGAAGGATGACAGGCTGAGTCAACCCCCTGGTGTATTAATTCAGTGGCCCAACGGGGCTTGAACCTAGGACCTCTTGGATCCCAAGCCGCTGCCCTAACCACTGCACCAACACCAGGCTTCAATATATATATATATATATATATATATATATATATATATATATATATATATATATATATATATATATATATATATATATATATATATATATATATATATATATATATATATATATATATATATATATATATATATATATATATATATATATTGTTATGTTTGTGGAAATTGACAGAACACCATACAGGTCCTTTAGATCAGTTATGTTGATAAGTGCGTGTTCAGAATAGATTTCCCCACCGATGTTTAACGGGCAATTATTCGTGTGCAGGGCTGTGAATCTTCAGTTAGCCGTGTTTCTTTTGCCATCGTTATTTTGGACCAACCGCTTCACAACAACCACCTCCACCACCAACCGCATCTCACCAACCACAGCCACCTTCTCCACAACTGCCTTCACAAGAACCAACTTCACCACAACGATATCTCCTCGCCATCTCCTAAACCACATCTCCTCACAACATAACCAACAACGAACAGCAACGCCTCACCTTCATCTCCATTGCGCCGCCATCTTTGCGCCAGCCACGGCGAGTTCCCCACGAACAACATCTCTGCCACCAACGCGGGAGCTGATGATTTCTACCATGTCCGCTCTCTCTGAGCTTCGCATTGAAATTGGATCAAAAGATCAAAAGGGGCGGAGCCAGCGGGGAGTCAGAGGTCGGAGGGGAGAGATCAAAACCTCGCCTCACGGACTCCATATAAAGGCGCGCAGAGACGCCAAGCAAGTTGGGAGTTGAAGTCAGCGAGGAGTTGAAGTTGAAGTCTGGAGTCGGTGGGGAGCTGAAGAAGTCTGGGTTCACGCGGAGCTCGCTTGAAGAGAGTCGGTCTGCGGCCTGTGAGGAGTCGCATGGCGAGCAGGCAGTCGGGATTGTTGCAGCGGAGCCTGGAGCGCAGCCTGCCGTGCCGTGCCGAACTGTGGGTCGCTGGAGCGCAGCCGGAGAGGAGTCGCCAACCAGTGGCAAACGGTCTGAGGTGATCGGGCCCCAGGACAGTCCGAACGACGCTGAGGAACGGACGGGCTCTTAAGAGAGCATAAACTCTGAAAGAGCAAAGGCCCGTTCGTTCCTCTGAGGCGTTGTCGACTCGGCCCAATCAACCGGGCCATACAACGAGGCCTGGGCCGAGCCGCGGTCACGCCAGCTGCCGTGTGGGCGGGACGTCGAGGAGCGCCCAGCGAGTCACCACGAGGGTGACAGGTAACCAGCACGGCCTCTCAAAGCTCTTGCGGTCTTCACAGTTCCGTGAACTATGAAGACACAAGAGGTCCAGTCCTACCCCTTGCCTTTCCTGGGGTTTTCTTTGAATGAATGTTGTGGCGCCGAGTCCGTTAAGTAGTAAACTGCTAAGTGATTGTGTAGAACAGTTGTAGTTCTTCTTGTCGTACTTTTGTTGATTGCATTGCTTTTGTTTGCCTTGAATAATTGCATGCGTGTTTGCCTCGCCTAATTGTATACGTGCATGCCTGCATACGTGCTATAATAATAAATGTCCTTGTGTGAATGTTGACCCGTTCGTTGTGTCCTTTTCCTCGATTGAACTGCCATTATTAAGTTCAGGAAATTAGCTGGCTTTTTAAATAACCAATAGAGTAATCGGATCCGGCGGGGCTTGGCGATATACACCGTTCGGCAAATCGCAAACGGAGTGAGCTGCTTAGTGACTCGTTTCCAAGCAGGTCCCGTCGAGGTGTAAATCCCCGGCATTTCTGTCTGCGCGCATAATTAGGTAAATCGACAATTCGGCGATCGGACCCTGTCGCGCGCGGACAGAATAGCTGGCTGATTTTCGGTGTGATTAAAAACACACCCGTGGCTGGATTTCGGCGTTGTTCCGAAAGTTGCGACTAGGTTTGCCCGTTCGGTAGGCGAGAGCGGCCGCCATTGGCTAAAAGCCGGTTGCCCGCACGCCGACGGGCGGGAAAGCACAACAATATATATATATATATATATATATATATATATATATATATATATATATATATGTGTGTGCATATTGTTAGGGTTAGGGTTAGGGTGTATTCTGAAGGGGTTTAATCCCCTTTTATTCTCGGAAGCGCCGGACCTGGGGCCACCGCTCACAATTAACTTGGTGATATGGTGGGTTGCTTTAGAACCACAAACGCCAATCAGTTAACTGCGAATTCCAGTGTCCACCATCTAATTTTTCCGTTTAACTCGTGGTCACATGGTTTCCTGAACGGGGAGCGTGCCCTCGGCAAAGCACCAATCTTATCTTGATTATATCTTAATTGAGGTGGCCGAGCATTTACCGCTGGTGCGTGCCGACTGTTACAGGTCAATTAGTTTGGTAATTGCCTCCCAGCCTATCAAGGTTCAGACAATGTTGGATCAATGGAAGAAAAGGACAAGCACGGACAGGTTAGAACGTCAACAAAGCAATTTATTAATTGAGCAAACAAAAAAACAAAAGAAAACCTCTTTATTTGTAATTTTTTTTAATTCATATCAATCAAAATGATCGGAAGTCGGAGAGATGGTTGACGGGCGTGGTCCGGGGGAGTTTGGTCGGACGCTATTACAGGACGGTTTTGAGTGTCGAGGGTGCATCGGTTTTTCTGGTATTCTTTATCCTATTAAGCCTATATTATGATCGAGTCTTTACTCAATTGGTCATCTTAATCTTCCGGGGTGCCGTGAGGAGGTGATCAAAGTTGATCAACATTTCTAGTGATGAGGACGAGGGTTCATCATGGAGGGTTAATCAAACTACGAAGAGAGGCAGACCATGGCGGAAGAGTTCCAAGGGGTCAGAACCCCCCAAAGTGGTTAAGTGCCCATCTACTCCTGAAGAGTACTGTCACAAACTTATGGTTATAGTTTCGGTTTTTGACGGTGTTACACCCCTAAGCCCTGAAAACCCCATAAAAATGGCTACATTGATGAACAAAGAATTTGGGGATGTGTCTCGTGCCAAAAAGCTCAGATCTGGAGACCTCTTCATTAAGTGCAAGTCAGTCGACCAATAGGAGAAGGTTATGAAAGCCCAGTGTTTTGTGTCATATTCCGAGGAGTCTGAGGGAGAGTCGAGGAGTCATTTACGGGATTAATCCCTCCATTGAAATTGAAGATATCAGGAGTCATTTAGCGGAGGTAGTAGTTGTTCATGCCCGCCGTTTCACCGCGGTCAGGGATGGGGTCAAAGTCAATACCACCTCATTGGTTTTGTCTTTTGACACCCCAATCCTTCCCCAAAAAGTTTTCTTGGGCTATCAAGCCTTCACTGTATGGGAATACATCCCCCCCTTAAGATGCTATCAATGCCAAAAGTTTGGTCATACTGCTTCTGCCTGTAGAGGCAAACAACGCTGCAGCAAATGTAATGGAGTGCACGACTGCGGAAGCTGCACTGGTGAATAAATGTTTTGTGCCAATTGTGGTGGTGACCACAGTGCAGCCTTCAGAGGATGTCCTGAATTCCGGAGAGCTGCCTAGATCCAACAGGTGAAGACGCAGGAGAAACGGTCATACGCTTAGGCGGTCCAGATGGTTCCCAAAAGGGGGAGAACTACGACTCCAGTAAAAGTGGTTGAGAGCACGTCCAAAACTGAGTGCCCGGTTAACGTCCTCACCAAATTGGTGAGAGTCCAGACAGATGAAAGATGCAGAGTGCCAAACCGAGAGAGCAACCACCGATGTGATCACGAGCTCTACTAATGAGGGATTCATTGGCTTCATCACTGAAGTTGTAAATTGTTTAGCTCAAGAAGGGAGCAGATCCGAAAAAAATCCATATCATCTCCACTGCAACCTTCAAACATCTGGGCTGGGAGGAGTATACCTTCAAGACGATCAACAAAATATTCAACCAATTGACCCAAAAACGCAGAGGGGTGGTCTCCAGGCAGTCCCAGGATTCCCCTGCTGATTCATGTAAATCTTGCAATGATTAACACGAAGTGTCGCGCTCATGTGTCGGAGCATACTAAATTCATCAGCCATCTTACATCCTCACTGGATATTATCCATTCGTTATTTAGAAACCTGGTTTAAAAGCCCCAATCAATTTTAGATGACCGGTTACATCCTTCAATGTATTCTCTGAATAAGCGTCCTCGATACACTTTGCTAATTGAGCTGGATGGATGTTCCCTCGATTCTTTAAATTTATCTGGAAATTCTAAACGCAATTGGGGTGGATAGTGTAAAGTTATTATTATTTTATACTTTCTATCCTTTGCTTCCATTTTATCAATATATTTTCCGTTTTTGGTTGTAACCTTGAGTTCGTGTGCGTGGCGTTTATAGAGCCTCGCGGCTCTGACTACACCAATAAACAACAAATAGAAGAAGAAGAAAATGATCGCAAGCAAATAAGGAATTAATCAGACACTGATAGAAAAAGAGACAAAGAGCAGATGCTTATCACAATGCCTTACTTAACAATTAAACACGAGACCAGGGAACCCAGCAGATCATTCAGGGGGGGAAGAGAAATCCTGTCTCGCTCACCAAATATGTCATCGTATGTCAAATAAAACGTCCTGAAGTGTGTGAGCATGCCTTGTCCGTTGCCAGTGCCCAGCCTTGCCATGCACCCACTCGCAAACAGGCTTGAACGCCAGTCGACGTCACCCCCAAGAATCAGGTATGCCAAGAGCAGGTGTCAAGCAGAACCAGCATTATCGGTCTGAGCGTCACCCACCGTCAGGAGCCAACAGGAACCACAATCGACGGACAGCGGCCAGGAGCTGTGAGAAGCTGAGGCGCTGTGAGAAACTGTAAGGTTGTAAGGCTGTCACCAACTGTCTGACTGGAACCAACGAAGCAACCGTCTGACTGGAACTGACAAAACCACTGTCTGAATGGAACTGACGAAATGACCGTCTGAATGGAACTGACGAAACGACTGTCTGAATGGAACTGACGAAACGACTAACCGTCTGAATGGAACTGACGAAACTACTGTCTGAATGGAACTGACAAAACCACTGACTGAATGGAACTGACGAAATGACCGTCTGAATGGAACTGACGAAACGACCGTCTGAATTGAACTAATGAAACCACTAACCATCTGACTGAAACCGACGAAACGACCAACCTTCTGATCGGAACCGACGAAATGACCAACCGTCTGACCGAAACCGACGAAATGACCAACCGTCTGACCGGAACCGACAAAACGACCAACCGTCTGACCGGAACCGACCAAACGACCAACCGTCTGACCAGAACCGACCAAACGACCAACCGTCTGACCGGAACCGACCAAACGACCAACCGTCTGACCGGAAACGACCAACCGTCTGATCAGAACCGACCAAAAGACCAACAGTCTGACTGGAACCGACGAAACGACCGTCTGACTGGAACTGACGAGCATGCGCCAGAGCAGCACGTCGCTGCGTCCACTCTCTGCCGGAACTCCAGGGGCCTCCGTCTGGCCATCCCCCAGGCAGATGCCTGGCCCATCCCCATCTCCTTGAGATGCCGATCAACCTGCTGCAACCACGAGGCACGTGGTCGCCCCATTGGCCTCCTCCACTTAGGAGACTCCCTCACTGAGAGAATCTGGTGAGCAGGATCAGCGTCAGGAAAACGAGTCCCATGTCCATACAGCCGCAGCTGACGCTCACGGACTATGCAGGTAATAAATCTCATTTGAGTCTCTCAGCAACTGCTCGTTGGACACAAAGTCCAATCAGCAATAGCCAAGGATTCTCCGAAGAGACCTGGTACTAAAGGAATTAAGTCTCCATCTCAGATCCTTGGTCAGAGTCCAAGTCTCGCATCCATAGAGTAAGACTGGAAGCACCAAGGACCTGAAGACTCGGACTTTCATCCTCCCACAGAGGTACTGGCAGCGCCACACCCCATTATCCAGTGAATCCATGACTCCCCAGGCCCGACCCAGATGTCTAATGACCTCTGACTCACAGCCAGCAGAGACATGAATATCACTGCCAAGGGAAGTGAATCTCTCCACGATCTCAACATGCTCACCACAAACAGGCACAGACAGTACAGCAGCATCCAAGATGTCATTGAAAGCCTGGATATTAGTTTTGACCCAGGAAACCCGTAATCCCAGCGGCTCCGACTCCTCATTCAGCACCTCGAGGGCCCCCGAAAGGATATCTAAAGTCTCCGCAAAGATGACTGCATCATCTGTGAAATCAAGGTCAGAGATCTTGACATTCCCAAACGATGCACCGCAGCTTGATCTCTCCGTCATCGTCCCTAGAATCCAGTCCAAACAAGTGCTGAAAATTGTGGGGGCCAGTACACACCCCTGACGAACTCCAGTAACAACGGAAAATAAGTCAGAGATCGTACCACCACATCTCACAGCACTCTCAGTACCAGAGTAGAGTTCAGACATCAGATCGATCAGATTTGGTGGCGTCCCACGAAGACCTAGAATCCTCAAGAGGGGATCCCGATTCACTGAATCGAACGCTTTACAGAGATCAACATAGGCTGCAAGCAGCCCCTGCCGAAACTCTCGTCTGCATTCGGTGAGGACCCGAAGAGCAAGGATAGGTCAATCGTTGACCTCTTTGGTGTAAAGCCTGACTGCTCTGGACGCTGGTGCTCAAGCAGATGGTGGCGAACCCTATCAAGAATTATCCGAGCAAAGACCTTGCCCGGCACTGAGAGCAGTGTCACCCCTCGGTAGTTGCAGTCTTGGCAATCACCCTTCCCTTTCCAGAGAGGGACAACAAGGTCCCTCTTCCAGTCAGTTGGGATGATGCCTGTGTTCCAGGCAGAGCACAGAACTACATGCAATGACATGAGTACAGCATTTCCTCCAGCCTTGAGAATTTCAGCATGGATGCCACAGATCCCTGGAGCTTTACCCCATTTCAACTGATTCACCGCAGCCCGTGTTTCCACAAGCGAAGGTGGACCACAATTGATTGGAGGGTCAACAACGGGGATTGTAACACCCCTGAAGTCCAACTCGACAGCTGGTGGATCAGCCTGGTACAATCGCTCAAAGTAACCGGCCCAGTGGGCCTTCACTTCGGACTCCTCTGTCAAGAGACTACCACCCTCTGCTCTAACTGCAGTACACCGAGGGATGGGCTTGGATGAACGCAATGCACGAATTCCCCTGAAAGCAGCACAAGAATCACTTGACCACAGGTGATGCTCTATCCCCTCACAGATTCCTCGCACATAGGCCTCCTTGTCCACCCTTAGCGCACGTACAGTTTTATGCCTCAGCTCCCTGAACAGCTCAGCTCTGCCATTCAGCCTGGCCCTGCGACTCTGGTCAATGGTATCCAGTGTCCCTTGAGAGACAAAATTCTTCTTTGCCCTATGGTGAGTTCCAAGACATCTACCGGCAACATCAAGTACGGTGGTCTTGAAGGCACTCCACAACTCTTCAGGACCTCCCAAAACACCCAGACTCCCCAAATCTCCACTCAGCTTGTTCGCAAACTCTTCAGCTACTCTCTCATCCCTGAGCTTGCCAACATCCAGCCTAGGCTGGGATGGTACCATTCTCCTGGATTGAAGGTGCAACTTCAGAGTTGCGACAACAAGCCGGTGGTCAGTATTGAGGAACTGAGCACTCTGGTAGACCCTGCAGTTCTGGATCATCCTCCAGCGACCATCAATGAGGACATGGTCGATCTCCTTTGCCACACCACCAGCGTTGGAATACCAAGTCCAGCGATGAGCTTGTGGGCGCTGAAACCATGAACCAGCCACCCTAAGTCCATGACTTCTTGCAAAGTCAAGGAACTTAGTGCTATTCTGGTTCATAGTTCCGGACCCATGGGGACCAACACACATCTCATAACCATCCCTATCAGTTCCAGTCGATGCATTGAAATCCCCCAAGACTGGAAGTGTATCTCGTCTGGGGCACTGAACAACCACAGACTCGAGCGTGGCGTAGAATGCATCCTTCACAGTGAGATCACTCGCCTCAGTCGGAGCATTAACAGAGACCAGAGAAATGACACCTAAGGAGTGACGAATCCTTAGTCTCATACGCTCGTTGACCGGTGTTACCTCAGTTATCATTGGAGTCAGCTTATTGGACACAGCTACAGCAACTCCTTGGGTATGGTAACCATCAGAGCGACCAGACCAATAGTAAGTGTAACCACCCACCATGATCTCACCTCAATCCGGTCTCCGAACCTCAGAGAGTGCTGCAATACCGATGTCCAAACGCTTGTGCTCAGATGATAACAGAGACAGGTGATCATCCTCTCTTAGGGATAGGACATTCCAGGCACCCACCCGAAGGGACCGCCTCAGGTTAACCCAAGGAGACCGCCGTCTGGTGGACGACACCTCAGCACCACTCCGACACACTCTCCCGCAATCTGACCCGGGAATGTTACCCTGTGGTTTCCCTCCTATCATGAAAGATTGGGGGTCCCGAAGGCTTTGCCCCAATCCCATCATCCGGTGAGCTGCCCTGCGAAGGGAAGCTGCACAGGAGGTACTCCCACGGAGTGGGTTTTCAGATTTCTTTGCGTTTTTGTGTTTTGCGGAATGAAGGGTTTTACGGTGGCCGGAGTGCAAATCCTGCCACCAACCTAATAAGAAGTATCCCAACTGCAGGAGGACGTCCGCAGACACAGTTGGGTAATAGATATAGATGGCTGTTGGTTCACAAGGAGCTCCTCCGCCCTTTGACAGGTTTTGTTTCTATCCTGCTGGGTGTCCATATCCAAACACCCTCCTCACCAAAAAACCTGGTGGAGGAGACGGTTTTGTCTCTGACAACCAGGTACCTGTCGCAAGTCACAGATTTAATCTGGCCTAACCTGGTTTATCCTGGACTTACATTTAGGGAAATAACTGTCTGTGGACCGAAATGTTTGTATGCATTCAGCGAATCGGATTCTGAAACAATATATATATATATATATATATATATATATATATATATATATATATATATATATATATATATATATATATATATATATATATATATATATATATATAGTTGCGTTTGAGGGGGGGGGTATGCATTCAAAGGGTAATTAGGATGTTTAATTAGGTATGCCATGCTGTTCGAGTTTACCAGGATCTCGATGTAATAAGTAGCAATTCAGTGGTGATAAGTTGTCTAGTAAATGTTCATTTCTTCAAGGGGGGAAATGATAATTGTCACGTAATTAGATAGGGACACGGGATAGGGTAAGTGTGTCTGCGTAAACCCCTTTTGGTATTCTCTGGAGACTGGCCGTGACGTCACAGGACAGTGCAGCGGATGGCTCCGCCCCGTGATCACGATTGGCAGAAGGCGACGGCGGTGGGCCAATAAACGGCTCTATTGGAAGTGACGAGGACAGGAGGATAAAAAGGTTCTGTTTGGGGGTCGAAAAGGAAGAGGAAGAAGATCGGGACAAAAAAGATCGTGTTTTTTTGGTGTGGAGGCTGTTGCGCGGAGAGCGTCGTCGTTGTTGTTGTGCTGATTCGATCGTGTTCTTCATCGTGTCTTGGAGCCTTGCTGAGCCTCGTGCCTCACCTTGGTTGGCTCTGGGGTTCTGCTGACTCGGAGTACGGGGTCGAACGGCGGGCAGACCTGCCTCCCTCTCCTGCTCGCAACTTGGCGCCAGAACTGGTTCCCTGGCGGCTGTGAGCGGACTTGGGCCAAGACCAAGAGGTCGACAGCACCACGGTTTCTCCTGCCCCCCTGACGAGAGCAAGGCCAGCTCGTCCGACGCCGATCCAGGGACAGTTGCGTCCACACCACGGTCCAGCCTGACCACCAGAAATAGCTACTGTGTGTGTGTGTGTGTGTGTGTGTGTGTGTGTGTGTGTGTGTGTGTGTGTGTGTGTGTGTGTGTGTGTGCTTGGCGCCTTAGAGGGTTTGAGATCTGTATATTCATTGGAATTGTCTGTGTTTTTCCCCACGCCCGATCCCACACCATCCCGTCGAATCGCCCCGGATCCCTCTTCTTGCCGAGTCTTGTTATTTCTGGTCAATAGTAAAAACAAATAAACATCATCGACTCAGTGAAAAGTGACTCGTGCCACCTTCCTCGTCCCATTTGCGTTAGAGCGATTAGAACCGCCATGTTTGGGTTATAAATAAATAAACCGCCTCCATCGTTTCGGCTCGTTGTACGTTGGCGGGACTGTTCAAGTCCCGTGGACGTCACAATATATATAATGTCAGACCATCCATCCATCCATCATTTCCTCTATAACTCCAAAACCATGAAACCTCGCAGCCCCAAACTTCGCTTGCATATCAAGGGATCTCCAAGGTCGTACATGAATGAAAATTGGTTGTTTGGGTTAATTGAAACACCCCTTTTAAAGATAATTTAAGGGGTGCTCATCAGAAAAATCTGATATAAGCCTTACCAAGATGGTGGCATGCCATCTTGATCAGCCCTCTATCTGCTCACAAGAGTCTTTTGCCTGCTCAACAACAACATTCTTTTTGCCTGCTCAGCAATATCTTGGTTTGGAACAGACCGCAATGATTTCTTAACGATAAAGTTTTTTTTTCACTTTCTTCACTCATATTATTGAATGCCTCTTCATCACAGCTACGAATCCTGGGTACATTGCAATGCTTAGAAATGCCCGGAGACACCATGTTCTTGGCCTTCTTCCATTTCCGCACATGCCATAACTCGAGAATTTCTTAAACTAAGCTGAATTACGAAATTTATGCTCCAGAATTTAAATTAGCAGCAGTTCTGACTGTTGAAAAGGTGTTCATTGGTCCAATTGGGACATATTTGACATTTTGGCATCTCCAGGAGGTGTGTTTAATATGACGGGTATGCGATGCTCATCGCTTGCCAAGCCGGCCGTTCTGAATCAACCATTTCATTGGAGCGCTTGCTTGAGTGCTTAAGCCACTTGGCAAGCGCTCTCCATGCTGTCTGGTTGTTTGTTTCGGTCAAACTACCCAAGCTTTCAATCTAACATCGATTAGACATACGTTTCTGCTTTTGTTGGGCTCCCACGGTGCCGTACCGTGCAGTGCAGTGGGTGCCTCGGGAGGTGCCTCATCTGCTGAAAATGTGCAATTTTATTTTTACAGGGCATCAATTTGTTTAACATGTTTTTGTGCGATTTGCTTTTATAATCCACCCATCACTTCAGCATCAATACATATACAAAAAACAAGGTCAATCCGACCTCTTGTTCTCCATGTTTGTTCTTCCTGTGAATGCAAAGAGTATCGACCCACATTTTGTGCTCTGTGCCTTGATATATTTTAAAATTGAATTTCCCTAAATTTCCAACTTGAATTCCTCTTTCAAAGAATGCTGTTTAAAAAGTAAATATTTGTGTTTGTCATTTCTATGTAATTTGCACGTGTGGAAATGAATGTAAACTGGATGTACCCCTTCCTCCCTCCTTTCCTCCTCCTCACTCCCTCCCCCTGCTTCCTCTCTCTCTCCCTCCCCTCCCTCCTCTCTCTCTCTCTCCCCTCTCCTCCCTCCCCTCTCCCTCCGCTCCCCTCCCTCCTCTCTCTCTCCCCCTACTCTCTCTCTCCCCCTCCCTCCTCTCTCCCCCTCCCTCCTCTCTCCCCCTCCCTCCTATCTCCCCTCCCTCCTCTCTCACCCCTCCCTCCTCACTCTCCCACCCCTTCTCCTCTCACTCTCCCCCCCCTCCCTCCTCTCTCACCCTCCCTCCTCTCACTCTCCCTCCTCTCTCTCCCTCCCCTCACTATTCTCTCTCTCCCTCCCCCTCCACCCCTCTCTCCTCTCTCTCTCTCCTAAGAAGTATCAGTAGTGCTCAAGTACCCTGGCCTGTTCAGCGATGGTGTTGGCACCTTTGCAGGGCTCACAGTGAGGATTCATGTTTCTGCAGATGCTCAGCCATTGTTCCATAAGTCTAGACCTGTGCCCCACATGATGTGATCAATGATCAAATGTAAGCTTGACCACCTGCAGAGTGAGGGCATCATCTCACCAGTGGAGTACTCCGACTGGGCAGCACCTATCGTTCCAATACTCAAAGCGGATGGAACAGTGTGCATTTGTGGGGACTACAAAACGACGATCAGCTGCTATTCAAAGCTGGATGGCTACCCTTTGCCCAAAGCAGAGGATCTGTTCACCACTCTCATGGGTGGCCAGACATTCACGAAGCTTGACTTGACCAATGCCTATGCTCAAATAGAACTGGATGATGATTCCAAGTCCTATACATGCATCAACACTCATCGAGGACTCTACATGTGCAACAGATGCCCATTTGGCATACACTCTGCTGCACCAATTTTCCAATGCAAGATGGAGACATGATTGAAAACTGTCCCAAAGACAGTCGTATTCCAGGACGACATACTAGTGACGAGCAAGTCACACCATCAACACCTCGTGAACCTAAACAAAGTCCTCAATCAGCTATCACAAGCTGGGTTACGCCAAAGGCGTGAGAAGCGTACCTTTATGGCACATGAAGTTGAATACCTGGGTCATCAAATCTCCTGACAAGGCATCTTGCCCTCTCCGAGCAAAGTTAAAGCGATTGCGAATGCAGCAATGCCACAAAACATTTCAAAACATTGTGCATTCCTGGGGATGTTGACCTACTTTGGTAATTTCCTGCCTCAACTTAGCACAACTGTGGAGCCTCTGCATCTTCTCCTCAGGAAAGGCGTTGTCTGGAAATGGGAAGCTTCACAAACAAGAGCGTTCAAAGCCGCTAAAACCATGCTGTCCTCCTCACCATTACATGTCCATTATGACCCATCCAAGGAACTTATTCTCAGTTATGATAGCTCTTTATCTGGCATTGGGTATGTGTTGTTGCAAACAAATGGAAGCAGTAATCTCCAGCCTGTTGCATTTGCATCACAAACCCTGTCTGACACTGAACGTCGCTATGCTCAAGTAGAATGAGAGGCGTTAGCGTCTGTCTGGGGCATCTTAAAGATGCACCAATATTTCTTTGGAAGAAATATAACCATTGAGACTGATCACAAACCCTCGTCAGGTCTCCTGGGAGAAACCAGAGCCATTCTGCTCGCATCAGGTCGTGTACAATGTTGAGTGTTGACCCTCGCCAGTTATGACTATTCATTGGTTTACTGCCCGGGTAAGGAAATGTACTGTGCTGATGTGCTCAGTCCCTTGCCGCTTCCCGCAACCATCCCAGAACCTCCACAAGCTGGCGATATCATTCATCTCATGGCAAACATCATTCACGATGAGGTGCCTGAAACCGCTAAGCAGATTGCTTGTGCTGCCAACAGCAATCCAGATTTGTCACAAATTAAACACTGTGTTCTGTCAGGTAATTGGGCATCACAACAGGAAGGGGCGAAGCCATACCTCATCCGGAAGGATGGGCTTTCTATTGATGCAGATTGCCTGCTTTGGGGTAGCCGAGTGATAATTCCGCCGAAACTCCGTTGGAAAATTATGAGTGAACTCCACAATGCTCATCCAGGCATAGTCACCATGAAGGTTTTTGCCTGAGCCCATGTTTGGTGGCCTGGTTTGGACAATGACATTGAGTCCAGTGTACGCCATTGTTACACTTGTCAAGCCCATGCCAAGACACCGCCATAGTCTCCATTGGCATGTGGTCATGGCCATCAAAACCATGGTCCAGCCTACACATCGACCATGCTGGTCCATTCCAAGGGAAGCTTTTCCTTATTGTAGTTGATGCCCACTGCAAATGATTGAAGCTCTTGTGGTGCCATCCTCATCCTCTGCTATAACAATTGAAGCTCTACGTACCACGTTCACACAACATGGTATTCCAAACTCCATTGTATCAGATAATGAATCGTCGTTTACGAGTTCAGAGTATCAGAACTTTTGTAAAATGAATGGCATTAACCACTATACATCTGTCACCTACAAATCTGCCAGTAATGGTCAAGCCAAACGTGCTGTTCAGATCATCAACAATGGTCTAAGCCGTGTCAAGGAAAGCTCCATTCAATCTCGTCTAGCTCGTGTGTTGCTCAACGACCGCACCAGACCACATCAAAGCACCGGTCGCTCACCTGCCAAGCTTCTGATGGGCCATGAATCAATAACACGGTTATCATTAGGTGCACCAGGACGTAACGGTAGAGATCGAGAATAACAAGTATCAACAGAAACAAATCATAACCAAACATCTGTAAATCCCAACTTCCAGATCAATGATCCTGTATACGTGTTGAACTCCAGATGTGGAACCAAGTGGTTATCTGGCATCATTATCGATAACATTGGTGAAATGATGTTTCTTGTCAAGTCTTATGGTGGTAGATGCATGTGTAAACATGTTGACCAACTCAGGTTACGTCATGGGGAGCCAAATATTGAACCGGCTCAAGTGCCTTTGTCACCCACTCCTGTATTGACACCACCTGTGTTTGAACCTGAGGTGTTTCCTCATGAAAGCTTTTCACCCATTAATGTACCTGAACTCCTTCCCGACCCTGTACCCCTTATTGAGAAGCCCACAGCCTTCACAAGCGAGGACAGCCCTCCACTCGCACTTAGATTAGTAGATCAGCTTGTGCCTGTAAGCTTCCTGAGCGTCTTGATTTGTAACTAATTAATAATTAAAAAATAAGGGGGGGGTAGGGGAGACATGCGATGTATCAGTACTTTCTGATGATGTATTCATTCATATCATGGGTCCACCGGGGTGTGGTTGAGCAGAGTCACGTGACCCGCCCATGTCATTTAACCCTCACAGCTGATTGGTCAATGAACACATCCCATTTCCTTTTTCAACACCAGTGGGAGGTTTCGTTTGAAATCCACGACGTTCCGCTGTGCTCATGGGTTGTGCCATTTCCTATTAATGAAGGGGGTGTTCCGTAATCGTACAATAAATTGTCGTGTGAATTTGCTGAACAATATCGATATGTATCAACGTGATGAGGAATTATACAAACATTATTATGATGTCCAAATTATTTTATGCGTTTGTATACGGTAAATGTTTTTATTTCACTTGCTTTCTCCAGCCCTCACTAACCTCACCCCCCGAGTTTGGTAATAATCCTGTCCAGGGAAACATTGTTTCATGGATTAATTCCGTGATCGTGCTCTTTTTTTCATGAAGATGGATTGACCGAGCATTCCGTTGTATTTATCAGCACTCACAAGTTGTTACACGTTTTGTCGACAAAGTTGGACCCCACCTTCGGGGTCGTGTGGGGGAAATGCCCTGAACTGTTCAAACTTCCCCACGCACCCCTCACAAATCCTCTCCCCCACTCAGTTGTTCCTCTCCCTCGCACGGGTCTGCCGCCAAGCTCGCCCCCTTCAAACTATAAATCATGGGTGTGTCCAGTTTCCTAGCAGCTTGCTATTGCTTGCCAAGCCAGCCGTTCCGTATCAACCGCTTTGCAAGCGGAACAAGCGATGAACCCAGATGCTCCGTCACGTTCAGACCCGATGACTATCTCTCGTTATAAATTCCTCTTGTCTTTATCTCTTCCTCGTTGTGTAGCTGGTCTTCTCTTGTCTCCCAAGGATGGAAGTCCAAAAAGAAAGATAAAATAAAACAACAACAACAAAAAAAAAAACAGGAAGTACGACGCTATGGTTCCTATTGTTTGTTGTCCAGTAGTTTGATGGATGTCTGGGTTGACTCATTGTGCCACCTCCACTTGGTATCACGTGCGTTTTTATCGGTGCATCTGCAACGAGGGTTACCGACTTGATGGGCCTCGAGTTGCCGCTGCTCACCTGTTCAGACTCTTTCTCACCTGTGTTTCATGCTTTTCTCATTCATCGTGTTTAAATTAATTTAGTTTTATTTTGTTCTCCTGTTCGCTTTTTACGTTGTTGTTACCTCCCCCAAATTTTTTTTTTTCAACTAAACCGACGCGAATGAAAAGCTTCACAGATTATATATTTACCTCCGCCATTGAAGGGTGAAGGAGGTTATGTTTTCATCCCTTTCTGTGTTTGGCTGTGTACAGGATATCTCAAAAAGTTGTGGACGGATCCGGATGAAATTTTGTGGACAGCTTGGGTGTGTGACAAGGACTAATTGATTCGATTTTGGTGAAGATCCGAATCCGGATCTGGATGCGAGAATTATTTAATTCTTAAAGTGATTATTCACCATTGAGAGATATGGCTGAAAACGATATATATATATATATATATATATATATATATATATATATATATATATATATATATATATATATATATATATATATATCAGGATATCTCAAAAATGTAATGGGCCCCGATATGCTCTTGTGGATAAGGCATTGCGTGGCAGAGGTATGTGCTCTACCGAATGCCCTTCTCGTTTTTTAAGCTATGCTGCAGGTCAACAGATCTCTTCTCCAATCCCCAACCCCCTCCTGCTCTCCCCTCCTGCTGAGACTTTCACCACATGGTATTTTATCTACACATGCACAATGTTGGTTACCTTAAATTAGTAATACATTCTGTTTGGTTCACTCAAACCACCCTGACTGTGCTTTATTGCCATTCTCGCACTCGTTCATGAGGTGTCAAGTACAAATTCTCTAAACGTTTGGGAACAGTAAAAAATGCTTGGCATATGCCAGTACAGGTGATACACAGCACCATATATTGTGGGGGGGCAAGAATCCGAGCAAGTTACTTCTGGTTTTTCTAATTCCTTTCCGTTGTGCTCAGCGGTATGTTTACACCAGGTAAACGCTGAACACGCCACAAGTATTTTTTTTTTGTGCTTTAGTGACATGAAAAATCCTGTTTGGCAGAGGAATTGTGTGGAAATGAATTCCCTGAGTGGCGTCATTTTAACAAAACGACGGCAGTTCGATATGCCAAAATAGTACTGCAATACATCTATAATGCTACACACCCACACTGAATGTGTAAGCAGGCTAAGGAAGGTATGGAGGAAAAAAAATAATAATAAAAGGAGCAGAGGTGGGTCGTAACATCATAGCTTACTCTTCCATGAAGCCTCCCTCCTGTAAATAAATAAACAAATATAAATGGTACCTGACAATAAATGTTTTTGTTGCCTTGCAGGAAAAGTGAAACGTTATTGAATGCCCCTCCAAATCTGCTGCTAAACCGACTGATCAATGTTCTGGTGATTACTACATAAAGGATCCACGGGAGCACCTTTTGAACCTGGGCAGACGGAGTGAGTATCATGGCGAAGCATTTTCTGTTTGGTACCTTAAAGCAACGATAATGGCAACAAAGCAAATGTTGCTTTCTTGGTCAGTTTTCGGAGCCCTCTTGTACAGATGACATTGACAAGAGAACTACCGGTGTGTGATTGTACATATCATTGTTTGGCCACACTTTAGTGATGCTGATTAGCTGTTTTACATTTTAAAAGGTATTTTATTGTATGTGTTAGAATTTTTCTGTTAAAATGTGCTTGGTTAGTTTTACCTGTCACTCATCTACTAGTATAATATAAAGTTTGTGTTTTGATTTCCATTGTAATCTCTGTTCACTGTTCTTCTTACAGGACTCAAACATTTATATTTCACAAGTCAAGCAAGATAACTTAACAATGGGTGAGTAATAAAATGTTATTTAAGTTATTACTCCCGTGGTTCAGCTCAATACACTCGCCTCTCCACACGTCGTTGCAGAGATTGACGTTACAGATTTGCTGTGTTGGCATGATTTACACCAATCATAATACAAACATTTCTTCTCCACAAATTTATTTGTAATATTGGTGATGATATATTCATTTGAAATTTATTTGTGATATAAGAAGGTCCAAGGGGTCTAAGCTGTCTAATCTGTCTGAAGGGTGTAAGGGGTCTAAATGGTGTTTTGGGACTTTTGGGACTTTTTGGTCTCAGAGGTCTTTGGGTTATTTTTGTCTTCTGGGTCCTCAGGGTCCTAGAGGGTCTTCAGATGTTTAAGGGGTCTCAGCAGTCAAAAGGGACATTCCAATAGCACGTAAATTATAGTCAAACTGCTGGACAGACGGACAAATGGACGGAAGGAAGGACGGATGCACGCATGCCAAGACAGCTCTTTTATATGTATGTGTGTGTGTATATATATCTCTTATAATACCAAGCTTGCACACTAAAAACTCGGCTCGCGTCACACGATCCCTATGAAATTGCTGTGGCACTTAGCGGACATGCCGACAATGTTTGGGAAGTCTTGGCGTTCCATAGTACAACTTGCATTTTGCACAATGCGTATTTTTGTCATTCCCCGTGTACGGTCTGTCGTCTGCTACCAGCTATGTTGTACTGCTATCCCGTGCATGTGCACGGGTATCGCTAGTATATGTATGTATGTATGTATATATATATATATATATATATATATATATATATATATATATATATATATATATATATATATATATATATATATATATATATATATATATATATAGTTATGGATTTCAGAATCCGATCCGACAAATGCATACCAACATCGAGGTCCTCAGATAGTTATTTCCCCAAATGCATATCCAGGATAGATCCATCCCCATGTCTGGTGGAATTCTAAATGTGATGCATTGAGAGGGGTAAAGAATATATCCCCTCTCTTCTGGGAAGCTTTTTCTCTTGACACAGACACATTCATGCATGGTGTTTCTTTCACTGACGCCGACACCCTCCTTCCCCTGTTTCTTTCACGGACGCCGAAACCCGCCTTTTTCCATCGACGTTAGACACCCCGTCCAGCAGCTCAATGGTCACTGGCTGGCTTCTTGTCATATCGGGCTGAACAGTGAAGTGATAGCTGTTGACAATTTTATGAGCGCTTCACGTTTGTGCTTGGTAATTCTGACAAATGGCTGCTTTTTTGTTTGCTTGCCCAGCACCACAGACATGGCCTCATAAGCAGGAATAACCGCGGACTTGCGAGTTGTCACGGTAACGGTGCGCAAGTGGGGCGGGGTGAATTTGGGGGTAGTCTGTGCCCGCCCAGATGGGCCTCCTATACAAAAAAGGGGGAGGTCCATTCTTGGCGTGTGGGAATGAGATGGCCGCGCGCGCCATGCCAGTGAGATGGCCGCGCGCGCCGTGCCAGTGAGACGGTCGCGCGCGCCGTGCCAGTGAGGCGGTTGGCTGCTTCGTCGGTTCCAGTCAGACGGTTGCCCTTGGCGTACCTGTTTCTTGGGGGTGACGTCGACTGGCGTTCAAGGCTGTTGGTGAGTTGGTGCACAGCAAGGCTGGGTGCTGGCGATGGACAAGACATGGACACATATTTTCGGACGTTTTCACTTGACGGACGACTTCTCTTTGGTGAGCGAGATGATTCTTCTGGGATGATCTGCTGAATGATCTGCTGGGTACCCTTGTCTGTGTTTAGTTGCAAAGTAAGTCAATTCCCGATAAGCATCTGCTCCTGTCTCTTTCCTATCATTTTGATTGATTTTGCCTGATTAATGATTCATTTGCTTGCGATCATTTTGATTGATTTGGAATTTATTTATTTCTAGCTCACGAAAATAAAAAGTTCTTTTTATTCATATATTTTCTTATTAATAAATTATTTGTTGACATTCCAACCTGTTCGTGCTTGTCCTTTCCTTCCATTGATCCAGCATTGTCCAAACCGAGATATTCTGGGAGGTAATCACCACAGACGACCAATAATCGTCGGCACGCACCAGCAGTTAAAACGCTCGGCCACCCGAATAAAGATCTAATTAAGATAAGATTGGTGCTTTGCCGAGGGCGCGCTCCGCTTCCCGTTCAGGTAACTACATGACCTCTAGTTAAACGGCATAATTAGACGGTGGACACTGAAACTCGAGGTTAACTGGGTGGCATTTGTGGTTCATTGGCAACTCACCATACCACAACCTTAATTGTGAGCGGTGGCCCCAGGTCCGGCTCTTCCCAGGCCAACCGGGGATTAAACCCCCTGAGTAACAAACTGGTGTCTCGGTACCCGTGGCTGTAACTATATATATATATATATATATATATATATATATATATATATATATATATATATATATATTGTTGCGGATTTCGCGCCCGCCGGCGTGCTGACGGCCACGTAACTCGAATCGCGGCACGTCGCCCACCGGACGGACAATCCAGCCGTGACCCTCTCGGACTAACGCCGGGAACCAGTCACGGGTGGACCTTTCGGTCTCACCGCGATCGAGCCAATCAGCCCCCGCGTGGGATAGGGTTGCTCGCCGAATTCGACCTACCTAAGTACCCACGCGGAGGGTAGACCGGGCGATCGCACCTCGCCGCAGGTCGACTTCGGACACGGGCCACTTAAGCGACCCGTTCCGTACTATCAGAATAACCAAGCGGTGTTATCGTCGACCTCGACGGTTCGATTAATTATCGGGCGTATTCAGCCCACTACCAACCCTTTACGTGAAGCAAGATGAGGGTTCAATGGGGGAAAAGACGAAGCGAAGCGGGAGAACAGTTCAACAATAAAGCACATTTATTCGCGGCACACGGGAAGCACACAAATACAATTCCACCAAATGCACACAAAAAAAAGAAAACACAATTCCATTTACACAAAAAGCAAATATAAAAGTGAAAACACTGCAGAGCTAATACCGACTATCGAGCACACGGCAACACTTATACAATTCTACTTCACAGACGGCGCCGACAACACATACCCAAAACCAAGGAAAAGAAATCCCCCAAGAATGAGGCAGGCCTGAGGCCGAGACCGGGTCGCGCCTACCCGTCTGGTGATGAGACGCGGAGCGGCGATGGCGCCTCACTCCGCGGGCCTCGCGGACAGTGCCTGGCAGGGGGTGGGAACGGGGCCCCCTTGGTCGCACTATCTCAGCGCGGGGGGAAAACAGGAGGGGGTTGCTGATGCTCGGGGTATAGAGGATCTTTATTATCCCTGGTGTGCGTCTCCACCTCGGCCAGGTCGCGCTGCCGGCCTCCCTCGGGCGTGCAGCTCCTGGCACCGACGCGAGCACCCCCTCGTCTGCCTTCGCCGCTGCCGCCTCTCCGCCTCTGGACTCTCCACCCTGGACTCTTCTTTGGGCTCCCCTCGTTCGACTCTCTTCAGCTTCTCCAGCTACTGCAGGCTTCGGGCCCCAGACTTCCACACTCTTCTCTCTCCGTTCCGACTCCTTCTCGTTCTCTGACTGACGAACACCGTCCTTTTATCCCCCCGTCGCTTCGCCTTTGACCCCCTCCCTTTGACCTTTCACCTCGCTCCCCATTGGCCCGAGAAAAAGTGGGCGTGAAGGCTTTTTGATCCACAAATTTGCATATATCGATCGTTCTGGAGGCGGGGCCAAATCGCCCCTCGCTCACCGATTGGACGGCAAAAAGTGGGCGTGTGTCGTTTTTGATCCGTTTTTGAAGCACAAAATCCGTGATTTTGTACACGCTGTTCAACGTGCGCCCTGCACGAGTCCAACACCGGTACCCACAGCGGGGCAAGAACGGTGGCGATGCTACGGTTGCGAGGTGTGACGGGAAGGTCGTGGCGGTTGTGGTGAAGCGGCGTTGTGGTTGGCGGTTGATGTTGTGGTTGTGGTGGTAATCATGGCGGTTGGTCCAAAATAAAGATAGTAAAAGAAAAACGGCTATCCTGAAGAGTCGCAGCTCGCATAAATGACATGTATTCCCACTAGACAACGGGTTTGGGCCTAACTACACATGCACTTACCGAGATACCTCACCTAAGGGACCTGAATGGTGGTTTGCGAATTTGGTAACCACAACACTACCCCTTCCCTTTTTACAGACTCGTCCCGAGTCGTCAAATTTTCGTGTGCCATCATGTGTAGTTTTCCCCTAGTACATTTTACCTACGGATCCCTGAGTGCGACATTCATGGTATTCGTGTCCCCAAAATAAATAACCTGAGGGCTGCGTAACTATCTAAACAAACTCACTCACACGGACGACTTAAATAAAATTGCCGGCGCTAGACAGACATGCCGGGGGGCGCACTCATATTTACAGTACATCTTAACCTTAACTTACAAATTTTACACTAAACCATGGCCCAGGATCATTGAACTCTGCAAAAGAAAAGCAGTTAGCAGGGAGCCAGGCTGCCCGCATGCAGTCTCTGGCTCAAACAATGCAGGTGACAGGGAACGTGGCTGGCTGCTCACACGCAGTCCAAGGCCTTCCTTTTTGAACTGAACGCACTGAACCACAACGGTGCATGGGCCGCACAAACGTAGTCTCCGTGCCAGCTCAAGTGGCACACGCAATGAACACAACGAATGGATGCATGGACACAAACACGGTGCACGGGCCGCCACTGCAGGCCCGTGTTGTAGCTGCCAACAGGGCAGTTCTCGCAGCTTGCAAACTGTTGCCTTGCGGATCCTGGCGCACATGGAAATGAACAGGGGGGGGGGGGCAAAGCAAAATTGAACGGGGCTGGTGAACATGGGCAGTGGGCATGGCATGGCAAAGGTGAGCAGGCAAACACAGCCCGCAGAAGAAGGCCGCTGTAGGCAAACACAGCCGGCAGATGAACTGGCTGGCACAGGCCTTGCAGAAAAACAGCCAGCAGATGAACTGGCCGGCACAGGCCTTGCAGAAAAACAGCCAGCCGGCAGACGATCCAGCCGGCACAGGCCTTGCAGCACAGCAGCTGCAGATGAACTGGCCGGCACAGGCCTTGCAGCACACAGCTGCCGATGAAGTTGGCCGGCCTCCGCCTTGAAGCAAAACACGGCCAGCCGATGAAGTTGGCCAGCCTTTGCCGTTCAATGGAGGTTGGTGGAGGGAGTGCGGTGGTGCTGGCCACTTGGAAGGCGGGCTCGGACCTACCTACCAGTCTCCCTCCCACCTATCGCCTTTGCCTGTCACTGTACATACCCACTCCCTTAATTTGTCAAACCCCAATTTAGCCCCAACTTATTTTTTTATTGTTTTTATTTTTACTTCCCCACTATAAATCGTCCCCTAACCCCCTTTATCGTCCTTGTTCGGCTAACCTATTCTGTCACCAAGCCTACTCCCAACCCCTACGTTCCCTTCCCAGAGGGGAACAAGGGAGAGGTAACGTCCTGTGTCGAGGCCCAATTAAGCCTCAGAATGGCCTCCCCAGAGTTCGGCGATCTATAACCAAAGTGGGTCCAGCGGCCCACAACGACAGCGAGGGGATGGATGGTGCGGAGGGGTACACTTCCTAATCTACCCTATCCATTTAACTGCTAAACTACCCCGGGGCTTTCAACAAGCGCCTCTCGCTTAAACTATTGGTTCTAACAACCCAGATTCCCGTCGCCTGTGTTGGTGTCCTCACAATTTCGGGCCTCGCCCCCCAATTTTCTCTCCGTGCCCTCACACGGTCTCCTGGCTGGGACACGTGGCTCCCTTTGGCAGGCACGACCCTCTGCCGATTCTCCCGCTATGGCACCCCCGGGCACTACACTGCCTCCGAGCCTACCAGCTCCCTAACACCGGGAGTGCCCCCATGGCACCTCCCCTGACACGCACAGGTGGCACGCCGGCCTCCCGGGCCCCTTTCCGAGGGTCACCCGTGCCCACTACACTGCCCACGCGGCTAATGGCGGCCCGGGCCCCCGCACCAAGCAGGCGCACCCGTGCCCACTACTCTATCCCGGCCCCCCATGGGCCCATGGCCTACCGCGGCCGACTAGCCTGGTGCCCGGGGTACCCTCTCAGCGATACTCACCTTTCGCAGCCACGCTCCCAAGCCCGTCAACAGGGCTCCTGCACCCCTCCAAATGGGTTTCGAGCCTACATTCCCACCAACAGCAAAACGACCTCCATTTTTCAATTTGACTAACCCAGCTAACTCACTCTACACTGACCCCGGGGTCCCTTGGGCGGGAGTCACTCCTCCCCCCAATCACTCATCGCACCATGCATTCCCCATTCGCTCCATACACACAGACCCGCTGGCCTCACTCACTCACCATGTACTCACCTCACAACTCTCCAACTCTTCAACACACACACCACTGAACTCTGCCATCCTCCTAACTACATCCCCTAACTAACTCGTGCTCCCACGTCGTCCCTTAAACTAGTAGCACGTTCCTTTTAACCTACGTAGCTAAACTACGTCCCCTCTACACATCCACAAGTCTGTCACTGTCTCCAAAATAAATCATTTTATTTCCCCACCTAAATCTGGCTACAATCCCTCTAACTAATCCATTCCACGGACTCCATGAGGACTTACCCCTGCCCCATGAAGTCGGTCTAGCTAAGCTAACCCTTCCCCCTAACTAGTTTCCATCCTGTGCCCAGGGTAAGGGGGTCTTTCACCCCTTGCCCAGGAATCCTGTGCACCCGAAAGTGAGGCTTGCTGTTTTTTTTTTTTTTCTCCATGCGCAGCACCTGCGCGGCAACTCAGAGCTCGCGCACTTTGCACCTGCCCGTGACGTCATGCAGCTGCACGTGTTCCTCGTCCCTCCTTGGACGGTACCATCCGGCAGAGATACCCCTCCTGCCGGATTCCAACCACACGTGCAGCCATGACGTCACTGTGCGCATAAAAAAAAAACACAAGCCCCACGTCTCGAGGGGTTCCCCACGCGAACACATGTGCTTTGCCCGTTGGAGCTTCACACACACGATCGCGTGGAGAACCCGTCCGGTCCAAATCCATTTACCTGCCTAAACTTTGTCCGTCCGCGGGATCGGCAAATCCACCGCTGGCGTTTCTGGACCGGGACTTCACTCTCGCAAGCGAGCACGTGGTGGTCTCGTGCGTTGCACAGCACGAACCGCGTGCTCACTGCTGGGCGAACCCGGCACGGTCCCCGAAACAACTCCAGCCGCTACTCGGCTTTCTTTCTTCTCATGTCGCCTTCGTCGTCGCCATTCGACCCACGCACACCTGCGTGTAACGACGCACACAGTCCACTCCATCACATTCACACGGGGAGACGCGGCTGCGTGCTCCCGCATGCCAACCGACATCTCCCTTACATACCGCTCTCTCACACACACGGTCTCCCTTGCACACAGCGACCTTGCACACGGCCGTTCACTCACGCGTGCCTCACTCGCACACGTGGCTCCACGCACTCGCGGCCTTCCACTCACTCGTGCCTCACTCATACACCGTGCCTCACTCATACACGCGGGGGCACTCAACCGCTGTGCCTCATCCACACACCGTGCCTCACTCACACACGCGGCGACACTCATACACGGTGCCTCATCCACACACGCGGGGGCACTAACCCGCGGTGCCTCACTCACACTCCGTGCCTCACTCACACACGGCGTGCTGGGAAGCATGTACTCCGGCACCATCGCCACCACACCACTCACACACGGGGTCGCTTCCACACACGGGGACGCACTCACACCTTGCACCACACACACAGGGACAACCACACTGGGGATTTGTGTCCCCACAAGGGTCTCCGGGGCCTCTATACCCCCCAAGCTCTCCGTGCACCCGTCCACAGCACTCGTCCCCTCAACCTCGCAAAGCACGACCGAACTCACCTGGTCGTGACTCGCCTCAAGGGGGCATACTCCCTCCCCTCGTTCCTGGAGGAGGTCATCCAGCTGCTCGCACTGGGTCCCTGCACGGTCCGCGAGCTCACCCCCATTATCCTCCACTACCTCCGTGTGTGTGTGCGCGTCACTTACCCCGTCTTCATCCTGTTTATTGGTCTCTGCTTCTTTCTGGCGTCTTTCCCTTATCTTTATGTAGGTCAACCTTGCTTTCTCTTTAAGTCGCTCCCGTCCTTCCCTGTTTTTCACTCCTTGCTCTTTCACGATCTCCGCGTACCTCATCCTTGCTCTTCGTATTAATTGTTCTTTTCTCTCCCTCGCAATTACTGTCACCTCGTCTCTTGTCTCCCGAATTACTTTTTCCTTACCCGCCTCCACCGTGGGCCTGTCAGCCGTTGCACCCCCTTCCAGCTCATTCGTTCCGACACGTGGAGTCGCCATTCCGAGTTCCCTGCTAACGGCCTTCATGCCCGCCTGCAGGCATCGGCCCATGTTCTGCGTCTCACCCCGTAGTTCTTTCATTTCTTTTTTCATTTGCTGTGTATTCGCATCCATCGTCGTTTTCACTTCATTCATATTCGCATCCATCTTTTCGTTCATGCCTTTCATTTCCGCATTCATTTGTGCCAGCATGGTGAATAGCTGGGCCATGTCGGGTGCGCTTGAGTGAGCCATTTCGGCAGGGGTTGGGGAAGGGTCTTGGTGGAGAGGGGGGGGGAGGTGTCATACACCGCGGCCGCCGCCGCACCCACCTCGGGCCCTGGGTTCAGTTGGGCGAGTCCGTGTTCCTGCACAATCAACATTTCCTGCTCGGGGATTCCATCCTGGACCATGGACTCTACATTATTACACATATACATTTCTAATACCCCCGGCTCCCGCTCGCCTTGAGACGCCATCTTGCTTCTCGTGAAGGGTTAATTTGCTCGCTCGTAATTTGGAGGGAATCGGGGGTCGCTTCTCTCACCCCTGGACCGATTCCCGTGAATTTAGCCGGAGACAGGACAGCCCTTTTTCCTGTTCTCCGATTCCAGTGCCGCGAGGAGGGCGATGAATTTGTATCCCACTCCTGACACCAGTGTTGCGGTTTTCGCGCCCGCCGGCGTGCTGACGGCCACGTAACTCGAATCGCGGCACGTCGCCCACCGGACGGACAATCCAGTCGTGACCCTCTCGGACTAACGCCGGGAACCAGTCACGGGTGGACCTTTCGGTCTCACCGCGATCGAGCCAATCAGCCCCCGCGTGGGATAGGGTTGCTCGCCGGGTCGACCTACCTAAGTACCCACGCGGAGGGTAGACCGGGCGATCGCACCTCGCCGCAGGTCGACTTCGGACACGGGCCACTTAAGCGACCCGTTCCGTACTATCAGAATAACCGAGCGGTGTTATCGTCGACCTCGACGGTTCGATTAATTATCGGGCGTATTCAGCCCACTACCAACCCTTTACGTGAAGCAAGATGAGGGTTCAATGGGGGAAAAGACGAAGCGAAGCGGGAGAACAGTTCAACAATAAAGCACATTTATTCGCGGCACACGGGAAGCACACAAATACAATTCCACCAAATGCACACAAAAAAAAGAAAACACAATTCCATTTACACAAAAAGCAAATATAAAAGTGAAAACACTGCAGAGCTAATACCGACTACCGAGCACACGGCAACACTTATACAATTCTACTTCACAGACGGCGCCGACAACACATACCCAAAACCAAGGAAAAGAAATCCCCCAAGAATGAGGCAGGCCTGAGGCCGAGACCGGGTCGCGCCTACCCGTCTGGTGATGAGACGCGGAGCGGCGATGGCGCCTCACTCCGCGGGCCTCGCGGACAGTGCCTGGCAGGGGGTGGGAACGGGGCCCCCTTGGTCGCACTATCTCAGCGCGGGGGGAAAACAGGAGGGGGTTGCTGATGCTCGGGGTATAGAGGATCTTTATTATCCCTGGTGTGCGTCTCCACCTCGGCCAGGTCGCGCTGCCGGCCTCCCTCGGGCGTGCAGCTCCTGGCACCGACGCGAGCACCCCCTCGTCTGCCTTCGCTGCTGCCGCCTCTCCGCCTCTGGACTCTCCACCCTGGACTCTTCTTTGGGCTCCCCTCGTTCGACTCTCTTCAGCTTCTCCAGCTACTGCAGGCTTCGGGCCCCAGACTTCCACACTCTTCTCTCTCCGTTCCGACTCCTTCTCGTTCTCTGACTGACGAACACCGTCCTTTTATCCCCCCGTCGCTTCGCCTTTGACCCCCTCCCTTTGACCTTTCACCTCGCTCCCCATTGGCCCGAGAAAAAGTGGGCGTGAAGGCTTTTTGATCCACAAATTTGCATATATCGATCGTTCTGGAGGCGGGGCCAAATCGCCCCTCGCTCACCGATTGGACGGCAAAAAGTGGGCGTGTGTCGTTTTTGATCCGTTTTTGAAGCACAAAATCCGTGATTTTGTACACGCTGTTCAACGTGCGCCCTGCACGAGTCCAACACCGGTACCCACAGCGGGGCAAGAACGGTGGCGATGCTACGGTTGCGAGGTGTGACGGGAAGGTCGTGGCGGTTGTGGTGAAGCGGCGTTGTGGTTGGCGGTTGATGTTGTGGTTGTGGTGGTAATCATGGCGGTTGGTCCAAAATAAAGATAGTAAAAGAAAAACGGCTATCCTGAAGAGTCGCAGCTCGCATAAATGACATGTATTCCCACTAGACAACGGGTTTGGGCCTAACTACACATGTACTTACCGAGATACCTCACCTAAGGGACCTGAATGGTGGTTTGCGAATTTGGTAACCACAACACTATATTGTTACGGATTTTAGAATCCGGTCTGATGAATGCATCCACACATCCAGGTCTTCGGACAGTTATTTCCTTAAATGCATGTTCAGATTAGCCCCATCCCCATGTCTAATGGGATCTTCAATGTGATGCGTTGAGAAGGGTAATGGATAGATCCCCCCTCTCTTATGGGAAGCTTTTTTCTTTTCGACAGACATGTTCACACATATTTCTGTCACGAGCTCTGAAGACTGCCCTCATTTTTCCTCAGCAACATTATTTCGTGAGCTCCGACGCCCGCCTTTTTTTGAGAGAAAAGCGTGAGGAGAAAACGAAAGATGAGAGAAAAGCGTGAGGAGAAAAAAGCGAAAGGTGAGAGAAAAGCGTGAGGAGAAAAAAGCATGAGGAGAAAAAGCGAAAGAGGAAAAAGAAAAAGCAAAGGGCGAGAGAAGCGAGCAAGAAGCGGGTGTCTGACCAGCGCCAATGAGACAATTCGTCCTTTCCAGTGCTTTGGCAAGCAAGCATGTGATGCACGTGTGGGTGTGAGCAGCGCCGCCAACAAGTGAGGCACGGGTCGGTCATCAACAACACCAGGGTCTAAACCCGTGACGGACGATCCCGGTGCCCTCCAGACGTCGACTGGCATTCAAGGCTGCCCCGCGAAAGGGTGCACGGCAAAGCTGGGTTCCGGCGACGGACGTGACACGCATGCACGCATTTGAGGACGTTTTCGCTTCACGGATGACTTTCTGGTGAGCGAGACGATTCTTACCCCCCCCCCCCCCCGAATGATCTGTTGGGTACCCATGTCTGTGTTTAGCTGTGAGTAAGTCGACCCCCGATAATAAGCATCTGCTCTTTGTCTCTTTCCTGGCAGTTTGATTGATTTTGCTTTGAAATTCATTCTTATTTACCTCAGCAAATAAAATTCTTTTAATTTATTAATTTTATTATTAATAAATTATTTGTCGATTTCTAACCTGTCCGTGTTTGTCCTTTCCTTCCATTGGTCTAGCATTGTTCGAACCGAGATAGACTGGGAGGTAATTACCACAGATTTGATCAAAAATCATCGGCACGCATCAGCGGTTAAAACGCTCGGCCGCCTTAATGAAGATCTAATCGAGATAAGATTGGTGCTTTGCCGAGGGCGCGCTCCCCGCTCAGGTAACCACGTGAGTAGTAGATTGATGGGGTTTCTGAGGCACCCATGCAAATGAATGGGGAAAACTATGAATTGATCCCCGAAACAGGAGGCTAATTCCTCCCATACAAATGTATAGGGAGACCTCTCTGACTCGAGACCCATCAGGACAAAAAGAGAAGTATGATTTTCTGCCATGCAAATGTATAGGGAGAACTCTGACTCGAGACCCATCAGGCCAAAAAGAGAAGTATAATTTTCTGCCATACAAGCTCATGTTAAATTGAGACTCTCTCAGGGCCCAAAAAAAACCTCATACAAATTGATAGGGAAGCTTTCTTGCTCAAGGCTTATTTGGTCAAAAGAGGAGAATGATTTTCTCTCCCCCTCAGACTCTTACTCCACTCAAAATGTGAGCCAACGAATATTTGATCATGTTCTATTTGAGGTAATAAATTAATTTTCCTATTACATTCATCACCATCGAGTATGTTCACAAATATTATTTTAGAACTTAGTTCTTGGTCTAAATATCTTTGTTGAGCAGAGATAAAATGATAAACTTCTCTTAATGCTCTTGTTTGACCACCTCCTGAGCCACATATCATTTTGAGATTATAGAAAATTGTTTTTTCATTGTTTAATTGATAACCATCAAAGTTTTCAGTCCATTCAAGGATATTTATTTTTTTCTTTACATCCTCTAACTTATTTGTAATTAAATCTATCCGCTTATTTGTTTTATCTGCTTTTACCCTGGTTATTTCTTCAATAAGACTTATTTGATATTTCTCACATTCTTTATGTTTTCCATTTAAGTACCAAGGTTGATTGCATCTCCACTCTTTGGTTTGGTTATTGCTTGGTTCTATCATTTATAAGACGGTAGTAGTTCCTCAGCACTTATAGTTAAAACCATAAGGGAGACTATTAATTCCATTCTCTAAAATATATATTTTATCATCAAAAGCTCCTAATGCTTTCTTATTTATTTCTTCTGTATATAATTGATGTTTATAACTTCTTATTTTATTCATTTCTCTATACTCTTCCTTCTTTAAGATTAAACAGTTGTAATAATGTTTAAAGTTTATTGTTTCATTTCTTATTTTTTTCTTTATTCCCTTTAACTTCTTTTTACACCTTTCAATATTATTTTCAATATATGTAAAAGCATAAGCCTTTGATCTCAATCATATAAATTCACTCATAACCTTCCCACCCAATTCATCTCTAAACTTACCAATAACCTTTTCGTTATTTGATGAAAACAACACATCACAAGATTTATAATTACTTGAATCATATATATCAATATTATCAATCATATTGTGACGTCCACGGGACTTGAACAGTCCCGCCAACGTAGAATGAGCCGAAACGATGGAGGCGGTTTATTTTTATAACCCAAAGATGGCGGTTTTATTCGCTCTACCGCAAATGGGACGAGGAAGGTGGCACGAGTCGCTTTTCACTGAGTTAATAGTGTTTATTTCTCGAACCAGAAATAATAAGACTCGGCAAGAGGAGGGATCCGGGGCGATTCGACGGGATGGTGGTGTGGGTTCGGGCGTAGGGAAAACACAAACAATTCCAATGGATATACAAATCTCAAACCCTCTAAGGCTCCAGGTACACACACACACACACACACACACACACACACACACACACACACACACACACACACACACACACACACACACACACACACACACACACACACACACACACACACACAACGTAGCTGGTCCTGGTGGTCAGGCTGGCCCGTGGTGCGGACGCAACAGTCCCTGGATTGGCGCCGGATGAGCTGGCGTTGCGCTCGTCAGGGGCAGGAGACACCGTGGTACCGTCGACCTCCTGGTGTCGGCCCAAGTCCGCTCACAGCCGCTAGGGAACTAGTTCTGGCGCCAAGTTGCGAGCAGGAGAGGGAGGCAGGTCCGCCCGCCGTTCGACCCCGTACTCAGAGCCAGCAGAACCCCAGAGCCAACCGAGCTGAGGCACGAAGCACAGCAGGGCCTCGAGACATGATGAAAACCAGGATCGAATCAGCGCAACAACACAGCACGCTCCCAGCACAACAACCTCCACCAGAACGGTTTTTCTGTCCCGATCTTCTTCCTCTTCGCCTTTTCCCCGAACAGAGCCTTTTTATCCTCCAGTCCTCGTCACTTCCAATCGAGCCGTTTATTGGCCCTCCGCCGTCGCCTTCCGCCAATCGTGATCACGGGGCGGAGCCATCCGCAGCACTGTCCTGTGACGTCACGGCAAGCCTCCAGGGAATACTAAAAGGGGTTTACGCAGACACACTTACCCTATCCCGTATCCCTATCTAATTACGTGACAATTATCATTTCCCCCTTAAAGAAATGGACATTTACTAGACAACTTATCATCACTGAATTGCTACTTATTACATCGAGATCCTGGTAAACTCGAACAGCATGGCATACCTAATTAAACATCCTAATTACCCTTTGAATGCATACCCCCCTCAAACATAACACTGCCCCCTCCTCTGGTACCGCAGCTCCTGCAAGGTATATCACAGGCGCTACCGTACCAGCCTTAACACTTACTGACTCACACCTAATTAACCTAACGAAATAAAGTAGGAGGGGCAATGGGCAGCGAGCCGCAGCTAACTTACCTATCCTGCTTAATGTACTACCCCCTTATGGCCTTATCTTCACCTAAACAATCATTCATTTTTTATTTTTTTTTATTTTATCACATGAGAGCACTGAGCGAAGTTGCACTCCATCCTCTGGATCATCGCTCTTGTCCAACACTCTTTCAGTGATCTGGGGAGGGGAAACAAAAGGTTCTACAAAAACACAACACTTATACTTTACATTCCTACTCTAAGCCTTAACGACACTATTCACGGAATATTTACACTTGACCGCATCCCCCAGTGGATGCTAATAGACCCAGCGTTACCTGGGGAGCCAATTTTCAAATTTGCATGCCCTTGCTGCACATGTCAAGTTGTGCGGGATCGAGTGGGACTCGCACATCTTCACAACACTCACACCATGCTCATCATCACATTTCTAGGTCATGGTCCCCATTTTAATGATGCAGGCTGAACCCCGTCATGGCCGTGGGGTGGGTTACCACAAGATGATGGGGGCATCTCAGGTGCAACCATGCCCACAGGTAAGCTTTAGTCCAACCCGGACGTTTCTCCGCCCCGCTCCCTTTGAATCCCACCCCCCTGGTAGCCATCAGCTCTAACCCCGTACAACACACTGGAAGGGGTCTCACTAGCTCCTCTGGCCTTCCTGGGTCGCCAAGGTCCTACCCGCCTTGGTCGCCCAACCAGACCCTCTCCCAGTTGCCTCCAGACACTGTCACCATTAGCCACCAGGGGTGAATCTCCTTGAAGGGGGTCGCAATTCCCGCTCACCGTGAGCCTCAGCAATCCCTGTGGACAAGCACATCATCCCCACCCACAAAACCCACATGACTCCCCCACCCCATCGGCCTTACATGTGACACCTGCATTTCTAACACTTCACCGACCATGACCTTCCCTGTTACCACACCATGTCCAATAAAAAATCAATGTGTGCACCAGACATTTTACTTCTTAACTTGAAACAACTCACACAGCACTTCTCACCCGATCCACGCACCAGCCATTGGACAGCCACTCGTTCCCGCTTTGTTACCAATTACCCACTGTCCCTATTGTCACTCTAAAACCCAGCAGAACTTACAAACACATGCCAATTTTCCCACAATTCATTTTTTTCACCAAAGGAGGAACTTTGCCAAAATCTCAGCAGCCGAGCATGGCCCTATATGCTCAGCCTGATCTAGTCTCCCCGACCCCCAACAGTGATTTCCGGACTCGACCAAGGTAAGGGCACCTCGGATAGACCTGGCGGTTCAGCAGGAGGATTCATCCTCTCCGGGCTTGAAAGTCTATTGGAGGGTCTCTCCATCGCCGGGTACCGGCAATATCGTTGCATGTGTCCTCTTCGCCCGCACCGGAAACAACTCCCCATAAAAGGCCCCCGTGGGTATCGGTGTAATGTCTCTTCCAGTTCCGGACCCCCTCAGCCATAATCAAATTGCTCTATTGGCTGGGCTGGACCCTGCCGCTTTGGCGCACCAACTACCGAATAACCCCTTATCAAACTTGACAGTTTCTGGCAAATTTCCTGAAACATTTGGGTAATGCCAATGAAAACCCTTTGAATGAATACCCCCCCCCCCTCAAACGTAGCAATATCCTTATATACATCTCCAGTCTTTATTTCTAATATAAAACTATCTGTATCCATATATAACAATGATACATTATCCTTATACTTTAATTTTAAATTATTATAGTAATAGTCACACATAAACAACTTTGACAAATCAAGAATTGATGTTCCTATATAAATAGGTTTATCCATTTCAATACTCTCTTTTTTTTTTCAAACGAATAGCACAAAAGTTCTCTGAAAATACCTCCACCCGTTCAAAACTTGGTTTGTTAATTAACTTTGAGGCCTGTTTCCAAGATGTAGCAAGTCTTATGTTTTCTCGATTCCTAACATTTTCCATAGTCTTTCCAAATACAGCATTATTCATGAATTTATAAAAGTCCTCAAAATCTGTTTCTGTGTTTTTTTTCTACTTTTTTATGAAAATCAATATAGTCCTTTAACCATGGACTTTGTTTAAATTTCAAAATCCTATGAATTTTCCTCACTCTCAACCCAGCAGATAAATATTGTCTCAAGTTCCTTTGATGGAAAACATAACTTTCTTTATCATTTAATGTAGTACGTAGTTTTTTTGAAGATTTACCCTTTATATTAAATGACTGTTGGTAATCACTTAACCATTCTTTTCTTGGACTTTCTTTATCGGAGGCATTTGGGTAGGTCTTTATGTTTATTATGAAGTTCTTCAGGGTATTTTAAATCAACCTCAAAATAATATCCAACTTCAGCCTCATCCAATACTTTTTGAGAGGAGATAACAATATCAAGTAAAACTTTTTCATAATGTTTTTCTTTAACCCATTTAAGTTTCCCATAAGGTAAAGATTGAGACATGGCCCACCCATACAAATTGTTAGCATCATAATACATCAGGTAAGAGTTGTCCTCATTCTTATTATCATCAGGAAGATATTTGTTATTTGCTTTAGCATATCTCTTGGAACATACTTGAGATATTCCTCCTCTTTTAGCCTTCTTTATCATTAAAAGCATATCTATATCACTGATTAATTCCAAATTTTGTTTTGTCATTTTTAACATAGCACTCCAAGCCAAACCCGGAGCTGTGTAATAGTGAGCGGGGTCTAATCCATAAGAATTTTTATTTTGACAGACTGTTCTAAAAGTTTCAAACACATCACTTAATAACAGTACATCAGTTTTAAGATATAAATCATGATATTCCCCAAGATTCTTTACATTAAACTTCTCCCAAACCTTTTCAGCTTGTGTATAATCTTCATCAGAAATATGAGTATTGTTACAGTTGTGGAAATTCTTATTACACCATAAAGGGCCCTCAGGTGAGATATCTCTTAAGTACATGTGTAGTTAGCCCCAAACCCGTTGTATCGAGGGAATTTATGTGATCCATCCGGGCTGCGACGCTTTGAGTTAGCCATTTTACTGTTCTATCTTTTATTTCAAACAAACAGCATCAACAACCACGCCATCCCCACCACAGCGCCAACCACACTACAACCACGCCACCTCCACCATCTACACTACCACATCTTCGCCACTCACCATTCAGTAGGCCCTGTGCGATTACGATCTCCGGGAACAAACAAGAACCAACAACGATGCTCGGGGGTTTTCCCGTCTGTTTCTCCCGTCGAAATTCTCTGCGCTCGGTGTGGGGGAAGTGCGATCCGAGCCAGGGGTCAAAGGTGAGAAAAGGTGGGGGCCTCTTTTGGGGGGAATAATTCCCTGGCTCTGAGCCAAGACTGACTTCCCCAGCCCCCGCACGGCGTGGGGTGGAGGGAGAGCGAGGGGTCACGCCCCCCTTGGAGAGGCTTCTCCAAGAAGCTCGAAGGGAGGCGGGGCCGAAAACGGGGCGGAGCGAAGGGCGGAGCCCCACGCTACAAAAGGCGGACAGGATGGACCTTGAGGAGTGGTTGGTCGAGAGTTGGTCGAGTGGTTGGTCGAGAGTTGGTCGAGTTGGTTCTTCGAGGCTTCGTGTCTACTTGTCTTGTCAGGGGAAGAGTCCTGCGCCCGCGGCTTGGCGAGTGGCCTGTCACGAAGGCACGGACGGGAGACGCAGCAGCGCCGGTTGTGAGGTGGACCTGCGCGTCCGGACGAGGAGTGCCAGAGAGGGTTCGCCGGCCGCGAGAGAGGCCAGGGCCAGGCGCGACCACGCTGACGGTCGTAGGAGAGGGGCTCACCGGCCACGAAAAGGGAAGTCGCGACTTCTTTTTCCTTTTCCTTTGCTTTTTGTGTAAATGTCTGTGGGTGGCGCCGTCCGTCAAGTCGTATTGTTTTAAGTGTTGCCGTGTGTTTGCGTATTCGGTCGTAGCTCTGCATTGTTGTTGTTGTTTTAAATTGATATATGTGCATTCTGATACTGTTTGGCTGTATATGTGTGCTCTGTGTCTGTGTGAATAAAGTGCTTGTGTGAACTTGTTCCCCGTTTCGCTGCATCCTTCCCTTTGTTGAATCTCCATCTTGCTTCACGTAAAGGGTTCGTAGTGGGCTTAATACGCCCGATAAGTAATCGGAACCGTCGAGGCTGACGATAACACCGCTCGGTTATCCCGATAGTACGGAACGGACCGCAAAAGCGGCCCGTGTCCAGAGTCGACCTGCGGCGAGGTGCGATCGCCCGGTTTACCATCCGCGTGGGTACTTAGGGAGGTCGAGTCCTACGTAAGACAACCCTATCCTACGCGGGTGTCCGATTGGCACGATCGTGGTGAGGCCGAAAGGCCCACCCGTGACTAGCTCCCGGCGTTAGTCCGAGAGGGTCACGACAGAATTGTCCGTCCGGTGGGCGACGTGCCGCGATTCGAGTCACGTGGCCGATCGCACGCCGGCGGGTGCGAATTCGCAACAGTATTATTCAACTTACCATAGAAACACTCCCTTGAAGGAAGTTGTGTTTCTTTAAACCTTTCAAATGAATCCATATAGTCATACGGATATATTCCCTTTTGTGATAGGAGATCAATCTCTTCTTGATTTGAGAAATATGATTTAAGACTCGGGAAGTTTTTATCCCCCGCCGCGTGGCGGAAGGCGTGTCCGACTGTGCGTCCGTCCGTCCGTCTGTCCGTCCGTCCGGGCGTCAACATTTATAGCTGTGAGTGCGATAACTCCTAAAGTGTTCGCCATATCGATTCGAAATTTGGGTCACACATGTACCACCTGAAAAGGACGAACCCTATTGATTTTGGGCATGGCCGGATCCAAGATGGCCGACTGGGGCGGCCATCTTGAAAAAATGTTTTTTGTAATAAATGGAAAACCGCTTATCTGATTTCAATTATTTTTGGTTACTACGTTCCTCACCCCTGGCGAACTTTTTTGAGATGATGACCAAATGGTGTCTTGTTTCCAATTCACCTCCCTCATTATCTGGAATATGTATGACCTTTTTCATTCAATGGCGGGGGATTCCCCATCTCTGATGGTATATTTAATATTTGATGCCAACTCAGATAATGAATCTCCCATAAACTTGTATGTGTCAAGAAATCTGATATGGGTTATGGGGGATCTATAAATTGTTTTTGTGAATGAGATGTATTTTTGATCTGTGTTTGGAATGGCGAAAATATTTCCAAATGTCTTTGAAAGTTCATTTATAAATAGATGTGTGTCATAGTGAGCGTTGTTGTGAAGAAAGACAGGAATAAAATTTGGAGGCTTTAAAACGGATGTTTTATAGATTTGTTAAAATCTTTAAATGATATGTTTGAACCTGCTTTTGGTAAATTGATTATGGTTGATTTATGATTACTACAATATTTCGAATGTTTATTTAATCGTTCTTTTGTGTGAAATGAGTTGAGGCATCTCTTACAAGGATACGTTTTACATTTTCTCTTGTATATTTGTGATTTGGTCAATCTTGAGAAATTTTTGATGAAAGCATAATGTGATTTTTCCTTTGAAGTAAAGTGGAGAAGGTCAATGTGTGTTTCATCATTTTTATAGTTGTTTGAAATTTTTAATATCTGAACTTTGTTTGTATCCGTTAATCCATGTACATTAACAGAGAGATTATTCATTTTCTCAAATTTAGGAATATCTCTCAATGACATTGGAAACTTCAAATCTTTCACATTTAATGTATTCTCATATTTCTTATAATGTTCAACCCTTTCAGGATTCCATTGTGGAGGATGAAGTGAGTAAGAACAGACCATAGAAAACATTTATTATCTTTGTTTTGAATATTAACAACCGCTTTCTTAAGTTTTATCTCTTTTGGTAAATCAATATAAGAAGAAGCTTGAACAGGATCTGATTTTAAGATGTGTATATCTAAAAAGATTATTTTTGTGATAGTAAATCCACTACCTACTACAGTGTTATCAACATCTTGTTCTTGTCTCTGGAGATCATCATAAACATCACATCTTACAAAATCTTGAAATGATGAGATAAAGTGTAGGTTTGTCCTCATATAGAGAGTAGTTTCATCCTCTTGTCTTATCATTTTCAATTTTACCCCCATATAAAACTTAAAAGTTTTCATTTCACTTAATGTGTTTTTAGGTCATCTCTTCGAGCATGACCTAATAATATGGGTGTCGATGTCCTTCGATCCGTCCGTCCGTTCACAATGAAGTTGAAGCGGGAGATCTGATCATTAGTGATCCTGATAGAGGTCGATGAGACGTACACGATGGTATGACTTTCAAGGTCACCGAAGGTCAAGGTCAAGGTCACGAGGCCTTTGAAGTTGCGAAAATGACGATTTTCAAATTCTATGTCCGCCATTTCTCAAGCGATCTTGAATGTGATTGTAGCATATGAATCTATGGGACAATATCTAAATTTGGTCGGGCCGGATTTTCGACATTCGCTTTCGTTTTCGTGTCACGTGACTTCAAATTTGGCAAAAAATGCGAAAATGACGATTTTCAAAATCTATCTATCTCCTACATTTCTCAAGTGATCTTGAATTAGATTGTGGCATATGAATGTATGGGACAATATCTAAATTTTGTCAGGACGGATTTTCGATATTCACTTTCGTTTTCGCGTCACATGACTTCAAAGTTTGCAAAAACTGCCCTACCTTCAGGAGGCTATATATTCTCTACTGGGCATGGTGAAAGTTAGTGAATGGTGTCATTGCATAGCAGCTGACCTTGTCTTTCATGTCCATTCGAAAGAATACCGATATCTTCGAATAAGTACACGTCACGTGACTTTGAATTTTGCAAAAACTGCTTCATGTAGTTGCAAAATGATGATTTTCAAAATCTATCTCCTCCTACATTTCTTAAGTTATCTTGAATTAGATTGTGGCATATGAATCTATGGGACAATATCTAGATTTGGTCAGGCTGGATTTTCGGTATTCGCTTTCGTTTTCGCGTCACGTGACTTCAAAGTTGGCCAAAAATCCCTCCTGACCCGAGAACACTACACCCTAGTAACAGGAACTCATGCTTGTTTCTCGCAGAGATGACCGTCACTCCCACACGGGTGTATTTTATTAATTATAGTTTCAATACTTTTTGAACCATATCAACAGCTTCCATGATTGAAGATGGTCCAGGGTCTTGAAAACGAAAAATCTTATTTTTAAATGCCCCATCAATGTTTTCAATGGATAATTTAGCTTCCCTTTTTTCATTGTTCTTGTGTTTGCATGATTGAAGATGTCTATTATAATTATTTTTAAGAATATCATTATCACATCCATCACAATGTTTTGTTTCTTGGTCAAGTGGAGATATTTGATGAAATAGATTAAATGTGTGTTTTTTGTAATATTTATATTCGTGATTACAAACATCGCAGTTCATTGTATTCACCATATTTATATAATAAAACTTTGCTTAAAATAAAATTTTCTTGATGAAAATTTCGTTTAATTTATAGGTGAATCTGTGCTTAAAACCATTTTTATCCTCCAACTTTTTTCACTTAATAAATACAATGTTTCAATCAATCTCTTCATTTGTTAAAGATACTGAAAAATATGTCACGGATGTAAAATTGAACAAAGATAAATATAACAACTATTGGATAAAAACAATTATGGTGGATAATATGAGTTCTTCAATTTCCTTCAGTGGAAGAGCTTTTAGTATATCTGGAAGAACATCAATTAAAGTATCTCAAACAAAAGTTTCTCCTCTCCTTCTGGCAATATATTCAAAACTAGAAAAGCAATGAAACAAGAAAAAGTATCAAAAAATAAAAACCTTATGGATGAACCTTTAGAAAGAAAAGATAAGACCATCTGTTATATGCAAGGTGAAATTTGTATTTTTTTTTCAACAACCCTAAAGATGTAAATCCTGATGAAATCAAGGATGTTAATATATCAGGTGAAATGACATTTCGTTCAATAGTAGTTGAGGATCATTTTAAAATTACCTTAAATATAAAAAATGTAGCAGTTGAATCTGTTAATGAAAAAAATTTTATAGATATTAATGGTCATGTTTTTTTCAACTAATAAAATATGATTCAATATTCAACTGAAGATTTTGAAGATTATGAGAGTGATTATGATACCGAGAGTTTGTGTTCAAACGACAGTGATGATACTGAGAGTTTGTGTTCAAACGATAGTTATGAAAGTAGTTTTATAGATGATTCTGAACGTATCGAAGATGATACCGAAGATGAATTTCAGTTTAAGTGAAGTTTTACTTTATAAATATGCTAGATTTTGAACCTCTTGAATTCCCTGATTCTCAATATGACAGATTTGAGAATTGTCCTGCGTGTGATAGAGAGGGATTAAACATAGTCAAAAGCTGATAAACATTGTATATTCTGTGATTATCTTCTAAATAATGATAATAAAAAATATAAAAAGGAAAATAATTATTTTAGATTTACACCAAAAATGAATTACTTTACAAGATTGATTCGAGAAATGAATGTAAAGTATGAGGGTGATAAGACACCTTTCCTGACAAGGGAAGAAACTGAACGTATTAGAGAAATGTTCAAAGGATTGTTGTTGTATATTATTCAAAGATGTGATTTTCGGGGAAATATCAACACAAGATATTGCATAAATAAAATAATGGATTATCTTGAAATTAAACCCGAACTTAGGTTAAAATATAGAGTTTCTAAAAAAGCCAACAATAAATTAAATAACCTGTTTTCCAAATATATAAATGAATGATTTTTTACCCATTTGGGAAAATAAGATAAAATTTAACAATCATAAAAATCTTCCAAATTCATTAAGATGCCTCATAGTTGGTTCAAGCGGATGTGGAATAACCTGCTTACTTTTGAAGATGCTCCTGACTCCCAACTTTTTAGATTATGATAATTTAATAATTTTCACAAAGTCGAGTTTTCAACCAGAGTATCAACTACTCTCACAAGGTTTTAATGCTAGTCTTCAAAAAGAAGATATAATCGGTTTATTTAAACTTCAAAAAAATCTAAATGATTATAACATTGAAGATATAATACAACTATTTTGTGATACACAGAGATGTAAAAAGAAATCAAAACCGATAACTTGTATTCTTAGTGATAATACAGATGATATACCGTCTCCCCAAGATTTGGATAAATCAAAAAAGAACCTCGTTATGCTTGATGATTGTGTTAATGAGAGAAACCAAACGGTAATGGATAGCTACAACACAAGAGGGAGACATTCTTCTTGTAATTGTATTTATCTTAGTCAATCGTACTTTCAACTTCCTCGTCGTTCCATCAGAAACAATGCTAATACTTTTATTTTATTCAAGTTTAATTACATAGATATAAACAATTTTTGGAGAGCTAATTGTTCTACATTATGCTGTAAAAAGGAATTTGAGGATTATGTGAAGCACACGACTGAAAAATATAAATATATTGTTGTGAAACAAGATGAGATATTTAGGGATATATATTTTTTTGTTTTATAAACAATTACATATATAAATGACAACTATTATTATAAATCTTGTGGGTAAATCTGCTTCTGGAAAAAAGCTTTCATAAATCAAGGTTCTTGTATAGTACAAATGAGAATATTGTAAATTTACTTAAAAAACACCCCGTGATACGCATTGTATCAACAACAACGAGAGCAATAATACGTGGAGAAGTAAAAGGTGAAGATTATCACTATATTTCAGTGGAGGAATATATGCGATTGAGGAATGAAGGTCAAATATTTGAGGAGGTTTCTCTTGGTACAACAAAATATTCACATTGTAAGAGTGAGTTAAGGAAACTAAAATCTGGTGGTCTTGGGATATTAGAAACGAATCCAGAAGGAACGAAACAAATTATTAAACATCTGAGCGGAGTGAAGATTTTATCATTCGGTTTTGATGTTGATGAAGAAACTCAACGCAAACGTATGAAAAGCAGAGATGCAAGTATGAGTGAAGAAGAAATTACAACTCGTATTAATGTTAATAAAGAATTTGATGAAATATTTAAAGAAAAGGATTTATTTGAACACATCTACTTGGATGATGAAGAAAAGGAAAATTTCCCTGTTGATCTTTACAATTCATGAAATGATATTTTCCAATAATTAAATAGATGCGAAAGAAAGAGCAAGAAGATTTAAGGAACATCAAGAGTTTGTTTCAAAAGTTGTAAAACAACAGGAAGACATAAAGAAGAAACGCAGACAGAAACGGGTGAAGGAGCATTTGAAAAAAAACAAGGGAAATTTTTTAAACCACTTTTAAAAACTTGCCAAGAAAAAATTGTAGATGTTTCCACAGTTCCCACAATAGAATATACTCCTAACAAACTTCAAATGTTAAAAGATTTTAGTCAAATGACAGAGGAAGAATTGGAGCATATCGGAGAATTAGAATATGATGATGAAGGATTATTTCAACAACTGGAAGAGATTAATCACCCCCCTGATTATATTGTGAATGCTCTTCAAAACAAGGAATATTCAGTGGAATCAAAAACCAAAGCAGGACTCATTCCAACAGAACAACCAGCAATATTTCATCTTGTTCAAGAAAAGGTATTGATATTTAATGATGAATTAAGGTTCTTGGGGTCTGCTCAACCCCCTGTTAAACTAACTCTGAGATTAATGTTTCTTCTCACAAAAGATGGAAGACAAGCTTCAACTGTGAAGGATGAATCAAAGTATTTTGATAAACCATTGGATAAGAAAAATAATGATGATAGAGTATATATTGATCTGCTGAACACTCTTAATTATAGGGTTAGTCTTTCTGGTAAAAGTAGGAAGAATGAGAAGGAGAAGCACATTATTCAGGCTTTAAGTATCCTTGGTTCAGGTGTTAGTTTTCTTCCAAATGACCCATCACAATTAGTTAATAGACTGTTATTATTGTTAGGTAGTAAGAAGGCTGGAAATGACAGTTGTTTTAATGAAGCATCAGCCATTTTAGACCAGTTTATGAACATGAAAATAATTCATAAATATCAATATAAAGACATTTTATCTCATATTAAATATGATGAGAAGCACAATCCTTAGTCTTAATTTCACAACAAGCGACCAGACATCTTCATTCCCATACCCACTACAACTTGACTCAACAAAATAATATGAGGCATCTTTATTGTCCATGGAAACTTATAATACCTTATTTAATATAACCGAGAAAAATGACAAGTTTAGTTATAATCCGGAAAGTGGATACAAAACGATAACAGTCTCACCCGGAGCATATGAGATTTCTCAAATATCTTCCGAAATTGCTCGTCTTATGAAAGAACACGGTGATGAACCAAAAAATATTGTTATAGATATTCAAAAACATACTTCAAAATCAACGATTAAACTTAAAAATAACTACAAGGTTGATTTCACAATTGATCATTCATTTGGAGTTTTTGGGTTTCTCCTCAAAAAAGATTGAAACTAATGGGATGTTTTACAGTGATAATGTCATTAAAATATCCTCAGGAATAAATTCGGTGTTAATTCACTGTGATTTGATTGATGGTGCTTATAATAATGGAATAAAAACAAATTCAATATTTTCATTCAGCGCATACTCAACCCCAATTGATTATAAATTCAATATGGAACCCAAAAATTTGGTTTATCTCCCTGTGTCAGGAAAAACCATACACAGAGTAAATTTTAGGATAACCGACCAAGATAATCGTATGATTTCTTTTAATGGAGAAGTTATATTCATCAGAATTCACCGACGTGAAGTTTTCCAATAAATAAATACGATGGTTATTGTGAGGAAACACGAGTTGGGAAAATATACAATAATTATAGGGGATGGGATGTTCCTTTCCCCATACTACAAGGGCGAAGGTATGTATCTCGCTAGAGGATACTATAAACCTAAGAGACAAAGGGGTGTCGGACATCAATTTAGAGGAGATGGGATAATTGATACTCTAATGGGTATTGGTTCAACTATATTCTTAAACATAAAGACCTAATTGGTTCAACTGCTTCTACTGTGGGAAATGTAGCAGGTGCTGTAAAGAGCATAAAAGATGCCCAAAAGGAATCTCATAAATTACAAGCAATAAAAGAAATTAAGAAAGGCAAAACTCAGTTGTCTCCCCAAGAACGACATAAAATAATTCAAATACTTGGGTCAGGGTTTCAAAAGTTTTAACATCTTTTTTCCTAAATAAATAAAAGTATGGAAGCAATTGTTAGTATCTATGATTTGGATGATACTATTATCATCTCAAACTCCATGAAAAAAGAAGATTACTTCAAGGTAAATGCAATAACTGGAACAGACTGGAATGCAAATGGTGATGAGATTTCACAACAAGCGACCACACATCTTCATTCCCATACCCACTACAACTTGACTCAACAAAATAATATGAGGCATCTTTATTGTCCATGGAAACTTATAATACCTTATTTAATATAACCGAGAAAAATGACAAGTTCAGACAAATGACAAATGACAAGTGATGAAATACACGTGGAATTTGGGTGTTCTGGAAGGAAAGCCACGATATCTGTGGATTATTTTTTAAAAACCAGATGGCGATACTGCTACTGATAAGAATAATGCATTGAGTGATAATGCTAAGGTGAAACAACTTCGTGTTTCTCCAGATGGAAAAAGTTTTGAAATAAATAATCAGCAAACCTATTTGAATCTATCCGAAGTTTCTTGTTGTGTAAATTTAAATTCACTAAGGCTGGGAATAACAGAAACGCTACACTCGTAAATGATTTCTTCTGGAAAATGTTTGATAGTGTTTGTTTGTACATTGGAACACAAGAAGTTGAAGCGGTTGATTATATCTCTGCTGTATCTGAAATGATGAAATTTACACTATATACATTCAGCGATAGAATGGGAAAGGGGGCTGTCGAAGGTTTTATTCCTGATATGTCAACGGGAACAACCACAGACCCTGGATATACTCAATGGAAAGGAACGTATACTGATGATACAAAAGCAGTTAATAGTTTTACTGTGGCAGTTCCTCTTAAAGGTATATTTGGATTTTGTGATCATGATAAAGTTCTGTATGGTCTTAAAATTAGATTTCAACTACAAAGGAATGATAATGAAAATAGATTACTTTTTGGTGTTGGTCGTGCTTTTGGTGAGCAGAATAAATTTGTAATTGATGAAATGAGTTGGTATATTAGTGAATATACTCCTAATCTTAAAACAGAAGAGATGTTGAATGGAAGACTTAACTCAAAGAAACCACTCAGTGTATCATACCTCAAAAGAAGATGTCAACACGTTAAACTAAACCAAACCACTTACACGTGGAATTTGGGTGTTCTGGAAGGAAAGCCACGATATCTGTGGATTATTTTTTAAAAACCAGATTGCGATACTGCTACTGATAAGAATAATGCATTGAGTGATAATGCTAAGGTGAAACAACTTCGTGTTTCTCCAGATGGAACATTTTATCCACGAGATAGATTGGAAATTAATTGGGGAAAAAAATGATTATGCTGAAGCATACAAGTCTTACCAAAAGGTGTGTGAAAGTAATGGAAATAAAGAACCTATTTTGGAAATGACAGCATTTAAAAGTTTGTATACAATCTATGCGTTTGACCTGAGTGCTCAAAAGGAAACTATAAAGTCTAATCGAGTGGATACTTCCCAATACATTGAAAGAGGAGAGAGTGAAGAAGTTGATGCATATTGTTTGCTTTTGGAAGAAACAGAATCACAGATTAATACAGATAATGGTGTTATGATTAGTCTCACATAATTTTTTTGTTAAATAAATGAGTGGCAAAGTCCCAACTGGGGTATATATTCATCAAATCAATCTTCATAAACTATTGTCTTGTGTGAAAAATCAAAAGCCTTGTACGATTAACGTCTTTCTCCCATTTCTCCCATTTTCTAATTCCTTTATTTGCTGGTTTAAGTGCGGTTGGAGCATTGACGGGTAGTATTTCAACAGCGGGAAAGGAAGGCTCAACTCCGGGCTCAAAAAGAATTGGAAAACATAACAAAGAGTTGGAGAAACAAATTCGTGGAAGAGGTGGAATTGTAGATTTTGCTGAAAAACTTGAAGGTCTGCCTGATAAAGCGAGATTGTTAGTTGGAGATATGCTTTCTTCGATCGCACAAGCAGGTGTAAAATTCACTAAAAGGGGTAATGGATTATATCTTTCTCATAAATAAATGAGCATTGATGAGTGGTTTAAAGAATTTGGAAAGAATACAACATCAAATTTACAACTTGTCAAATATTGTAAGAAATTAAACATTCATAATGTGGTTATTTGTATGAGAGATGAATTAACAAACGTGCCTAAACATACAAAGAATATTAGTATGAACTTAGAAGATAATAATGGGAACGGTTCTCATTGGATTTGTATTTTTAATAGTCAAGACAAATATTATTTTGATAGTTTTAGTCGTCCACCACCTGTTGAAGTCATAAAATTCTTACAGAATGGTGTGTATGTAACATTTCAAGTCCAAGAATTAAATTCCAAGTGTTGTGGTCAATTATGTCTCTATGTGTTATTTCAACTCAACAAAAATAAAAATTTTTATGACATTATTTTTAATCCAATATAAATGACTTATGTTGGAAAAGATGGTTCTATCTTTGGTGTATCCCAAGAACTGGATATTGATTTATCAAATTATTACACAAAGGCACAGGCTGAACGACATAAATATAATATAACCAAAAATATTAATATGAAAAATGCTTATAAATTATAAAATTATCCAACCCCGACTGACGCGAATGACTTGGTGAGATTAAGTGATTTATCACAATATATATCCTTAAATAAAACGGCCATGTATTCCAAAGATACAGAAGTGTTGATTTTATCTTCAGGTCATACAGAATTCACAGTTCGAATTAAAATAAATTTTTATAAAGAAGGGCATATCATTTGTATGAGAATAGAACAATGGGGGTATGATATGAATGATTTAGGGTATAATTGGTCATTTAAAATTAACCAAGAAGACCTGGAACAATTAAATCAGTCTCGTAAGGAAGAATATTATCCACTTGGTATCGAGAATGAGTTTTGTGGAAGCACGATTCGTAAAGCACCCCACCCCAACCCTCACATTCAAATTCTCAACCCCCACCCAACCCTCACATTCAAAATCTCAACCCCAACCCTTGCCCAACACAATGTCTTTTTTTTTAATCCGTATTTCAACAATTTTACACCGGGCATCCGGTGCCAAATCACTATGCGGATCATATGGATGATCCGCTGTGGCGACCCCTCATGGGAGCAGCCGAAAGAAGAAGAAGAAGAAGAAGATTTCAACAATATATATTTTTTATGTTTTTTTTTTTCTTCTTCCAATTCTGTCTTTTTAGGCTTTCAGGTTTGATGAAGTAGAAAGGGGGAGTAAGAACTTTCCTGCATTTTTTCCCAGAACTTTCTTGATATTACTCTCATCAAGCACCATCCAACAAAGAACAACATCAATAGGTTTAGATCCCAAAGAGTGGTAGAAACCAAATTTCAAGTCTCCAAAATAAACCCAACTTTCCAAGTCTTCAAGGTATAACCACATTCCTGTTGAGTTTCCAAGATATGTATCACATTGTGAGTTATCAAGCCAGAACCCACATTTCAAGTCTCCAAAATAAAACCAACTTACAAAGTCTCCAAGGGATAACTCATTTCCTGATTTTTTTTTTTTTTTTTTTTTCAAAATTTGTCTTCAAACAAGGTAGGCTCCATATTTAGAACCATCTTGGCAGAACCCTTTTCCTGAGTCTCCGAGGTAGTCATTTAAACCATCAAGGCAGAACTCATTTACTGATTTTTTTTTTTTTTTTTTTTTTTTTTTTCAAAATTTGTGAGGTCTCTGAGGTAGGTTTCACATTTAAAACCACAAAGGATAACTCATTTACTGATTTTTTTTTTTGATTTTTTTTCAAAATTTGTGAGTCTCAAAGGTAGGCCCCATATTTGGAACCATCTTGGCAGAACCCTTTTCCCGAGTCTCCAACGTAGTTATTTAAACCATCAAGGCAGAACTCATTTCCTGATTTTTTTTTTTTTTCAAAATTTGTGAGTCTCCAAGGTAAAACTTGTATTCTGGCTCATCAAGGTATAACTTGTTCCGTGGGTATTGTCTTGATAACTCACAATGAGTACTATTGTTGTGAAACTCTTTTTCAGGATTTTGCTGGTCTCCAAGGTATAACTCTTTGGTTGGGTCATCAAGGACGAGCTCGTTCTGTGGGTCTTGGTCGCTCATAAGGTCTTCAACCAAACTGACAATTTCGTCCCAAGTTGTGGCAAAAGCAGTATTTTCATTTCGTATTTCAGATACAATTTCCTGTGAGAGAAAATAATAATGTATTAATTAAGTGATTTAATTATTAAATGAGTCTATGCTTCAATCAAACTTTGAAAATAGGAAAATAAAATCTTACCTCAATAGATAAGAGGTTTGAATCCAGTTCATCAACTTGAGGTTTAGTTCCATACAAGTAGTGGAACTCCAAGCTCAACACAGTACTCCATTTTCAGTGAAAGTAAAAAAATATGATTCAAATGGAGTCTGGGCTTGAAGCTTTTATACAGAAAGACTGGTTTCCCTGAGCAACCCCAGGCAAGCCTTGTGAGTCAGATGTAATGTTGTTTTGTACCGTCAGATGTTGTAACGTTGTTAGAATGTAGAATTTTTTTTTAAATGGAGGATTCTTTGAAAATTCCTTGGGCAAGCCCAGGCAAGCCATCGTTGGGAAATTTTTCAAAAACATAACATTCTAGAATTTTCTAGTGAATTCTTTGTGAGTCAGAGATTAACTGGAAATGATGTAAAAGTGGGCGGGGCTTATAAAAATACCTCATGAAAAGTGGGCGGGGGGCTTAAGAAAAAATGAGCAGGGCTTAGGAAAAGTAGGCGTGGCTAATGAAAACATGAAAAGTGGGCAGGGATTATGAAAAGTGGGCGTGGCTTATGCAAAAAATAATCTGAGGCTCAGGAGGTGGTCAAACAAGAGCATTAAGAGAAGTTTATCATTTTATCTCTGCTCAACAAAGATATTTAGACCAAGAACTAAGTTCTAAAATAATATTTGTGAACATACTCGATGGTGATGAATGTAATAGGAAAATTAATTTATTACTTCAAATAGAACATGATCAAATATTCGTTGGCTCACTCTTTGAGTGGAGTCAGAGAGGGAGAGAAAATCATTCTCCTCTTTTGACCTGATGGGCCTTGAGCAAGAAAGCTTCCCCTATTAATTTGTATGAGGTTTTTTTGGGCCCTGAGACAGTCTCAATTTAACATGAGCTTGTATGGCAAAAAATCATACTTCTCTTTTTGTCCTGATGGCTCTCAAGTCAGAGAGTTCTCCCGAAACATTTGTATGGTAGAAAATCATACTTCTCTTTTTAGGTCATCTCTACCGAGATGACCTAATAAGGCCGGACCAAATGTCCGTCCGTCTGTACGTCCGTCAATTTTTCTTTCCGATCTTAATGAAACTTAGTATGTGGGTAGAGGTCGATGAGTGTTGCACAACGATATAACTTTTGTCCAGGTTCAAGGTCAGGGACGAGGTCACAAGGTCACGTAAGTTATAAAAATCGCCATTTTCAAAACCTCTCTCGTCTGCCATTTTACAAGATATTCGGCAACTGTTTATTGATTATGATAGTTAAAAATATTATCTTGTATCTAACCGGATAGATTTTTGAATTTCCTTCCCGTTTGATCGTCATGTGATCTGGAAGATGGCCAAAAACGCCGATGCGATTCGCAAAGAAGGAAGGAAGGAGAAATGAAATATAAATATAAAACACATTTTTAGCCTTTTATATTTATACTTTTTCTGCCGAAGGTGCAAAAGTTTCAAAACCCGAAATGTAAATGTCGGCATTTATTTTCAAAATATAATTTCGTGCGCGCGCCAAAATGCCGAGTCATCTTTAACCAAACTGCGCAGTAGTCCGGTCATGGCGGCTGAGCAGTGGCCAGCATGGTTCAGATTGACTGTGGTTTCTGGGGCGAAGGTGATTGTTAAGAAGTATGTCGGCGGTATAAATTTGAGTGACTGAATTGGTGATTTAATCACGCAACATCTTGACAATGAATATTCTGGCCGAACAATTGGATCAATTCAGTGCATCAGCAGGGATGATTTGTAGGCTCCTCTCGATCGTGCCGATATCTAACATAATCACCGGCGGACATTGGGCTGCAGGCTGTGAGGCGAGGCCACAGATCCGGATGAGGGGATAAGTGATAAATTATGCTACATGCTTCGGGCTTTCTGATTAATATATCAATGAGTACATTCCATAATTAATGATTAATGAATCTGGCATACAAAATGTTTTTTCATACCTGACATGTTACTTTGTGCAGTCACGAAACTTCTGTGGAATTAATAATTAATGAATTTGCAAGCTCTCACGATTTTTCAAACCTCAATATCTCTATCAATACTTGACCAATTTTCATTCTGAAAGTTGCATTATAATCAGTGAAGAATAATCTACAGGATTATCATAATCTCCGAGAGCTACGCCTATTTTTTTCGTTTTTTTTTCTACAACCAGAAGTGAAATGTCCCCAGAGAGTGGACGGACCGGAAAACCACTTATTGCACTTACTGGTGATTCTGATGTGTTAATCCGGGTACTAAATGAACAATACATATTTATTAATTATGTCATTAGTAGTATTATCCTAGTGTATCTCTGAACTATTTCAATCTAAACGGTTAGACTGTTTTGTTTGGACTGTTTCGTGGTTACCTGAACTGAACATTGAGAACTTGTGGTATTATAGAGATGACCTTCACCCCCACATGGGGGTAATTTTTGCCCTGATGGGTCTCGAGTCAGAGAGTTCTCCCTTTACATTTGTATGGGAGGAATTAGCCTCCTGTTTAGGGGTTTTCAGGGATCAATTCATAGTTTTCCCCATTCATTTGCATGGGTGCCTCAGAAACCCCATTAATCGACTACTCACGTGACCTCCAGTTACACGGAATGATTAGAAGGTGGACACTGGAACTCGTGGTTAACTGGGTGGCGTTTGTGGTTCTAAAACAACCCACCATACCAGAGTGTTAATTGTGAGCGGTGGCCCCAGGTCCGGCTCTACCGAGGACAATCGGGGATTAATCCCCCTGAGTGACAAGCTGGTGTCTCGGTACCCGTGGTCGCAACAATATATGTATGTATGTATGTATGTTTGTATGTATGTATAATCGGTATTGCCATTTATGGGCTGGCAGGATGGCCTAGAGGTACGCACACCCGCCTTGAAGCTGTCTATCTTTGGTTGTAATCCAGACTCAGCTATAAACTATCATCCTGGTGTTTCATTAATGTGTGCGTCGTACCTTGGATGGACATTTTAACGGGTGTCCTGTCCGCCAACATTCATTGGTGGGCGTTAAAGATCCCATTGTGTCCTTCGCGAAGAGTGGGCAAGCTAACCCTGACATCCTGAACAAATTCCAAATTCCTGCCCTAACCTTCACAGGGCACTGCATCAGCAGAGCTGCCGCACCCTCAGCCAACGATGCTACCCCGCAGTCTTCTTGTGCTGCATACAAAAGAAGAATTACCCTTGCCAATAAAATGCTTCGGCAGCCAAGGACCTTCCTTCGAGCAGAGCACTCAATCAGTCTTCTCAAGCTCTCTCTTTTTTTCTTTTTTTTTTTCTCACAATTGTAATCTTTTCTCATCTCTACTCTCCCTCCATTTCTGTCTTTCACTTTCTTTCTTCCCCTTCTTCTTTCAAATTTATCCATTCTTTCGCTACCTGTGTATTTCCTCTACTCACACGCTCTGTACACCTCAAATCAGGCACTCATCAGTGTGAATCTTTACTCGCGCATCACACCTCATTTTGCCTCGGTTGTGGAAATTCACAGAACACCATTCAGGTTCCCCGAAGATCAGTTATGTTGATAAGTGTGTGTTCCAGGTTAGATTTCCCCACCAATGTATAAACGGGAATTGTTCGTGTGCCGGGCTGTGCATCTTTGAGGTAGTGTTATTCTTTTCTATCTTTATTTTAACAATAACAGCAACAACAATAAAGAACAACTCAACAACCATGCCACCTCCACCACCACAACAGCATCTCAACAACCCCGTCAATCTCCACAACACAGCGACCCTCCTCTACAAAAAAAACAACAACTCCTGCCCGATATTCTGGGACGAAAACAGGATTGACGGTTGGGGTGGGTCCCTCAGAACGGGTAAACAAAAGTGACGGTTACAAAAAGAAGAAAAGCAACCCGATCACTCCTAGGATTTTTCCCCCGCACGCCGAGAAGGGAGGGGTGAACGCCCCGGACCCGGTAAAAGGGCCGCGTTGGAACGCCAAAAAAGCGAGTTGGTGAGTTGGCAGTTGAGTTGAGCCAGAGTTGAGTTGGGCTTGCAGTAGAGTTTGGAGCCTGGAGTCCAGTTGAGTGGAGTTGAGTTGAATTGGTGTGGAGAGTGCCAGAGTTGAGCTGGTGTGTGGAGCTCGGAGTCGGTGAGAGTTGGGAGTGGAGAGTTCGGAGGTTGGAGTGCGGGCAGAGACACCGAGGGTCGCCAAACCAGGACCCAGCGAGTCACCACGAGGGTGGCCAGGTAGCCCGCCCGGTCTCTTGGAGCCCCTTCGGTCATCCCAGCTCCAAGCAACTATAAAGGCTCACGAGCCCTGTTCTTTCTTTCTGGGGTTTTGGATGAAAGTCTGTGGCACCTTGTCCTTTAAGTAGAATTGTTGTACGTGCATGTACATCGCATAATAGATATCGGCTGTAGGTTTTTGCTCGTGTCTTTTTTCCCCATCCCCCCATTCATTGCATTGCGTGTGTTGAAATAAATGTCCCCATTGTTTGAATGTTAACCTGCTCGTTGTGTCACTTTCTGCCATTAACTGCCATAATTGCGTTCGGGATATTAGCAAGCTGATTATAAGCGAAAGCCGATAAAACGTACATCTGGTCCGACGGGACTTGGCGATATCAAACCGCTCGGCAATCGCAGATGGAACGAGCTGCTTAAGCGGCTCGTTTTCGTGCAGGCCCCGTCAAGGTATAAACTCCCGGTATCTCTGTCTGCGCGAATAATTAGGTACATCGACAATTCGGCGATCGACCCTGTAGCACGGACAGAGGGATTGGCTGGTTTATGGTGTGTTAAAAACACCCGTAGCTGGGTTTCGGCGTTGATCCGGAAGCTATGACTAGATTGCTCGTTTGGTGGGCGCGCGTGGCCGCAATTGGGCTTAAGGCGGTCGTCCGCACGCCGGACGGGCAGAAATCTACAACAATATGTTTTAAGGTTAAATCGATCCCATCTGATTGTATGCTTATTCTGATGCGTCAGAAGAATGGAAATAAAGCATTAAGTCATCTAATCTCCCTTTTGGGTGCAGAGAAAGACAGATTGATTAGAAAACGGACACATTAGGCTTCATGTACAATGGATGCAGGTTCGACGTGACGTGCTCGATGGATGCAAAATGGCATCAAATTGCAAGTTTTCGTGACTCCTCGTATGTAGGTTATGTATTCCACTCAAGGGTCCACTATTCTTTGGGTATAAACGAAGAATTCTGATTGTCCAATGTTCCTGAGGTGTTCATCCCGTCATTCTCTTTCATACTATGAAATGAGTTTTTAAGGTTAGACCTCCTGCATGTGTTGAAAAACAAGTGCGAACATTTCCTCTCGTATCCCAACATTGTCAATTATGTAATTGTACATATTCTTTGATTCGGAGGTTTTTTGTTTTTTTTAATTCATGAAGATGTTAAAACTTGGTCAAGTCCAATGTGAAAGTCTGCCCTGGATGAAGTAACGCACCATTTTATATCCCGTGTCCTTTGAACTTTAATTTTCCTTCTCATAGTTTTGTGAATACCTCCGCCACTATATCTGGATGGAGGTTATGTATTCACCACTGTTTATCTGTGAGCAAGATATCTCAAAAACTTGTGGACAGGTTGGGTGTGTGACAAGGAAGAATTGATTCAATTTTGGTGAAGATCCGATGCAAGAATTTCGAGTGATTCTTCACCATTGAGAGATAGGGCCAAAAACGAGATGAAACATGACATCTCAAAACGTTATGGATGGACATGGACGACGTGTGGGTGACAAGAACAAGCCAATTAGATTTTGGTGCAGATTTGGCCTATCAATGGGATACAAAACATGAACTGTTCAGCTTGGCGGAAGCTCTGTCGAGTGCTGTTCTCGTTGATTTGTTGTGATGCAAACTTGATTGATGCATTGGACTCTAGTTTGAATGTCAATGACAACCATTTACATGGCTAACCTGCTACATTTTGCTATCAACTTGTATTTCCCAGACGAGATCTGCCAGGAATTTGTCCGTGCAGTCAGGGAAGGGGATTGTGAAGGTGCAAAGCAGGCAGCCTCAAGGCTTGCTCAAAGCGGTGCGAGGCTCTGCATCAAACCGGATCAGAATCTCTACCCCAACTGCAAGATCATGTGAGTCGTATTTAACGAATTGTGCAATGCGAGATTGTTCATCAAGGTCAGGCATCAGTACTCAGTCCCTCACATCCCAGACCAGATTTGTATATGCCTGAGGTTTGTGGTTATTTTACGAGGGGGTGCAGGAGGGATGCCACTTGAAGCCCAACATCACGGGATTGTTGTTGATGTCTGCATTTATTCCGTTCATCACGGGATTGTGGTTGTTGTTGTTCTATGGCCTTCTCATTAAATGCCATTCCAACCCATCATCCATCCTTAAGTATATCTGCTAGTTTAGAATAAAACAACCATTCAAATACAGAATATCAACCCCAACCCCCTCTTTATTTTATGTGAAGCTCCATGGGTTCTGTGATATATTTTATATGATATGTTTTTTTTGTTTTTTTTTTAATATAAGCACTATGTATATATGTATGTATGTATATGCATGCATATATATGTATGTATATATAAGCCTGGTGTTGGCGCAGTGGTTAGGGCAGCGGCTTGGGATCCAAAAGGTCCTGAGTTCAAGACCCGTTGGGCCACTGAATTAATACACCAGGGGGTTGACTCAGCCTGTCATCCTTCTGAGGTCGGTGAAATGAGTACCAGTATACTGGGCCGGTGAATACCCCGGTTAAAATAGGTGTACCATATTTCATGTGTCATAAGAGGCGACCAGGGTTGCCTCAGGAAGGACATCCGGCGTAAAACATGTGCCAAATCACTATGCGGATCATACGGATGATCCGCTGTGGCGACCCCTAACGGGAGCAGCCGAAAGAAGATGAAGAAGAAGAAGATATGTATGTATGTATGTATGTATGTATCTTCTTCTTCTTCTTCTTCTTCTCGTTCTTTCGGCTGGTCCCGTTCGGGGTCACCACAGCGGATCATCCGTATGATCCGCATAGTGATTTGGCACATGTTTTACGCCGGATGCCCTTCCTGATGCATCCCTGGTTGCCTTTTACGACACAGGGATATGGTACACCTATTTTAACCAGGGTATACACCGGCCCAGTACACTGGTACTCACTTCGCCGACCTTGGAAGGATGACAGGCTGAGTCAACCCCCTGATGTATTAATTCAGTGGCCCAACGGGACTTGAACTCAGGACCTTTTGGATCCCAAGCCGCTGCCCTAACCACTGCGCCAACACCAGGATGGATATATGGATATATATATATATATATATATATATATATATATATATATATATATATATATATATATATATATATATATATATATATATATATATATATATATATATATATATATATATATATATATATATATATATATATATATATATATATATATATATATATATGTATATATATGTATGTATGTATATATATATATATGTATATATATATATATATGTATGTATGTATATATATATGTATATATATATATATATATATGTATGTATGTATATATATATATGTATATATATATATATATGTATATATATATATATATGTATATATATATATATATTGTTGCCGTTGTGGAAATTCACAGAACACCATTCAGGTTTCCCAGAGATCAGTTATGTCGATAAGTGTGTGTTCAGAATAGATTTCCCCACCGATGTCTGAAGGGATTTATTCGTGTAGCCGGGCTGTGATCTTTGAGTCAGCCATTATTCTTTTGCTATCTTTATTTTGGAACAACCACTACTTCAACAACCGCCTCTCAACAACCACGCCATCCCCACCACAGAGCAACCACAACGTCGCCTCACCTTCATCTCCACAAATGCCGCCATATTTTTGCCACCCACGGCGAATCGCACGGACGAGCGCCATCTCCGTCGACAGACGCGGGAGCTGATGATTTATACAACGTCCGCTTTCCACGGCTGATTTCTACCATGTCCGCTCTCTCCGCGTTTCGCGAAGAGATCGGATCAGAATCGCAAAAGGGGCGGAGCCAGCGGGTAGGGGGGGGTGAGAGGTGAGAGATCAAACTCACTCACGGACCCCATAAAAAGGCGTGCTGAACGCCAAGCAAGCAGTCTGTCGGGGAGCTGCAGAGAGTGGAAGTCTGGAGTCGAGCTGGCGTCGAGTCGGAAGAAGCCAGCAGCCCGGCAAGGTTAGAGTCCAGTGGAGGGCAATCGGGGTCGTCGGAGCACAGCCAAGGCTGCCGTGCCGTGCAGAACTGCGAGTCAGTGGAGAAAGCCGGAGAGAGATCGCCAACGCTGAGGAACGGGCGGGCTCTTAAAAGAGCATCAACTCTCAAAAGAGCAAAGGCCCGTTCGTTCCTCGGAGGCGTCGTCGGCTAGGCCCGAACCACTAGGCCGCACGGCAGGGCCTGGGCCAAGCAAGTCGCGCAGTGCCAACTGCCGTGTAGACGAAACGTCGAGGGCCAACCAGCGAGTCACCACGAAGGTGGCAGGTAACCAGCATGGCCTCTCGGAGCTCCTGCGGTCTCCACAGCTCCATGAACTATTAAAGGCCCACGAGGTCCAGTTCTGCCCTTTTCTTTCCTGGGATTTTTCTTTGTATGAATGTCGGCGCCTTGTCCGTCAAGTAATGAACTGTTAAGTGAATGTGTACATGATAATAGAACGGTGGTAGTTCTTTGTCTAGCTCGTTCCTCCATTGCTTTATCGACTGCATGATTGCATACGTGTATGACTGCTTATGTGTGTACAAATAAATGTCCTTGTGTGAATGTTGACCTGTTCGTTGCGTCCTTTCCCTCAACTGAGCTGCCATATTGCGTTCGGGATATTAGCTGGCTTTTAAATAGCTGATAAAGTAATCGGATCCGGCGGGACTTGGCGATATACACCGCTCGGCAAATCGAAAACGGAGCGAGCTGCTAAAGCGGCTCGTTTCGAGCAGGTCCCGTTGAGGTGTAAATCCCCGGCATTTCTGTCTGCGCGCATACTTAGGTAAATCGACAATTCGGTGATCGGACCCTGTCGCGCGTGGACAGAATAGTTGGCTGATTTACAGTGTGATTAAAACACACACCCGGAGCTGGATTTCGGCGTTTATCCGAAAGCTGCAACTTGGTTTGCCACGTCCGGTGGGCGTGCGGCTGCGATTAGTTAAAAGCAGTCGCTCGCACGCCGGAGTGGTGAGAAACCACAACAATATATATATATATATATATATATATATATATATATATATATATATATATATATATATATATATATATATATATATATATATTTATATATATATATATATATACACATATATATATATATACACATATATATATATATACGCATATATATATATATATATATATATATGCATGTTACTATTTTCAAAATTGATCACTGTCTTTTACATCACAATCACCAAAACTTTAGTGGTGTCCAGCAAGGCCAAATATGATTGCAGTATAGCAAGTCCTCTTTTAACATCATCCCAGTTAACATTGTTTCATTATTAAGTCGCTGATCTATTTGAGAGAACATATTTAAAGTCATTTGACATTCATTATAGTGTCGTATTACTTCTAATTTAGTACCAAACCAATGGTTTTCCTCATTTTAATAAAGCTACAGAATAAACCGTACTGTAAATGCTTGTATATAAGCTCACCCAAAGTACATGTCGTGCCATCGGACCCTGCTATTCATGGACCTCATGAATTTGCGGGTTGTAAAGTGACCTTCTTCTACATTCGTGCTTTTTCTCCGTCTCCTCCCCCCCCCCCCCCAGGGGGACTCTCAGTTCAGGACTGGTCTCTTGTATCCACCTGGGAAATTGGAAATCAGCCAACATCACTGCATTGCATTAAAAAAGGTGCAAAAACAGATCCCCTTAACTACAGACCGATTACCTCACTGTATTTCCAATCATCAGCAAGGTCATGGAATCCATCATCGCAGTTCATACAAAATCCTTCATTTTCTCCAACAGCCTCATCTGAGATCATCAATTTGGATGCAGACCTGGTCACTAACCTTGGACACGCTTTATCTACTCTCCCAACAATGGTGGAGGCCCTCAATATCAGACATGAGATCATAGCCGTCTCTCTGGACATATCTCGAGCTTTTGATACAGTCCAACATCCTGCCTTGCTCTCCAACCTGTCTGCTTATGGAATCCAAGGCCAACTCCAATCTTGAATTACTGACTTCCTCCCCTCTCGTAGTCAATGTGTGGCTCTCAATGGAACCCTTTCATCCCCTCTCCTTGTCGATGATGGAGTACCCCAAGGCAGCTTTCGGCCCCATATTATTCCTAATCTCACTGACTGTGGAAAATCCTCTATATCTCTTTGCTGACGACTCCACTCTCAGCCGTCACATCTCTCATCCTTCTGACAGACAGACAGGCAGAAGCCTCTCCCCTCTCCTCAGACCTTGACAAAATCACAAACTGGTCAAACACAATTTTGCTTCTGTATCCATATTGTCCACCCTTTGGGTTCTCCCTTTCCCCATATTGTTACCTGCATCCCTTGTTTGTACGTCTTCATCCACTTCCTCTCTCCGCCCTGCTGTTGGTTTTTCCCCTTTCTCCTGAGGTTCCATTTGTTATGTTGTGTCCTGATTTGTTCTGTCATCACTCTTCACACCAGCCTTAACCATGTAAGACAAAAAAAAACCCTCATAAAAATTCTCCAGGAACGTCATCCCTCCGTGAATGTCGGAATCCTTCAGTACAGTGCACCATTAATTCTTATGGGGAAATTGGATTCGCTTACAGTCTTTTCAGGTAAAGTCACACTTTTCAAGAATGCGACTACAACGTTAAGTGAGCACTGACTATGTCCTAAAAAAAATTTCCAAGTGTAGAGTGTGTTCCAGGAGAAAGTGTTACTGTGGGAATATCACCACTTTCGATTTCCCACTGCAGGTTGGCTGAGATTGGCACTCCTGCATGGAGGGCGGCGGGAGTGCCTATGCTCGTTTATAGAACGAAGTTGAGGCACTCTTTCTCAGAAACGGTTCGCCTTCGTGGGGAATGTTCCACTAATGTGATGTCATTCACTGATCAGGAATAGAGATTACTGATCAAGAAGTTAAATTCAAGGCAATCTATCAGCCTACTCATGATTCATATAAAATGTATTGCAATGCAAGCGAGAATTTTTTATTTTTAAAATTTGTTACCAAATACAGTACCAGGGTGTTCCAAAAAGACCAGGACAACTTTGGTTGTGAATATACTTGGTATCATAAGTGATACATTGATACCCTTTGTTACCTCCACCACCGAAGGTGAAGAGGTTATGTTTTCACCTCTCTGTCTGTCTGTTTGTTACTTGATATTGGTTAGTCGATTTTGTTATTCTGTCTGTCGCCTACAGGTCAAAATACTAGACCAATCGTCATGAAACTTTACCGAGTGGTAGAGGCAGTGTCAACTGAGAAACCTATTGATTTTGAGGTCAAAGGTCGAAGGTCATCTTGAGGTCGAATTTCTAAAATTGACATTTTTCATCCGATTGACTTCAAATTTGAACAAGATTTTCCTATTGCGTCAATGGATTGAGAAACCAACTATTTGAGGTCAAAAGGTCAACGGTCAACTCAAGGTCAAACTTCTAAAATTATCAATTTAAAGCTGAAAAATAATCAATTTTTATCCGATTGACCAGAGCTTTGATTAAGATTGTCAATTTTAATCTTAATGAAATGGACAATTTGATGTATCCATGGCAACCTTTGGAGAGGGGGGTGGATTTTGCAAGTGTCGTGCTCGGTATGACGTCTTTTTTTTTTGTTTGTTTGTCTTTCTGTGCAGGATATCTCAAAAAGTTGTGGATGGATTTAGATGAAATTTTGCGGACAGGTTGGGTGGGTGACAAGAACGAACTGATTAGATTTAGGTGAAGATCTGGATCCGCCGACTCGAATTTGGAAGTGATTCTTCACCATTGAGAGATAGAGCTAAAGTGATATATATCACGATATCTCAAAAAGTTGTGGACGGATTTGCATGAAATTTGGTGGACACGTTGGGTGTGTGACGAGGATGAATTGATTGGAATTTGGTGAAGATCCAGATCCAGATACGAGAATTATTTAATTTTTATAGTGATTCTTCACCATTGAGATGGGGCCAAAAACGATATCGTACTGTATAACATATTTCAAAAATGTATTGGGTCCGATATGTTCTTGTGGATCAGGCATTATGTAGCGCAGGTATGCGCTCTACCGAGTGCCCTTCTAGTTTTATATGAAAAAGAAACTCATAAGGTTTTCTTTATTTTCAGGTCTGGTGGTTTAATGTAAAATAAAATGGTGAATCTACAGGAGAAAGCTTAGATGCTGAACGAGTACGTGAATCATTTCAACAAAGTCCCAGAAAATCAATCCGACATGCATCTGGAGAACCTCGGACCGCCAACCACCACTGTACACAGGATTTTTCATGAAAGACAAAGCTTTATGCCAATAAGTTGTAGATTCTACAGGAGCGCAAACCAAAGGACGGACCCAAATGCTCATTTGCATGGAGGATGACGAAGATTACCTGAAAAAGGTCATGTTCACAGATAAAGCTTGCTTTCATGTATCGGGGAAGGTCAACCGGCACAATGTGAGGATCTGGGTCTCTGAAAACCCCCACGTGATCATGGAACACATATGTGATAGTCCAAAGGTCAATGTGTGGCATGGCCTTCGCCATGACCACTTGATGGGTACATTTTTCTTTGCAGAGGATGGTGACCTGAACAATTTACATGAACATGTTGGAAAGATTCGCCTACCCAAAGATTGAAGACCTGCAACCCAATATCATTTTTCAACAGGACGGGACGGTGCTCCCCTTCATTGCACCTTGGTTGTTCAAGCCGTGCAGAATGGAAAAATTTCCAGGTCGCTGGATTGGCCGAAACAGACCAATCGCCTGGCACCCGTGATCATCAGACATAACCCCCCTTAATTTTTTTTCTGTGGGGGTTTATCAGAAATGATGCGTAGAACACCAAGGTGTCAAACCTGCAGGATCTTCGTTCGTGGATCACAGCTGCATGCACACTGGTGGATGCAAACATGCTGAGCTGAACATGGCAAGAACTCGTGTTCCGCCTTGATGTCCTGTGCGCGACAAATGGAGCTCACATTGCAGTGTATTGTTGGTGTGCACAATACCTTATGAGTTTCTGCATCACATAAACCAAAGGGTATCGTTGTATCATTTGTGGTTCTAAATATATTAACAACCAAAGTTGTCTGAGTCTTTTTGCAACACCCTGTTCTTTAAAATTCATTTCGATCTTGAAGTTTTTATGTTCACAGCATGTGTACATGTCTATACGCAGATTGAATGTTGGGGTTGTGGATATTGCGACATCGGCAAGCATGGTGAGGGTGACTGTTACACCCTACATGACAATCGCTCAACTGAAGAAAGAGGTCAGCTCTTCTGCTGCTGTTGAACAATATGGGAATTGCCTGATAAATGTATTAGAATCTGGCTGATGAATGTGCGAGACGAGTGTCATCGCAAACATGGCTCTCAACCTGGGAAGGGATTTATTTTTCTGCTCTTGTAAATTCAAAAACAGCGTTTTAATTTTCATGAGGTCAATGTTTTTTTGTTGTTGTTGTTTAAACCACAAGGAAGAGGGTGGTAGTTTATTTTTGGAGGAGGAGTTGGGATAGAGGATTCATTGAATCCTTGTCTTCTTCTATTTTTCCTAGTCTTTACCATGTAGCATTCACCTTTTAGATTTTACAAGAAGTTACAATTTTTTCGGGGGGAAAAAAGACCTTTCAAGACAAGTAGGCACAAAGGTGTGTCATTGGCGACATTTCATGTTTCGGTGCTTCGTTTCTCAGGCTCAGAAAATATTTGGCTTCTCAGTGGACAGTCAACTGTGGTTGCTAGCAGGGCGTATGATGAAGGATGAGAGGAGCCTGTACTCCTACGGTGTGCGGCGTGACGGCCATGTGGCGTACCTGTATGTCAAGAGTACACGATTATCGAGGAAGCAACAGCCAAGTGAGTCGAAAAGGTGTAAAAAGCCATGATTTTTAGAATGTGCTTAAAGTTGTTGCTGAAGCTGTTCCTATTTACTCAACAATGAAAATATTCACTGGAAACAGAATTTCAGGGAATTTATTTGTTTATTTTTAAAGGGAGAAGTGTGTGTTGTGTATTTGGGAGAGGGTGCCATCCCACCCCCAAATTACTTTGCTTTATTTTCCAATGTCCACCTTAAAGGGTTATTTATTTATTTGTAACCCCAACCATCTCGACCCATCCATTAGTTGGTCCATGCTTGTTGCCGTAGTACAAGACAAATGCGTGTTTTGTCTTGTGGCTCCGTAGTGGTTCATTCCCTCCATCAATTATCATGTGTAGATCAGTTTATTGATTTCTGCTGTGCTTGATCTTTTCATGACCACCATTTTATTGTTGTGAATACTTAATTAAATTACTAGTGTAGGGAAGTGGAAGCCGTTGTAAAAGAGTGGGGTTTCCATTTTCCCGTGCACAAATTCGGGCCAATCACTATTCAATTATCCGGAGTTCAGCTATCCCATGTGCATGGGGTGGGTGAGCAAAACATTAGTAATGGCATGGAAACTGCATGAGAAACACTTAGAGTTCAAACCAGATCACATTATTGGGAGATGATCAACACATCTTGCAAGTATATTTATTAGGATAAGCACATGTTGCCAAACTAAAGGTGACTTTCTGTGTACTTCAATCATGGGTTCCATCTAATGTGCAGTATATATTGTTACGTTTAAGAGGGGGGAAGGATCCATTACAACACTGTGGCAAGCATAGTATGGTCTGTGCTTTTTGCGTAGGTTAGATTACCATGTAACAGGGTTTTGTCAGAGTAAGTCATTTGTTACATGTGAAGCTGAGGCAGTGCATATGTAATCTATAGATCGGGTAGACAATTAATTAATTATGGAGATGTAAAAACCTCTTCTGACTGGGCTATGTGAGGACTGCCCATCGCGGAGGCACACGTCATGTGTGCGAAAGGCTAATTATGATATCTCTGACCAGTGTGTGCCGGCCATGGTGGCGCAGTGGGCTGTGGAGCCCAGAAACAAAGATGTATGTTTATTTTAATGGGGGCCATCCCCATGGAAGGAAAGCCTGCCGAGGAGAGAGAGAATATTCTGCATGGGAGGCAATACTCGAGAGTCTGGAGAGACAGTGAGGTGTATCAGTAGTTTATGATAATGCATGCATACATTGGTGCATCGGGGTGTGGTTACGTAGTCATGTGACCTGCCTATGTTCTGATGCTGTGCTGTGTTGTGCCCGTGTCCAAATTAAACCTGTTGTTCCCACTTCAGAGCCTTCGTCCCTGTCCATTGAGTACATTACAGTGGCGACGAGGATGTCTCCGTGCATCGGCATATTGCAAGATTACGCAGTGGGGAATGATTGGGAAGACTATACCGATCGTCTGAAGCAGTACTTCGTGGCAAACAATGCACACCGATAAGGAGGCTGAAAGGCGACGAGCTGTATTACTGACCGTATGCCGCGCCCCGACGTACAGCCTCATCAAAGATCTTCTTGCCCCAGCCAAACCTTCTGACGAGTCGTATGAAGAGCTCGTCAATCTCGTGAAAAGACATTATCACCCGAAACCGGGTAATATCGTCTCGAGATATAAATTTTATACCCACCATCATCAAGATGGTCAGTCAGCATCTGAGTTCGTGGCTGATTTACGCCGACTCGCCGAACATTGTGAGTTTACAGATAAACTCGAAGAGACGTTTCGTGATTTCTTTATAATAGGCATCAATGACGACTCAATTCTGCGGAAACTCCGAACTGAATCCGACCCCAATTTGGCTGAAGTCATGGAAATAGCCACTGTGTGTATGAAAACTGCCGAGAGCCTGCGTGTGATCTCGAACAAGTCAAAAGTTATCCAGCAGGACCCATCGATTAACAAGTTAACCTTTGGCTACAAGCAAACGTATTTTTAGCAAGCCACCAAATTCACTTCCACCTCCTGACATTTCTGAATGTACCTGGAAGGTTGGGGTAACTTGTTGGCGTTGTGGTGGTAATCATCAAGCTTTCCAATGTTGGTGCAGGAATTACAACTGTGGAAAGTGGGGACACTTCAAGTGTTGTCATTCTCGATTCAAGTTGAAGAACTTGTCTCCTGCTTATCACATTGAGGTGAACGCTGATGCAGCGGACGATAGGTCACAGAGCACAGCCTGCAGCCAATAATCGAGGGAGGAACTTTTCTGAGGTTTTCTCTGTTGGAACAAAGAGCTCCAATGCTCAAATTATAGTTGATGTAACAATCAATAAGATGCCGGTGAGGAGGGAAGTTTATACCGGTGCTTCCAGATCAATTATGAGCGAGAGCAAGTTCACCTCCATCGACCCTCTGAGAAAGGCTCCTGCACTCTGGCCTGTATCTACTGACTTGCGAACATACATCAAGGAGGAGGTTCCTGTGGTTGGCTCAGCTAATGTAACTCGAGGATATGGAAACAACACTCATGTCCTACCACGACTGATAGTGCGTGGAGAAGGACCTCTAAACCCTCTCAGGCCGAGATTGGTTACGAATAATCAGACTTAATTGGAGTGACGTAAACAGTCTCCAACTCTGATGCTGGCTACGATATCTTGCTCAACAAGTACCCTGGCCTGTTCAGCGATGGTGTTGGCACCTTTGCAGGGTCCAAAGTGAGGACTCATGTTTCTGCAGATGTTCAGCCATTGTTCCATAAGGCTGGACCTGTGCCCCACATGATGGGAACAATGATCGAATGAGCTTGACCGCCTGCAGAGTGAGGGCATCATCTTACCAGTCGAGGACTCCGACTGGGCAGCGCCTATCATTCCAATACTCAAAGCAGATGGAACAGTGTGCATTTGTGGGGACTACAAAACGACGATCAACTGCTATTCAAAGCTGGATGGCTACCCTTTGCCCAAAGCAGAGGATCTGTTCACCACTCTCATGGGTGGCTAGACATTCACGAAGCTTGACTTGACCAATGCCTATGCTCAAATGGAACTGGATGATGATTCCAAGTCCTATACATGCATCAACACTTATCAAGGACTCTACATGTGCAACAGATGCCCATTTGGCATACGCTCTGCTGCACCAATCTTCCAACGCCAGATGGAGACATGATTGAAAACTGTCCCAAAGACGGTCGTATTCCAGGAGTACATCGTAGTGACTGGCAAGTCACATGAACACCTCGAGAACCTAAACGAAGTCCTCAATTGGCCGTCACATGCTGGGATACGCCGAAGGCATGAGAGGTGTACCTTTATGGCACGTGAAGTTGAGTACCTGGGTCATCAAATCTCCTGTCAAGGCGTTTTGCCCTCTCCGAGCAAAGTTGAAGCGATTGCGAATGCACCAATGCCACAACATTTCAGAACTTCATGCATTCCTGGGTATGTTGACCTACTTTGGTAATTTCCTGCTTCAACAAAGCAAAACCATCGAGCCTCTGCATCTTCTCCTCAGGAAAGGTGTTGTCTGGAAATGGGAAGCTGCCCAAACAAGAGCGTTCTCGGCAACTAAAACCATGCTGTCCTCCTCGCCGTTACTTGCCCATTACGACTCATCCAAGGAACTTATTCTCAGTTGTTATAGCTCTTCATATGGTGTTGGATGTGTGTTGTTGCAAACAAATGGAACTGGTAATCTATAGCCTGTTGCGTATGCATCACAAACCATATCTGACACTGAACGTCGTCATGTTCAAGCAGAACGACAGGCGTTAGCGTCTGTCTAGGGCATCTTAAAGATGCACCAATATGTCTTTGGAAGACACATTACCATTGAGACTGATCACAAACCCTAGTCAGGCCTCTTGGGAGAAACCAGAGCCATTCTTGCCACATCATCAGGTCATGTACAACGTTGGGCGTTGACCCTCACCGGTTATGACGATTCATTGGTTTACCGCCCGGGTAAGGAAATGTACTGTGCTGACGTGCTCAGTCGCTTTCCGCTTCCCGTAACCATCCCAGAACCTCCACAATCTGGCGATATCATTCATCTCATGGCAAACATCATTCATGATGTGGCGCCTGCAACCGCTAAGCAGATTGCTTGTGCTACCAATAGCAATTCAGATGTGTCACAAATTAAACACTGTTACAAATTGTCAGGTAATTGGGCATCACTACCAGAAGGGGCAAAACTGTACCTCATCCGGAAGGATGGGCTTTCTATTGATGCAGACTGCCTGCTTTGGGGTAGCCAAGTGATAATTCCGCCGAAACTCCGTTGGAAAATTATCATTGAACTCCACATTCCTCTTCCAGCATAGTCACCATGAAGGCTTTTGCCCGAGCCCATGTTTGGTGGACTGGTTTGGACAGTGACATCGAGTCCAGTGCATGCCATTGTTACACTTGTCAAGCCCATGCCAAGACACCACCACAGTCTCCATTGGCCATGTGGTTGTGGCCATCAAAACCATGGTCCACGCGACACATTGACAATGCTGGTCCATTTCAAGGGAAGCGTTTCCTTATCGTAGTTGATGCCCACTCCAAATGGTTGAAGCTCTCATGGTGCCATCCTCATCCTCTGCTGTAACAATTGAAGCTCTACGTACCACGTTCACACAACATGGTATTCCAAACTCCATTGTATCAGATAATGGATCGTCATTTTTGAGTTCAGAGTTTCAGAACTTTTGAAAAATGAATGGCATTAAGCACTACACATCTGTCCCCTACAAATCTGCCAGTAATGGTCAAGCCAAACGT
>NC_140967.1:92037716-92095216 GCF_056783735.1 Eptatretus burgeri
CTAATTTGGCGAGCAACCCTATCCCACACGGGGGCCGATTGGCTCGATCGCGGTGAGACCAAAAGGTCCACCCGTGACTGGTTCCCGGCGTTAGTCCGAGAGGGTCACGACTGGATTGTCCGTACGGTGGGCGACGTGCCGCGATTCGAGTTACGTGGCCGTTCGCACGCCGGCGGGCGCGAATTCGCAACACTGGTGTCAGGTCGTGCGATATAAACTCATCGCCCTCCTCACGGCACTGGTAACGGAGAACGGGAAAACGGGCTCTCCTGTCTCCAATTAAATTCACGGGAATCGGTCCAGGGGTGAGAGGAGCGACCCCCGATTCCCTCCAAATTACGAGCGAGCTAAATTAACCCTTTAAGAGAAGCAAGATGGCGTCTCAAGGCGAGCGGGAGCCGGGGGTATTAGAAATGTATATGTGTAGTAATGTAGAATCCATGGTCCAGGATGAAATCCCCGTGCAGGAAATGTTAATAGTACAGGAAAACGAACTCGCCCAACTGAACCCAGAGCCCGAAATGGGTGCGGCAGCGGCCGCGGTGTATGACACCTCCCCTCCCCCTCTCCACCAAAACCCTTCCCCAACCCCTGCCGAAACGGCTCACTCAAGCGCACCCGACATGGCCCAGCTATGCGCCATGCTGGCGGCAATGACAAACGAAATGAAAGGCATGAACGAAAAAATGGATACATTCACAAACGAAATAAAACGCATGAAAACTAAAATGGAAACAAACATGAAGGAAGAAACGAAAAAGCTCCGGGGGGAGACGCAGAACATGGGCCGATGCCTGCAGGCGGGCATGAAGGCCGTTAGCCGGGAGCTTAAAATGGCGACTCCACGTGTAGGAACGAACGAGCTGGGTGGGGGTGCAGCGGCTGACAGGCCCGCGGTGGAGGCGGGTAAAAAAATAATTCGGGGGGCGTGTTGGGCGAGGGTCGTGACAGAAGAATCGACGGTGACCGAGAGGGACAAACTAATTGGGGTGACGGAGACGGAAATAATAGTTGAGACAAGGGAGGTAAAGAGTGAAGAGGTGACTGAGTTGGCAGAGACACAGGAGATAGGAACGATAGAGGGAAGACTACACGATGAAGACGGGGTAAGTGACGCACACACACACACGGAGGTAGTGGAGGACAATGGGGGTGAGCTGGTGGACTGGGTGGAGGCCCAGTGCGAGCAGCTGGATGGCCTCCTCCAGGAACGAGGGGAGGGAGTATGCCCCCTTGAGGCGAGTCACGACCAGGTGAGTTCGGTCGTGCTTTGCGAGGACGAGAGGAGGAGTGCTGCGAACGGGTGCACGGAGAGCTTGGCGGGTATAGAGGCCCCGGAGACCCTTGTGGGGACACAAATCCACAGTGTAGTTGTCCCTGTGTGTGTGGTGCAAGGTGTGAGTGCGTCCCCGTGTGTGGAAGCGACCCCGTGTGTGAGTGGTGTGGTGGCGATGGTGCCGGAGTACGTGCTTCCCAGCACGCCGTGTGTGGATGAGGCACCGTGTGTGGAAGAGGCCGTGTGTGTGGATGAAACGGCCATTATGAGTGAGGCACCGCGGGTGAGTGCCCCCGCGTGTGTGAGTGAGGCACGGAGTGTGGATGGGGCACCGCGGGTGAGTGCCCCCGCGTGTGTGGGTGAGGCACCGTGTGTGAGTGAGGCCGTATGTGTGGATGAAACGGCCAGTGTGGATGAGGAACCGCGGGTGAGTGCCCCCGCGTGTGTGAGTGAGGGACGGTGTGTGGATGAGGCACCGCGGGTGAGTGCCCCCGTGTGTGTGAGTGAGGCATGGTGTGTGAGTGAGGCACCGCGGGTGAGTTCCCCCGCGGGTGTGAGTGGAGTGGTTTGTATGAATGGAGCACCACGTGTGAGTGGTATGGTTTATGCGAGGGAGACCGTGTGTGTGAGAGAGCGGTATGTGAGGGAGATGTCGGTTGGCATGCGGGAGCACGCAGCCGCGTCTCCCGGGGTGAATGTGATGGAATGGACTGTGAGCGTCGTAACACGCAGGTGTGCGTGGGTCGAATGGCGACGACGGCGACATGTGAGGAAAGGAAGCCGAGTAGCGGCTGTAGTTGTTTCGGGGACCGTGCTGGGTTCGCCCAGCCGCGAGCACGAGGTCCGTGCTGTGCAACGCACGAGGCCCCCACGTGCTCGCTTGCGAGAGTGAAGTCCCGGTCCGGAAACGCACGCGGTGGATTTGCCGATCCCGCGGACGGACAAAGTTTAGATAGGATTACGGATTTGGACCGGACGGGTTCTCCACGCGATCGTGTGTGTTAAGCTCCAACGGGCAAAGCACATGTGTTCACGTGGGGAACCCCTCGAGACGTGGGGCTTGTGTTTTTTTTTTTTGCGCACGGTGACGTCATGGCTGCACGTGGGGTTGGAATGCGGCAGGAGGGGTATCCCTGCCGGATGGTACCGTCCAAGGAGGGACGAGGAACACGTGCAGCTGTATGACTTCACGGGCAGGTGCAAAGTGCGCGAGTTGCCGCGCTGGTGCTGCGCATGAAAAAAAAAAAAAAGCAAGCCTCACTTTCGGGTGCACAGGATTCCTGGGCAAGGGGTGGAAGACCCCCTTGACCCTGGGCACAGGATGGAAACTAGTTAGGGGGAAGGGTTAGTTTAGCTAGACCGGCTCCATGGGGCAGCGGTAAGTCCTCATGGGGCCCGTGGAATGGATTAGTTAGAGGGATTTAGATGAGCTTTAGGTGGGGAAATAAAAGTTATTTTGGGACATTTGAGACAGTGACAGACTTGTGGATGTGTAGCGGGGACGTAGTTTAGCTACGTAGTGTTAAAAGGAACGTGCTACTAGTTTAAGGGACGACGTGGGAGCACGAGTTAGTTAGGGGAGGTAGTTAGAAGGATGGCAGAGTTCAGCGGTGTGTGTGTTGAAGAGTTGTGAGGTGAGCACATGATGAGTGAGTGAGGCCAGCGGGTCTGTGTGAGTGGAGCGAATGGGGAATGCATGGTGCGATGAGTGATTGGGGGGAGGAGTGACTCCCGCCCAAGGGACCCCGGGGTCAGTATAAAGTGAGTTAGGGGGTTAGTTTAATTGAAAAATGGAGGTCGTTTTGCTGTTGGTGGGGAAGTAGGCTCGAAACCCGTTTGGAGGGGTGCAGGAGCCCTGTTGACGGGCTTGGGAGCGTGGCTGCGAAAGGTGAGTATCGCTGAGTGGGTACCCCGGGCACCAGGCTAGTCGGCCGTGGTAGGCCAAGCGCCCATGGGGGGCCGGGATAGCATAGTGGGCACGGGTGCGCCTGCTTGGTGCGGGGGCCCGGGGCGCCATTAGCCGCATGGGCAGTGTTGTGGGCACGGGTGACCCTCGGAAAGGGGCCTGGGAAGCCAGCCTGCCACGTGTGCGTTTCAGGGGAGGTGCCATGGGGGGCACTCCCCGGTGTTAGGGAGCTGGTAGGCTCGGAGGCAGTGTAGTGCCCGGGGGTGCCATCGTCGGAGAATCGGCAGAGGGTCGTGCCTGCCAAAGGGAGCCACGTGTCCCAGCCATGAGACCGTGTGAGGGCACGGAGAGAAAATTGGGGGGCGAGGCCCGAAATTGTGAGGACACCAACACAGGCGACGGGAATCTGGGTTGTTAGAACCAATAGTTTAAGCGAGAAGCGCTTGTTGAAAGCCCCGGGGTAGTTTAACAGTTAAATGGTTAGGGTAGATTAGGAAGTGTACCCCTCCGCACCATCCATCCCCTCGCTCTCGTTGTGGGCCGCTGGACCCACTTTGGGTTAGATCGCCGAACTCTGGGGAGGCCATCCTGAGGCTTCGTTGGGCCTCGACACAGGACGCTAGCTCTCCCTTGTTCCCCTCCGGGAAGGGAACGTAGGGGTTGGGAGTAGGCCAGGTGACAGGATAGGTTAGCCGAACAAGGACGATAAAGGGGGTTAGGGGACGATTTATAGTGGGGAAGTAAAAATAAATAAATAAATAAGTTGGGGCTAAATTGGGGTTTGACAAATTAAGGGAGTGGGTATAGACAGTGACAGGCAAAGGCGATAGGGTGGGAGGGAGACAGGTAGGTAGGTCCGAGCCCGCCTTCCAAGTGGCCAGCACCACCGCACTCCCTCCACCAACCTCCACTGAACGGCAAAGGCTGGCCAACTTCATCGGCTGGCCGTGTTTTGCTTCAAGGCGCAGGCCGGCCAACTTCATCGGCAGCTGTTGTTTTGCTGTGAGGCCTGTGCCGGCTGGATCGTCTGCAGCTGCTGTGCTGCAAGGCCTCTGCCGGCCACTTCATCTGCTGGCTGTTTTTCTTCAAGGCCTGTGCCGGCCAGTTAATCTGCCGGCTGTGTTTGCCTGCAGCGGCCTTCTTCTGCGGGCTGTGTTTGCCTACTGCCTTTGCCATGCCATGCCCACTGCCCATGTTCACCAGCCCCGTTCAATTTTGCTCTGCCCCCCCCCCCCCTCTGTTCATTTCCATGTGCGCCAGGATCAGAAAGCAACAGTTTGCAAGCTGCAAGAACTGCCCTGTTGGCAGCTACAACACGGGCCTGCAGTGGCGGCCCGTGCACCGTGTTTGTGTTCATCCATCCATTCGATGTGTTCATTGCGTGTGCCACTTGAGCTGGCACGGAGACTGCGTTTGTGCAGCCCATGCACCGTTGTAGTTCACTGCGTTCAGTTCAAAAAGGAAGGCCTTGGACTGCGTGTGAGCAGCCAGCCACGTTCCCTGTCACCTGCATTGTTTTGAGCCAGAGACTGCATGCGAGCAGCCTGGCTCCCTGCTAACTGCTTTTCTTTTGCAGAGTTCATTGATCCTGGGCCATGGTTTAGTGTAAAATTTGTAAGTTAAGGTAAGATGTACTGTAAATATGAGTGCGCCCCCAGCATGTATGTCTTAGCGCCGGCAATTTTATTTAAGTCGTCCGTGTGAGTGAGTTTGTTTAGGTAGTTACTCAGCCCTTAGGTTATTTATTTTGGGGACACGAATACCATGAATGTCGCACTCAGGGATCCGTAGGTAAAATGTACTAGGGGAAAACTACACATGATGGCACACGAAAATTTGACGACTCGGGACGAGTCTGTAAAAAGGAGAGGGGGTAGTGTTGTGGTTGACCAAATTCTCAAACCACTATTCAGGTCCCTTAGGTGAGATATCTCGGTAAGTATATGTGTAGTTAGGCCCAAACCCGTTGTCTAGAGGGAATAAATGTCATTCATGAGGGCTGCGACTCTTCAGGATAGCCGTTTTTCTTTTACTATCTTTATTTTGGACCAACCGCCATTATTACCACCACCAACCACAACGCCGCTTCACCACAACCGCCACGACCTTTACCGTCACAACTCGCCACCATCGCATCACCGTCATCTCGCGCCACTCGTGGGCACCGATGCTGGACTCGTGTAGGGCGCGCACCGAGCAGCGTGTTCAAAAGCATCGCGGACTTACCGCAGAAAAACGGATCAAAAACGACTCACGCCCACTTTTGTTCCGTCCAATCGGTGAGCGAGGGGCGGTTTGGCCCCGCCTCCAGGGCGTTGGAGGGCGGTCGCTATATGCAAATTCATGGATCAAAAAGCATTCACGCCCACTTTTCCTCGGGCCAATGGGGAGCGAGGTGAAAGGTCGGAGGCAGATGGTCAAAGATGAAAGAGCGAAGCCACGGGGCTTATAAAAACGACTGCGTTCGTCAGTCGAGGGGCAGTTGGGAGTTCGCGGAGTCGGAGTGAAGAGGACGGAGCTGTGGAGAGGCGGCGGCGGCGAAGGCGGTTGAGGGGGTGCTCGCGTCAGATTCGGGGAACTGCGGAGGGAAAGGCCGGCGGCGCGACCGAGGTCGTGGTGGAGACGCTCGTCGCGGGACCCGAGATTTTGTGAAATCCTCCTTTCCCCGAGCATCAGCAACCCCCTCCTGTTTCCCCCTGCGCTGAGATAGTGCGACAAAAGGGGGCCCCCTTCCCACCCCCTACCAGACACTGTCCGCGAGGCCCGCGGAGTTGAGGCACCACCGCCACTTCGCGTCTCATCATCAGACGGGTAGGCCCGACACGGTCTGGGCCCCAGGCCCGCCTACCCCCCTCATCCTGGAGGGTGGTTCTCTTTTCTTTTGCTTTGGGAATATGTGTTGTCGGCGCCGTCTGTGAAGTAAAATTGTATAAGTGTTGCCGAGTGCCCGGTAGTCGGATAGATCTGCATTGTTGCATTTGCTTTTTGTCTTCTTCTTTTCCATGTGCTTTTGGTGGAATTGTATATGTGTGCTTTCCGTTCATCGCGAAATAAATGTGCTTATTATTGAACTGTTTTCCCGCTTCGCTTCGTCATTTCTTTCTTTGAATCCCCATCTTGCTTCACGTAAAGGGTTGGTCGTGGGCTAAGACGCCCGATAATTAATCGAACCGTCGAGGCCGACGAATAACACCGCTCGGTTATCCCGATAGTACGGAACGGGTCGCTTAAGTGGCCCGTGTCCGAAGTCGACCTGCGGCGAGGTGCGATCGCCCGGTCTACCCTCCGTGTGGGTACTTAGGTAGGTCGAATTTGGCGAGCAACCCTATCCCACGCGGGGGCCGATTGGCTCGATCGCGGTGAGACCAAAAGGTCCACCCGTGACTGGTTCCCGGCGTTAGTCCGAGAGGGTCACGACTGGATTGTCCGTCCGGTGGGCGACGTGCCGCGATTCGAGTTACGTGGCCGTTCGCACGCTGGCGGGCGTGAATCCGCAACAATATATATAAACTGATTCTAACCCCATTCCTTCTTCCCCCTCCTTTCTCATATGTGGAATCTCGACCTTGAGTCTTTCTGGCGACATGCTCCTTTTTACTTTTTTTAGGATTGTGAGCCTTCACTATCTCATGCAATACTCATGACCTTCTTTGGTCTTGCTGAATATTCTCCTAAACTCAACTGTTGCTGTTTGTAAGATGAATCTCTTTGCTTATATGACCTGAGTTTATTTATTGTCCTCCTCTGTTGTACTGTACATATATCCCTGCTTACTGTGTTGTATCAACTCATTCCATTTTAGGTCATCTCTTTGAGCATGACCTAATAATATGGGTGTCGACGTCCTTCGATCCGTCCGTCCGTCCGTTCACAATGAAGTTGAAGCGGGAGATATGGTCATTAGTGATCCTGATAGAGGTCGATGAGACGTACACGATGACTTTCAAGGTCACCGAAGGTCAAGGTGACGGTCAAGGTCACGAGGCCTTTGAAGTTGCGAAAATGACGATTTTCAAATTTTATCTCCTCCGCCATTTCTCAAGCGATCTTGAATTTGATTGCAGCATATGAATCTATGGGACAATGTCTAAATTTGGTCATGCCGGATTTTCGATATTCGCTTTCGTGTCACGCGACTTCAAAGTTGGCAAATAATGCGAAAATGACAATTTTTTTTCTCGCAGAAATGACCGTCACTCCCGCACGGGTGTATTTGTTTTTTCTTTTTTTTCTTTTGTCTTACTGCTTCATCCCCTCTGTTTCAATGTTATGTTTTGAGCTCTCACTCCCCTGTCATTTAGTATGTGTGTGTGTGTTCGCAGACGCAGACGCGGCATGCTTGCAGATATAACTGGAACACTTGGTAGAGCACATAACTTCACCAGGTTGAACAGTTTACGTTTTGTATCCCACTGATGGGTCGCATCTGAATCGGAACCAAACTCTAATTGGCTTGGTATTACTGAACCAACTTGTCAATCGTTTTTTTTTTTTTTTTCATAACTCTTCCACAACTTTTTGAAATATCATGCTAGATATCGTTTTTGGCTGCATCTCTCAATGGTGAAGAATCGGTAAAAAAAAAATTAAATAAATAAATAAATAACCCATACACACTTATTTGTTCATACCCCCATAAAACCTAGAAACACCTGCGAGTGATCATGCTCATTCAGGATCATGTATTTGGTCATGCGACTCTCCATGAGCAGGAGCGAAGCTCTACAAATTGATATTTGTTTATTTTCGGTTTTCTTATTTTGAATGGAGCTTTGAGTTACATCAGTATGCAAAATTTCAGCTTTCCAGCCCACCTCAAAAGTACTGGACGCAGTAACGCGCTGCTCTGGCATATGCTCCCATACCTGACCTAGAAAGTACTAAATATTTGTATGAGTGAATGAGCAGTTAGAAATATATATAGTTATACAGATCACATCAACCAGACAGTCAAGATGCTCTGAGCAAGATTAAGGACCTATTCACTCATATACCAAGCTCAATTTGGCATGGCTGATCGGGCACCAGAATCCTGATCAAGATTAAATCAGAGTTGTCATTTTCACAGGTTAGAAGGTGGATTTAATAATGGGTGTTAACTCGACTCGCTGCTGGGGGCACAGCCGATCGGTGCTTTCCCCATGCCCTCGTTCGGTCAGTCACGCATCCGTTTCGCTCTGAACTCCTAGATTTGTGACTGAACTCAACTGAGTGTATGTACTGTCCACCAGTCCATTTATAACCTTGCCTGACATCCTGCCCTGTGACCTCACCAAGTCCTGCCTGTTCTGCCCTCTTTGGCCATTCAAGCTAAGGCTCCACACCAAAACTTATCAGTCCTTCCAGAAAGTTTGAGACCTGGTAAGAGCGCCAAAACTTGCTTCCCACTTGGCCTGTAAGGCTGCCATCTTTATCGAGGACATGAGACAGATTTACAGGTGATAAAATTCAGTTATTGGGATTTGGGGGAAAAAGCTGTTTTTGACAAATATTGGGAGGTAAGACGACATTCTTTCTCTACAATTTGACGCATATTCCTTCTTCAGTTCATCTTACCTCACAATTATGCTAAAACATGAACGAAAGGAAATAACTCTTCTAATCAATACATTCTTAGCCCCAAGAAGTCATTTCCATGACAAGATACAGTACACTAGTGGGGCATGCTTGCAGACTGCAAGCACAAGCTGGGGTGCATCAAACGTGCGCACGTACATAATGAATATAACCTTCATGTATTTGATGACGTGGACTGTGGTTGCATTGTGGAAGTAGCTAAATCACGAAAGTTAATTAAGAACGAGTGATCAGAATGAATGCTTAACTTAACAGCTTCCAGCAATAGTCATTTTTAATGGAAATACGACAACTGTTGTAAAACTTCTTCTTCTTGCGTATGGCAGCTTGGCTGTCAGGTCGCTATCATTTTGTTGGGGTGTGACTATGCCACTGATGCTGTGCCCCGATACCAGTACACTGGTACTCGTTTCTCTGACCTCGGAAGGGTGACAAGCTCAGTCAACCCCACATGGTGTTAATTCAGCAGCCAACAGTGCTCAAACTCAGGACCCTGAGATCCCAAGCCAGCCAACTTTACCACTAAGCCAACACGAGGCTTAGTTGTAAAACGAAACTTATTTTTACATTATAATCGGTTCCGAGGAAACATTGAGTCGTAATTTGTGATTTTTAAGTCAAAGATAAGCGTTAAGGTGTGGATCTGGAACTAATAAATCAGTGGAAAACATTGTTATATTCTTGTTGGTGCTCCCACGTTGCACATAGTTAACAGCCGATTTGAGTTATTGGCATGTTAATTTAGTATCTTCCCTTTTTGATACGTTTATTGAATGTAAATTGGTAACCATTTACGGAGAGAAAGAGACAGATTCTATGTCTGACTTGGGTTCAATTCCCCACATTTCGCTTCAAGTAAATGCTTTTGTAGGCCATGAGAAGTCCTGCGGAACCAAAGATGGGCTTTGCTCGGAACTTAATTTTTAGTCTGTGCGTGTTGCAGCCAGATTCGAGACATTGAATATAAAAATATATGTATTACAGTAGTAATTGTAATTATTTTCATGCTAAAAAAAAAAAAATGGGGGGGGGGGATATTTTAATCGGCTTTGTGTCTGTCTGTCTCATGACATCTCCTTCTAAATGGTTGTGCAGAAATTCAAACTTGGTAGTTATGATCACCACATGGAAAGAAGGTGAGAAAGCAGTATCATTTATACCCTCCCACCCCTTGGGCAGGGTCAAAATAACAAAAAAAAAAGCAGTATCCTTTATACCCTCCCACCCCTTGGGCAGGGTCAAAATAACAAAAATAAAATGCAATTACAGGCACACTGTAAAACTTTTAAAAAATGAATCTTTATATATTCAATCAACATTGGGAGGCGCATGTAATATTTAACAATTTTAAAGATTTGATCCTCGGTTCATGTCTCATGGAATGTGGAGTTGGGGTCACAGGGGTCAAAACAAGATTTATTTCTTTTAACTAAAAATTTGATATCAGGTCACTCCTGGTGGAACTTTTTGCCATCTTTCAACTCGGGTTAAGGTGGGGATTTTGCGATGGTGCGCCATCGACTTTGCTTGAGCTTTAGTTACTGCGAGCATGATAAACTGCATCATCAATAATGTAGCGTTTGATTTTTTTTTTCCAGGAAGAATTCAAGAAGGGATAGAAGAAGAATCACTACCGAAGGTAAGACCAAAAAGTTTATAATGTAGTGACTGCAGATACAAAAAATACTTTGACTAAATGAATGGAGACATAATAGATAAATGATGCAATACAGTCATGTCCAGCATGATCTGAGATGGTGGGGTATAAAATTGAATTCTTCATCTAAGTGAAAATTCAAAAGTTCAAGAATCTTCCCTCATCACAGAATGAGATTTCAATATAAAACTTTAAATTTAGCATTTGGAGGCATTCTATTTGTTACATGCACAAATAAAAATATATATTTTGACCTCCTAGAATGTCATGTGCTTATAGAATGTCAAGGCCACAAATAATACTGTAACGGTCGCGCATCTTCAACAACCGTCATGCCGCCCAGCATATGGAATAAAAATATCTCCACGTCTACCAGGTTAATTTAGCACGAATTGGCATCTTCAGACTTGACTGTGGCGAATCTGTCAACAGGAAGAGCCGAGTGAAGCTTTGCGAGCGATCCGCGTTTGATGCGATTTGGAGGAGATCCTAATCTGCCCCTCCAACGGGTTAATAAGCCAATTTTGCTAAACTCTATGGGGCCCGCTCCTGACGACCGCACAAGGTTTCATCAAAAACGGGGATTTGTTACAGGGAGGAAAAGGGGAAGAAGAAGGAGGTTGCGATCACTAGCAATAACAACAAATGAAAAAAAACAACCCACCCCTGGAACCACGACGGCCATAAGACGTCCACCTTGGGTCCTCCTTTGGTGCATGGCTTGTCTTTGTGTGCCGGTACCAACCACGTATGCAGCAGTGACCGTGCCTTGTCATGAACCCGAGCAGCAATCAGGGTTTCTAACGACCAGCAAGAACCGTGAACCACACCACATACCTATGCGCTCTTCTATAACATACCACAGGGCCCATCGCACCATCCATGGCATGCGCCCATTGGCTGACACAACCTGAAGGATGGTGATTGATGATGCATGCCTATTGTCTGGTGAGCCAGGAAAACTCGACACCACGGACAAATAGTGATCTATGGGTGTACTGGCCAGCTCATCTAATAGCCTCAAGTCTGCCAGATGTCTATATATGGACATGTTTGCAACATGTCTCATGTCCTTGCATTGACATTGTGCTTGTGGACCGTGATGATTGGCTGTTAACTTGAGAAGGAATTTTATATTTGAAGAGATAATGATGGGAAAGGTTCAGTAATGGAAAGGGGGGGGGGGTTGGTTGAGAGGAGGTGGGATGCAGAACACTGGTGCAGGGGAGACGTCTTTCTAAAAATATGCTCGACACGCTTTATCATTTACTCTTTGTTTTTTGGCAAAGTGATTTTTGTTCTTTGCAAACTATTATAAAAGAGGTGATTGTTACACAAATATGAAGGTCATGGAAGGACGATTCGACATTGACGTGGACTCAGCACCCTGGGTAAAAACCAAGATGGCAGCCAAAATGGTCACGTGTGCTGTGGAAAAGAGGTGCATCATCAAGTTCCTTGCAAGCGAGAACATCAAATCAGCTGAAATTAACAGACTAGTCTGCACAGACTAGTCTAGTCTGCGCAATACATCATGCATGTATAAGAGTCGTGTTCGAAGTTCAAAAAAAGGGTTGTGAATTGGTGATTAGTCAAGATAATTTAATCATGAAACTCACTTGCATGCATTTACTTTGCAGAGCAGCTGGTCCTGTCACGCGTGCACTTTTGTGAATGAACCATCACGGCCAAGCTGCACCATCTGCAGAAAAGACAGGTTGAGCAACGTGCTCTTGCCGCGTAGTCTCGATGCTGAAGAGGCTGCACATCCAACTGCGGTATGTATGTTGCTTCCGGCAACCCATGCACTTGTGTAGTATGGGTGTACGTAAACGGCAATGTGGTCAAACTTTTTGTCTTTCTTTGCAGTTACCGTCAAATGATGAAGGTAAATCGGTGTGAATACGAGGCTTTGGTTCAAGGAACATGCAATGTGTGCGGCGATCCTACACGATGCTCCATCGTTTAAACCGCCACACAAGTCACACGGTTCTCATGTTTTTCGACATGCCAAAGCGCATCCTTTATTTCCATCAAATGTTCACACGTACTGCTTTGAAAATGTTTTTTTTCTTTCAAACTCAAATGAATCAACATTTCAAAACAAATGGGAAAAAAAAAACTCAGCTCCACCTTCATGGGCATTGATGTTTCATCAGGTTATAAGTAAAGAAATATCTTGTTAAACCCGAGTCAACTGCTTAACTGCAAGAAGCCATTCGAGGAAGTTGAAGGTTGCTCTCACTCAAAGTTCAGCAATCTGGTGGTCACGCGCATGCACATGCGTGCATGTATCCCATCTTATTTCATGGGAGAGAAGGACGTGGGTATGAGCAGCTTGTTGCTCTGACTCTCGATGTACTTCATGCTCTCACGCACTGCACGTCAAGAGGGAAACAGTCATTTGTGGCATGTTGTTATCTGCCATTTAAAAATGAGGTTAAATGTTGAGACTATGGGCAGTCTCCTTGCTACTCCTATATAAGCAGTGAGGACAACAGTTTTTGAGTTTCATTTTGGAGTAGCTGTTTTTGTAAGTCACAGTTCGGCTTGACAAAAGCTTTTTGTTGTGAATTTGGATCGGCAACTTTATTTGTGCCTGGGTTTTCTTGTAAAAACAAAACGATTTTGCTGCCGTTTTCAATGCAACGGTCACTTTGCTTTAACCATTACCTGTGATAAAATGTGACCGAAATGACAAGGTTGAGGAAAAACTGGTGGCATTTGATCCCCAGGGAATTATTGTGGCACTCTGTCTCTGTTGAAAAAAAACAAAATAATGGTGGTCACAATTATTTCCACCTTTGATGTTGGTTGGGGAAAGTTTTTTTTGGCCCAGGTCTTTTTCGAACCCACTGGGCCAACGTGACATTCGACTAAGAACATTAGCAAGAAATTTGAATTGATTCAGGATGCTGACAATAACTCGCAGACTCTTCACGGAGGACACCGTTGGATATTTAATGTCCACCAATACAGTAATGCCAACAGATGGGAGGGCACACACATTGATACCTCATTCTGCCTGAGGAACACCAGCGTGGCAGTTTGTAGCTGGGCCAATATTCAAACCCAGACGAGACAACTCAGGTGATTGCATGTACTTCAAGTATATCCGGCCAGCCTTCAAAAATATAACAATATTTAAAAATAACTTGTACATGTATAAAGTTGGATTTAAACTTGCAACCAAAGGAATGCAGAGCTAGTACAATTTATTATTATTTTTTTTTTAATGACTGTTGGAAGTTAAAGCGAGTAATGGTAGTGCCAGCAAGGAGCTGCAAATCGTACCGGCAGCGACGACCCGGGCATCCTGGTGAGCCAGGTGCCTGCCCGTGGCTCTGGCGTCTGCACTGGGATGTTGCCAAAGCACATGCACTGCACAGAATAGCAGATCATTTGTTTCTCCACAATATGCACAAACTATCTATATATATATATATATAAAAAGTTGAAAGTGTGTCTGTCTGTGTGTCTGTGTGTGTGTTTCTCTGTGACCTATGCACACGAAAAGTACTGGACTGATCCTTACCAAACTTCACATGCTGACAGAACATGTACCCGGGAGTGTCCCGATGTAAAAGAATTGTACTTCCGACTTCTGGTTTCCGAATTATGACGTCATCACCTGATTGCGTAACGTTAATTTTTAAAGTTCAGCCGATTGACATGGGACCAACGGAATTTGCTAGAGAATGAGAATTAATTAAGTCGCAAATGATGACATGAAACCAGCCTCACATTGTTGAGGCATTATGGTTTTTTATCTGATGCGGCAATAAATCTTAACATTTTTGAACTCGAGGCTTCTGCATATAAAACAAGGCGGGGAAAATATAATATTATAGTGGTGATGAAAAAAAATAATCATGGTGGCAGCCTCTACAATTTTACAATTAACTGTGACATATACTCCTTCAGACCCGCCGTCATTCACGGGATTCCTGTTCGGAGCACGGGTATCCCTGCAAGTATAGAATATAAATTATTTATGTATATATATATATATATATAGTACACACAAATTACTGCATCTGCTTTAGCTTAAAATTAAATTAGCCAATTTTTTTTACATAATACAGAGTTTGTCCTCTTGTAGAAAGAATACTGCAAGCACTTACAACAAAAATTTATCTTTTCACTCTCAGGAAAGAACACTTGGAAGCATTTATTTATTACATGGCACCCTGTACTGGCAAACAACCGTCGTGTTCGAGTCATCATTTTTGTAAACCATTCAGATGATGCACTCATACCTCAATGACCTTAGCAAATATTTTTTTTTCTCTCAGGGTAACAGGATTACTTGAACGATGATCATCCAGACAGGGCGAAAGAGTTGCCCTTTGATGGCCGCTTTGCAAATATGAGCAAACTCAGCAGTCAACGTGTGGTGTTCGAAAGCCACTTAATGGTTGTTTATTATGTCAAATGTGATCTCATCTCAGCTGTACCTGCTCACATTTGTTTAAGCAAACAATGGTGTGATGCTGTTATATATACAAGCAAATACAACCTGTTGCTTCGCTGACGGGAACATTAAGAGAGAGAGAGATATATATTAACGTCCATCAAAGAGACGGCACTCATTCATGAATCACCCTGCCTGTGAAACATGCAGTTTATAGTTGGGTTGAGATTCAAACGCAAGATAGACAACTTAAAGCAAGCATGCGGACCTCTCAGCTATTCTGCCGCCGTGGTGTGGGGATTCATTGCTTTGTATTTTGTAGCCACCGAAAACATTTTTCAATTCTCTCTTGAACCCGTTCTAATCCTCTAATTTATTTTGCTTTTCTGACTGGAGATGTCCCCACGGAAAACCGAGTCATTGTATCGCCTTGGAAGCTTGTGGAGATTGAAGCTTGAAGAGCTAAACCAACTTGGCAATCACCAAGAAAGCACTCCAACGAAACAGTTGAAGAAACTTGCACACCCCCACAGAGAGTCCCTTTACAAACCCAAATCTAGCCATTTGTACCACGTCGGTGTGTGCTGTCGACGTACCTCTTCATGCTTGTACATGTCGTGACCTTTGTCCCCCTCCACTCGGCTCACTCTAAATCAGATTTGTACATGTTGCACTCTGGGGAAGCCATTTTAAATTATAAACAAAACAGTCAGTCTTTAACAGCCCTTTTCCCCCACCCCTCACCCCATATGCGTTCTTCCAACCTTGTGATCCATGCTAACCATGTACGTGCACTGGTGATCTATTCATCCTTTCACTCGTACACGTGCACAGATTTTCACCGGCCCGCTCAACATTATCCACACCCGCATTGCATGGCACGTACTACGTGACTTCGGCGCCGCAGCATGTCCGCTCCTCGTGTGCCAGAGCACATGGTTAGCGAGACGGCTGCGTAACCACCACTGTGGCGCCACACCACAGGCTGGGCGTGAATTTGGTCCATGCGCCTGCGCGCCATGCATACGCAACCAAGCATGCATGCACACATACACCCCCATGGAGAGTCCTTTTACAAAGCCAAACCTACCCATTTGTACCAAGTCCGTGGGTGCTGTCTACGTACCTCTCCCTTGCAGAAACTGCCGAATGTACCTCCCGATCGGGACACAAACTGTGTGCATAATACCGTTATCAACTGTAGGGCACTCACCAAGTGGCTTAAGCACTCAAGGAGGAACTGCAGTGAAACAGTTGACAAAGAACAGCTGGCTTGGCCAGCGATAGTAAGCTGATTGGTAATGGGACATACCCCACAAAAACCAAAACATCACCAATTTCTTAACATTTTCAGACCACTCCAGATTGACATTTATTTCGTCCACGTGATCCGATTCTCCAAACTGAAATTATATTTTTATTATGTACTTTAATTGGTCTGTGAGAGGAGATTGTGTAAAATCGAATCATACCATGCATGAAATTGCAACAAGCTCCTAATTTGAAAACTATAGCACTTACAAAAGTGATATATACAGCAATTTGTAGCTATGTGGATCAGGCATTCAATCATATCGGTGAGGAAAGTGGAAAAAGAAAAATTTGAACGCTTTATCGTTAAACTGTTGTGGCCGGTTCCAATTCAAGGCATTGTTGAATTAAGACCCTAGCGAGGGACAGCGAGGTGACCAAGGATTACACCTTGATGAAGGATAATTAAATAAGGCCATTAATATTCCTCAAAAGGGGTGTTTAGATTAACCCAAGCACCCAATATTAATTCATGCACTTCCTTGGAGTTTTCTTAGTATGCATGCAAAGTTTCAGGCTTCTAGGTTTTGGAGTTATGGAGAACACACACAACACACAACGCACCTTGCAGGAACAGTACAATTTCCATTATATTAGTTAGTTTTGCTTTCCATGAGTCATGTCATTACATTTTTAAAGCAATGAAACTCCACCTCATCATGATGCTGTAGTTTGTGTATTCCAAAGTCTCCAAAAGCTATACCAGCAGTATTATCACTTTGTACCAAAACCAGCTGGACCACCCATGCATGAGGTCAAAGAGTAGGAACCAGACTAACAGAGCTCCTCGGGAAAGCCTCCTTGGGAATACCCAAACCCCCCAATATGACATGTCGTAGTTTGAAAAAACAGCTCATTCCCCAATAGTTCCAAAAATCTCAGTAATGACCATGAGATCAGTCACATTAAGGATAGCAAAGGGTATAAAACAAGCTCGAATGAGCTCAGATCCTCGTCCTCTTAATGATGACATCATAAAAACGAATATGACGTCATTGTAATGTATCAGGTTTGTGATAAATTATCTGTGGTAATGCCCGGCTTGATTCCCGCAAACAAAATTCAAATGGCTTGCCGAGTTTCAGAGATAATGGTATAGGCGATTTCAATTAGCGGCGATATTATGATGTTAACTTTTTTTCTAGGAAGAATTTCCAAAATCGGAGATGGTTACTGCCTGCGCGTGGGCTTTCTGCATATACATGGCAAGTTTCACGAAGATCCGATGAAAACTCTGGGTTGTGAAACAAAAAATGTCAAAAAATAGGAATGACGTCATAAAAATTGATGTGACATCGTAGTGATGTATCATATGTGCGGTAATTCATCTCTGCTAATGCCCTGTTCAATTCCCGCAAACAGAATTCAAAAAGCTTGCCTAGTTTCGGAGATAATTTTTTAGGTGATTTCCATTAGCGGAGATATTTTGACGTCAACTTTTTTTCTCGGAGGAATTTTCAAAATTGGAGATGGTTACTGTCTGCGCAGGGTGTTTTTACATATGTATGCCAAGTTTCAGGAAGTTTCGATGAAAACTGTAGGCTGTGAAACAAAAAAGTCCACAAGAACAACGTGAGTAAGATTTAGAGATCCTCCACGAGGATCTAAAAATTTTAGGTTAAAATTTGCTCTTTGGATACTGGACCTCCATTTATATGATTGTGTCCAGGGGGTGAAGTTCATTATCCCACCCTTGACCCAGTTGTCGTGGATGGGGCGGTCAACACCGACCTGGATGGATAGCCAAACGGTTCTACCTTGGAGGGGAACACGTTATTCGTGGAGATTATAGCGTGCTTGGGATGGAGGGTGGCAAAGGTATGAACCAGACGGAAGCACAAAGGTTTATACTCGAACCCACAACGAATAGACAGATACAAGCAAATTTAATAAATGAGGGTTTTATGAACATAAATCAAATATTTGTAATGGGAATAAATTAACGCGTGATGCGAAAAACGTGAGGTAAACTCTAGCTAATTTTGAGACATCTTCATACAGACAAGGGGAAAGATTAAATAAAAGAAAATCCTCTCTTTATTCTGGCACTTCGCTGTGTGTCAAGAGATGATCTTTTAGGAGCTTGGCGAATGAACTGCATCATCACTGCGCAGGAAACCGCGCCCAAAATGGTGCCAAGCCGCTCTGTGCATGGGAAACTTACACGAGGTAATTTGTGCGGCGGTATTCAATGCCAGGGCTCACCAACACCAAAATCCTGTTCACTCATTCCCTTGTTCTTGCATCTACCTGTTGCCCCACTGTTAATACATTGCAATTTTGCCCTCTGTCACATTGTTATTCAACAATCCTCGATTTTGTATCTTTAAAAAGTCACGGCGACGAAGTGGAAGAATTTCTGACTGCAGCAAGTTGTTGATTTACTTTGGAGATGCGTTCCTAAAAACTACAACATTATACGAAGCGATGTTACCCAGATACAATTTTCTCACTTACATGGTGTTATAATGGAGGGATGCGTTGCCAGGGAAAAAATTTTTGTCACCCCAACTTAACTTAACCTTCACTTAAGTACACTTCAGCACAGGGTGAAACACGTGAGATTGGGAGATAAAGCAATGCGGCATCCACCGAGCGCTTGCCATGTTGTCAGTTCTCCACAAGCGGGCACCATGACGTCGCTTCTATACTGGCAGACGGCGCGCTACTGTATTCAAACATTTCACAAGGCATACTACAGCATTGTACTTAAAATTTTTGAATGACTTTATAATCAGACTGGCAAGACTTAAATTGAGTATCGTCCCATAATGTGTTAACGATGTTCTATCGAAACGATGCAAATAGACTCAACGTAAATCGGCGACTTGCTCTCCGAACTTGGCAAAATCAGTCATCACTCTGTGTGACTTCAATGCAAAAATGGGTAACCCCCCTCAAGAAAAAAAAACAACAACCACGATGTCAATCTCCTCTCACATGAAACACGCGGCTGCAGGCAGTACAATTTGCTGGGGGCATAGCTGTGCTGCTGACGCAGTGCCCCCATGTATGTTGGAGCAGGAATTTTGGAATTTGGCCAAACAACGCTGCCAAACTTAAAACCACGACGGAAGAGCAAAATAAATCAGACGAGCAACCTAAAAATGGATATGACTGACAAAAATTGTGCTCAAACATCAGGAAGGAAATTCAAAAATAAAGAAACCAACAATCTCAGCAGAATGGATTTGGATCACCTTGAGGAAGTGTAGACACATACCATTGCAGGATGAGTACAATTTGGAAAATCTTAAAGGAATCTCCCAGCAATGACACATGGCAGTGAAACGGTGTCTTGTAAAGAGGATAGAGTAAAAATTGATCATCGCGCAAAGATGCTGTGTTGGCATAACAAAGAGACGAGAAGAGAAACGATCAGAAAATTGAAATGGAATACTGCTGGACACAGCAAGAACTATCAATGGATGGACGACGATAATAAATTACAAAACAGGGACCAGAAGGACCTGGAAAGAAGCAGAGGCAGACCAAATATTCGATGGAGAGATGAAATTGGAAAAAAAACATTCATCTGAGTACCCTGACGCAGTGGACTAGAATAGAAATGGACCATGTCGAGGAAGCACATGCTCCTGCAGTGGACATTAATAGGCTTGTCGAGGCAAGTCGTGTCATGTCATACATTTTACCAGAACCTGACGATCAAAGGTAATTTGCGTCGTTTTTATTACCAACCAACGAAGTGTTGCCTAAAGTGCTTTTATGAAGGAAAACCACGATCGATTGATTTATTTATTTATTTATTTTAAAGGAGATACCTCAGCCTTACCGTGGTTGAGTGATCCAAACTCGGCGTGAAAGACACCGACCAAAGTGCAGTAACCGATGTTGGCATGGGTGTTCAACGCTGCCTGAAAAGTTTTGCCCCACATCGCTGGTCCACCCGGTTTCATTTGGAAGGACACGAGCTCATACACTCCTGCAGGTTCACATGTATCCACTCGCTGCACTTGTTCAGAATAAAAGCACCGTGTTTGTCAGTCCATCATCAAAGTATGTTATACAGATGTTTCTGTACATCATCAGTACTTTTACAACTCAAAAGCAGAAATCGCAAATAAAACGGGAGGATTTGTAGAACAACTTACCGCCACGCAGTCTTGAGAAAAATGACAGGGGAGGGGTCTATGAGAGGCAAATTTGATTGGTCGAGACAATGTAATATGCTGTCATGTTTTCTCGAAGTACTGCTGAACGGAAGGGTTTTGAAAGTGCCAAAAAGGGCGATTTGAGTTCTTCAATGGTCAATAAAATTCAATTGAAATATAATAAAGATTTTAAAGGTTGGAGAAAAAAAACTTTTCAAAAGTTTAACCACCATTGATGCAGCTTCTTTCACACCACCTTATTTAACACATTACATTAGTTCTCGTGCTTGTACTTTATGTCCTTTATGGTGTCCCCAAAAACAGTAAGTTCATGTTTGGAATGATTTTCAATTTTGTTTGATTGCGAGACAGACAGAAAGAGTAAATAAACTAGAAGGGCACTCGGTAGAGCGCAAACCTCCGCTACATCATGCCTGATCCATGAGAACATATTGAGCCCAATACATTTTTGAAATGTCATGCTATACAGTTCTATATCATTTTTCGCCCTATCTCGGTGGTGAAGAATCACTTCGAGAATTAAATAATTCTCGTATCCAGATCCGGATTCGGATCTTCACCAAAATGAAATCAATTCATCCTTGCGATACACCCAACCTGTCCACCAAGTTTCGTCTGAATCCGTACACAACTTTTTGAGATATCGTGCAAAAATCGGTTTAGCACTGTCAATGGTGAAGAATCACTGAAAAAATTATCAGATGCGAATTTGGATCTTCACCAAAATTGAATCGATTCTTCCTTGTGACACACCCAACATGCCCACCAAGTTTCATTCGAATCCGTCCACAACTTTTTGAGATATTGTGCTATATATCATTTTTGGCCCTATCTCTCAATGGTGAAGAAGAACTTAAAAAGATTCTCGGTGTCGGATCTGGATCTTCACCAAAATCGAATCGGTTCTTCCTTGTCACACACCGAACCTTTCCACAAAATTTCATCCGGATTAGTCTTCAACTTTTTGAGATATCCTGTACACAGACATACAAACAAACAGACAAAGGGGTGAAAACAACCTCCTACACCTTCGGTGGTGGAGGTAATTATCTCACTCCTCTGTGCATGTGTGATCGGGTCGAATTTAGAGACAAAGTACTTCTAAACAGGTTTGTTTTCCGATTAATGTTCAAAATCTGACATTCAATTTAATCAAGTTGTTCCTTGATCATAAACTGACGTTTGTCGACAGACAGACAAAGTGAACCAATAGCTTAACCCCGTTTTTCGCTTCGTGTGTGCATGGTATTTAAACAGAACATACATTGATGTGTGTACACACACACCCCTGGATGCAGTCCTCCTTACCTTCTTCTGCTGGAGACTGCATGTTTGCCCATGGCACGAGATATGTCACCTGACTTTGTTGCCAGCTAAGCATTGGGTGAATCTTCGAGATGTATCTGTCGATCCATTGCTTGTCTTTTGCCAGCGCTGTCCGTACGCTTGTCCGCTTTGCATAACTCTCTGCAAAACGGTGCATGCTTGTGTGACCTTTATGCACACGACACAATAACAAATAATTGGGGAATAATGGTAGTTTGGCTTCAAAATGAACAATACCAAAGCTTTCGATTTATCCATCCTTCCACCTCTACTCCTGTAACTTTTAGCCACATTTATTGAAAGTTAGTTGATGGCAGACAAAATCATGGGAAACTTTGTGAAATCCCCCCCCCCCCCGGCATAAAAATAAAATCCATACGATTGGATTTGTCCTTGCAGTGAAGAGTGCATTCGGCAACGATAGTAAAATAAATATTTGGTTCCTATTCAAGGGAAACGAAGCGAGCTGAAGGCAATTATCTCGATTCGAGACGTGGACGGGGTTGTAATGAGGCAGAGTAACCAATCTTCTGCCTCAGCCACACAAATGAAATTCACGATCCAGTACAAGGCCAAAAGCTTAACCTCAGTTGAAAATATGTCTGATTGGTTATTAAAGATTGACAAGTGAAGGCAAGCAAACGGGATCGTTTGGCCTCTTGTGTTCCCCGGCCAAGAGAACTCTGAGCCACAAAAACTCCCAGTCACGTTCAAGTGCACCAACTGATGATGTCAGAAATTTCCAAGGTGATGAAATAATATTCAAGTCCAATCAACAAATTTTCTACGAGTTTACAAATTTGGAATCAGAAAGCATTAAAAACAATTTTTTTTGTTTACGACGAATAGGACGAGCCGCATTATATTGCAGTGCAGGCAAAGAGAATTTTTGAAAACGACGTTACCTGACCTTTTTGACACCTACACACTAAGCCACTGTACGCTTATTATTACAAATGGAATTCAACAAATTTATCTTTATCAAGTCCTTCTATTACGTACATTTTTTTTGGACAAACGGCACGGCGTTTCACATACCGTATGGCCAAATGTGAACAACTTGGTTTAGTTCTCCGTGTTCCACGGTCCAGTAACCAAGCAGGGGCGAGTGGGCCGTGCGCAGGTGAATATTTTCTTCCGTAGTTTGAAGAAACTCGGAAAACTTATCTGGCTTGATGCCATATCTGCGTAGCTCGTAAAACGTTGTTTGTTGCTGTTGTGCTCCTGTTGAAAGACCACGCCAGCCCTGGAGGAACAAATGACATACCGTGATCCTCAAAATCATTGTTCCCCTCTTCCCTGTGGGCCCCTCAAGAAAACTTGTTCTTCCCTCACACTTCATATACCCCCACACAAAATATGTGATGCTTTGGGGGGTTTCCTAGAGACCTAGACCATCACGGAGTGCTGTGGGGGGGGAGGGGTGACACCATCTTCATGGACGCAGCCATCTTCGATTTCCATTCACCATGAGAGGTCAATTTAGAACAACCTCGCTTTCGGTTTAATTCAACCTGAAATGGTGGCGGTGCTATTTAAAACATTACTTCAAAGCTACGAGCAGGCATTCCCAAAACTAATAAGGCAGGATGTTTGTAAAATGTGGAGGGAGCTGAAGGCTAACACCAACCAACCAATTGATTGAGCTGTCAGATGCCACAATAATAAAAAAACTTGCAAAATGGAAGCTGATCGACATTTTTAAAAAGCAACATTGCTCTCTTTCACAGAGTGACGTATCTTTCCTTTTTTGGGGGTAGGGGTCAGGCAGAGCGTCACGGAGCGGTGGGGTCAGGTCAGGTATGGGAGCATGCGCCAGAGCAGCACGTCGCTGCGTCCACTTTCCGCCGGTACTCCAGGGGCCTCCGTCTGGCCATCCCCCAGGCAGATGCCAGGCCCATCCCCATCTCTTTGAGATGATGGTCAACCTGCTGCAACCACGATGCACGTGGTTGGCCCATTGGCCTCCTCCACTCACGAGACTCCCTCGCTGAGAGAATCTGGTGAGCAGGATCAGTGTCAGGAAAAGGAGCCACATGTCCATACAGCCGCAGCTGACGCTCACGGACTATGCAGGTAACAACCGCTCGTTGGACACAAAATCCGACCAGCGATAGCCACGGATTCTCCAAAGAGACCTGGTACCAAAGGTATTAAGAATCTGTCTCAGAACCTTGGTCGGAGTTCAAGTCTTGCATCCATAGAACAAGATCGGAAGCACCAAGGACCTGAAGACTCGGACTTTCGTCCTCCCGCACAGGTACCGGCAGCGGCACACTCCATTATCAAGTGAATCCATGACTCCCCAGGCCCGACCCAGACGTCTATTGACCTCTGACACAGCCGACAGAGACATGAATATCACTGCCAAGGTAAGTGAATCTCTCCACGACCTTCAACATCCTCACCACAAACTACCCACAGCCATAGTCGGAGACATTTTGGGTAGGTTTGAAACAACAACAAAATAACAACTGCGGTCTGAGGCCTCCGCTGGACTTGAGGCCAACTTTCATGAGCGATCTCAAGCTGGCTTGCCTTGCAGTTCTTCTTCGTCAGATTATCCACAAGGTAGCTAATCTCAGACAAGGCCAGTGATAGCGAGTCAAGATTCATTGCTGGTCGGAGCGATCTGTAGAGAAACGCAGGAAATGTGCATCGTTCCCTCCTCTCTCGGTGGGGGTGTCAATAAAAAGTCAGGTGTTTTGTGTACAGCCCCTCACAAGTGTTTTAGTGGCACCATATTAACGTGTATGTTTGAAGTCATGGTGTGCATGCCAAAATCAATACAAGTGTTCGAGTGTACAAAAGAAATGGCTGGTCCAGACAGCACAAGTAAAAGCATAAATTCTCCAAATCCATCAGCTTCAGATGCAAGTGTTTGGAAAACATGAAACGATTATATTGGAGGTGCATGGTCACTTTTTTTTCTTTTTTTTTATCCAGGTATCGAGGCTCATGGAAGAGCAGGTGTCGTAAAAACTCAGTTGTGGAATGGGAAGAGATCACCAGGTGACAGTTCGCAGCAGACTTGAATTCTGAAAGGGAAGAGCTCCAGATATTGGGGGTGAGTGTCGGGTTTAGACTTCAGGAGGGGAGCAACGGACAAGGAAAGGGTTTCTGGCAGAACGTGTGTGACTTGGAAGGGCAAAGGTTGAGCTCGGTGGAAAGGTGAGAGGACAGGACAGTGTTCTGGGTCCAGAGTGGAGCAGGTTAAAAAAAAAAAAAAAAAAACACCGCAAGGCCACCAAGTTGCCGATGATGAGCAGGAACCAGACTGAGATTCAGCTTTGTGACGTGAGATTTCCCACAACGCAGAGGGCTTCAACATTAGAAGGCCACAGATATGTCGTGCCACCGGATCTGCCCAAGGGCAGGTTATCGCTGATAGGCCCAGGAGCTCCAGTGACTCAAGCTCCCCCCCCCCCGAGAAGCCCGCATGGAGGGAGGGACCAAGTGAGAATATATGGACCTTTCTTGCATCGAAATTATTATTATTATTTTTTTTTTTAAAGATGCTCCATGTAGAAGACCAATTGCCAATGATTTTGCCTCACCGAGAAAAATCAATGACGTGCAGCCAAGCAAGCGCTTGAGCAACCTTGAAAGAAGGAGGACACCGGCACGGCTGACTGTAAAGTACTTGATACACTTATTGATACGTACTTGATTGGACGTTACCCGTCCAACAACAGCCAAAGGACAAAGTGCAATAACGAGGATGATACTTCGATTATGCCATATTATCACCGTGGTTGCTTTGACAAACGAACAATTGTTTTTTTTTTTTTTAAACACAATCTTCACCAAACATGCAAGTTCGAACTTTAAAAGGTCCTCAGCGTTTATGTAAACAACGTGTGTTTGTATTACGTACCAGACATCCAGCCAGGTTCCTCCATTGCTTAATGACCCTGGACGCTGTTGGAATCATCGCTGTTGCGTTTCCTTCTGCTTGCTGAGCAAATGTTTGTGGGTTTTTTTTTTCCCCACGGTCGGATAAACCGATCACCACAATCCTTTGCGCAGATATAATTATTCCCTCACGTTTCTGACCGAAGCGTTGTTCTTCGAAGAAGAAGAAGAAGAAGTATAAGAAAGAATGAATGAAGAGGAAGAAGAACACGGCTGTTTAAAATGAGGAAGAAGAACACCGCTGTTTAAAATGAGGAAGAAGAACACCGCTGTTTCAAATGAGGAAGAAGAACACCGCTGTTTCAAATGAGGAAGAAGAACACCGCTGTTTCAAATGAGGAAGAAGAACACCGCTGTTTCAAATGAGGAAGAAGAACACCGCTGTTTCAAATGAGGAAGAAGAACACCGCTGTTTCAAATGAGGAAGAAGAACACCGCTGCTTAAGATGTTGGGGAAGAAGAAGAAGAGCGCGCGCGCTCTGTTGAAGTTCAACAACGAATGAGTTGATACTGCACTTGGGTAAACGTACGAATCCGCAGCAATGAAATTATAATATATTTATGTAATTATTAAATAATAATGTATCTATCGAATTATTAATGTATATGAGGGTGGGGTTTGAAATGCCGTAAAAAAAAAAATTATTTCCTTTTTATATGGAATTTTGGACCGAATCGTGCATGTTGTGAGGGAAGTTCGTTGTTCGTGTCTGCGTGAAGATGTTTATATTTATATATTTATATATTTATATATATATATATATATATATATATATATATATATATATATATATATATATATATATGAATTTATTTGAATAGTTACCGTTATAATATCCGATTCGGTTCCCACATGCTTCTGCTGAAATCGTGGAGTTCAAGATTTCCCTCCCCCCCCCTCCGAGTAAGAATTCAAACTTTTTTTTCTCAGGAAGCATCCCACCGGTAAAATCAATCAAGTTTTCAAATAATTATATTATTGGGGCGTCTCTAACGTCATGACGTCAGCGCGTATTTTTCGGAGCGGAACGTTCGGAGCGACAATGCGGACACTAGGTCACGATATCGAAAATAAAACACAAATCGCACGGTAAAAAATCTTGAGCAGTTAGTTATAATAAGGGATGGGGGATTGGGAATCTTTACCAGAGGCTCCACGGCACCGCCATTAAGGGTGGCGGCTTGAGCGGCGGCTTTTTGTGCGCAAAATGGCGACGTAGCGGCCATGTTCGCGCCAGTCGGACGGGAGAAAGGAGGGAACGATGCACATTTCCCGCATTTCTCTACAGATCGCTCCGACCAGCAATGAATCTTGACTCGCTATCACTGGCCTTGTCTGAGATTAGCTACCTTGTGGATAATCTGACCAAGAAGAACTACAAGGCAAGCCAGCTTGAGATCGCTCATGTAAGTAGGCCTCAAGTCCAGCCGACGCCTCAGGCCGCAGTTGTTATTTTGTGGGTTTTTTGTTGTTGTCTCAAACCGACCCTGAAATGTCTCCGACTTTGTCCGTGGGGGTAGTTTACCCCTCTACTCCGGTTGGATGTGTTAAACGATAACTGTTTCCCACAAACGGTTAAACGACCTCGTGTCCTCCGGAAGGCCGTGGGGGTGGCTGCGAGTTGGTGCAAGTTGGTGGGCATCGAAGACCGGGTGTTGGGGGTTTACGTTCGCTTGCGGTTTGTTCTTGTCGGTTTTGCTTTGTTACAACGTGGTAAATGTGTAACTTTTTAACAGGTGTTTGAAAGCGAGCTCGTCCAAACACTGGTGTAAAAAGGTGCTGTGTCGTGATACACCTGAACTAGCAGTACTTAGTAGTAGTAGTATTAGGTACTTTTCTGTGTTGATTATCTTTGGACCTTTCGGTTTGGAAAAGTTAATAACCTTGTAAAGCGGTATGGTAGTAAAAGTGGTAACCTGTGTTCAAACTTTTGATGTACTGCATTCGGTATTGGTTTAGGTGTGTGCACGTTTTCAGAGATGTAGATCAACAAAAGGCTCAATTATTCTGAGCATTCTTGTGTACCAGATGTATCGTCATGCCTACATTCAGGATACCGTGTGCGTGTGTGTATGCGTGTGCGTGTGCGCGCATCCTCCGAATTGTGACTCGGTTGCGTGTTCAGGAAAACGCATAACACCTCCTGTACCGTTATCTTGTTCACTGCAAACCGCAACAACAGTCGGCGTACTCGGCTTAACCCTTTTGTTCACTTGTTTTTGGGTGTTTCGATTGTTACCCTCTGTATCCCCAGGAAAAGGAATCCATCCACGGATCCGTTTCTCCTTCCTTGGCTGTCATCATCCTGGAGTGGACTCTTAAAAAAAAAAAGGGTTCTAAAGTACTCGCCTTGAGGACCTTTTTTTTCATTTTTATTTTTTCGCTTTCTCTTCTCTCCCATTGGGGGGTGGGGAGGGGGGAGGCTTTATATTCGCTCATCCTATCCCCCAGATGAAGGAATCCATCCATGGATCCGTTTCTCCTTCCTTGGCTGTCATCATCCTGGAGTGCTCTTTAAAAAAAGGGTTCTAATGTACTGGCCTTAAGGACCTATTTTTTTTTCCTCGTCCTTCTCTCCCTTTGGGGGGTGGGGAGGGGGGTGGCTTTATATTCGCTCATCCTATCCCCCAGATAAAGGAATCCATCCATGGATCTGTTTCTCCTTCCTTGGCTGTCATCATCCTGGAGTGGACTCTAACAAAAAAAAAAAAAAAAAAGCTTTCTAAAGTACTGGCCTAAAGGACCTTTTTTTTTTTTCTCCTCCTCCTCCTCCTCCTCCTCCTCCTCCTCCTCCTCCTCCTCCTCCTCCTCCTCCTCCTCCTCCTCCTCCTCCTCCTCCTCCTCCTCCTCCTCCTCCTCCTCCTCCTCCTCCTCCTCCTCCTCCTCCTCCCTCCTTTGGGGGGAGGCTTTATATTCGCTCATCCTTTCCCCCCAGATAAAGGAATCCATCCACGGATCCGTTTCTCCTTCCTTGGCTGTCATCATCCTGGAGTGGACTCTAAAAAATAAATAAATAAAAGGGTTCTAAAGTAGTGGCTTTAACTACCCTTTTTTATTAATGTTTTTTTTCTCTCCCTTTTGGGGGTGGGGAGGGGGTGAGGCTTTATATTGTTAGCTCACCCTGTCCCCCAGATAAAGGAATCCATCCACGGATCCGTTTCTCCTTCTCTGACTGTCGTCATCCTGCAGTGGACACCCCTCTACCCTTCTTCACTCAAAGTGAGCTGACGTGTTGGCTTGTGATGTACATAAATTATTTTTTCTTTTGTGTGTGTGTGTAGCTTGTGGGCACCTGTGGAACAGAGGCGGACCGACACCTGCTTCGTTGCCTCTTTTCTCACGTCGACTTTAGCGGCGATGGTAAAAGCAGTGGCAAAGATTTCCATCAGGTGAAAATTGTTGTTTGAATTAAGTGCATGTGCAAGTTTTAGTTTCATTCCTCTAACATTTTAATTACATTATAATGTCTTGTGTTTTTTTTTCATTGCTTCCGAGCTTTATGTGCCCCCCTCCCCCCCCCCCCAAGACAAACTTTTTTTTTCAAAATATATTTTTCTGTTGATGCCTAAAAGTTTACATTAGAAATTGGGGTTTTCTTTCCAGACACAGTTTCTGATTCAAGAGTGCACTGCATTGATAACAAAGCCAAATTTTATATCGACGCTTTGCTACGCAATTGACAATCCATTACATTATCAAAAGGTAAGTTGAACGATGGAATTTGTTTTGATTCTTGAATCCTTGTAGCCACATGGTTTTTAAAAAGATTTGGTAAAAATGTTGATTATGGCTTTATCCTTTACAGAGTCTCAGACCATCTGCTCACGTTCTTTCCCAATTTGGAAAGGTGTTGAAACTAAGCAAGGTGCAAGAGGTACGTGTTTGCTGTTGATGTACATTTTTCGGTCACCTTTTTAAAGGGAATACCAAGTGGAGTTAAACAAAACCAATTGGCGTTTCGAGGAAATAATGCATTTTTAAGATTGAGAAAAATTGTTAACATCGAAGATTTTCAGGTTGAAGGCTGTCCCATTGAAACGTTGGAATGTATGGAAATTAGAGTTGAGATTCCAAAAATTACTTGAGCTTTTTAAATGGTCATAAACATCGAGTGTGCAGAGTCCCATAATTGGAGTGTCCCTTGCACCCCCATCCCCTGCCCCTTGTGATGAAATTTGTTTTGATGTGATGTATATCCTTCGCGCCGCACCCACGTTTGGATATTATTTTAATGCCGAGTAGCATTCGGCACTCAAGTCGCAAGCTGCAAATTGCTCTTGCGTGGTGGCCAACCCCCCCCCCCCTTGCCTCCCCCGTCCATATTTCTAATCAGTCGATGCTTTAATTGAGAAAAACTTGATTTCTCCTTGATATTGACTGGGGTCCTTTGTGAACTTGACAAACATTATTTTCTTCTTTCAGGGCTTTGTGGTTCTCAGCAGATGATGAAGCATTTATTTATTTATCTGAGCGATTACATACAGACAGACCACTTGCGATCTACCCCCTCCCTATTTAGCACCCATTACATTGTGTTTTTCTCAACCCAGTAGCAGAACGTCCTGAGATATTAGTATTTTACATGTACCCATTAAAAACAAAAGCAAAGAAAAGAAAAAAAGCGACATCAAGCAAAAAGTTTTGATGCGTCATAAATGTTGATTTGTGAAAAATTTTCTGTTATACTATATGTAATCACCTCTGCCACCAGTGGTGAACGGTTGGCTCTGTCGGTATCTTTTTATTTTTTTTTTTATATCAATATACTGGTGGGGTCATATCAGGATATACCAGTATTATAAATATGTGTGGAAAAATTACGGGCCCAGACCGAGAATTTAATCCAGGTCCTCTGGCAAACTGTACCAGTGCTCTGCTGTCTGAGCTATCTGGGCGACCCACCGACTGAGCAACGCAATTCCTCCACACATATACCACTCTCTTCCCCCCACTGCTTCTGGGGCACTTGCTGCCAACCAGAGGAGCAGCGAAGGCCTGCTCACAAAAGTGTCTTCCCCCCCATGGGGGGGACAATTCCACGTCCGCTATTGATCACTACAGGGGGCATAGTAATAAGCAGTGGGGGAAGATAGTGGTATATGTGTGGAGGAATTTCGTTACTCAGTCGGTGGGTCGCCCAGGCAGCTCAGATAGCAGAGCACTGGTACGGTTTGCCAAAGGACCTGGGTTCAATTCTCAGTTTGGGCCCGTAATTTTTCCACATATATTTATAATGTTTGTTCTATCCTGTGCATTTATAATTTTATAGTAGTATATCGATATTATTTTTAAAAATTATTTATTATTTATTTATTTTAACACAGGGTCCAAAAATACGCAATGGTCCAATGGCCCATTACCTATTCATATATGACGTACACATAATTGACACACGGTAATTTTTCAAAGTATTCCCACTTGAGGCTTCCCCCCTCCCCATGATGAGAACTGTTATTTTACTTCCAACATCAACTTGTATTAAAAATTATTTTGTTTTCAAGCGAGATAAGTGTTGGTAATCGACACAGGTCGGGATCCATCACTCTCGCTGTACCGGTATGATCATACCGGTATCGCCATCACAGATCACTGACTGCACAGGATTTCTGAAGCGCATCCAATTCATGCAAGTAACCAATTGCTTTAAAACCAGCCACGAGGGCAAGGAAAAATGCGATTGCTTGTACGGAGCTGATGAGCTCGGATGCTGTCGTTTAAAAGTTAAATCCTACTGTACTTACTTCCTTGTATGTCTTGACGTCGTACGTTTCACTATTCTTTTTCCATGTTTCACCGATAAGCTGAGTGCGTCAAAGCGTTTATAATCATGTGCGGTATTTAAACATTGTAAACACCTTTCTTCAATTTGTTAGTGATGTCCCGCTTATTTTTTATTTTATTTTTTTTCCATACCAATTTTTTTTCAGTATTCTGGTAAATTTAGAATTCCAATACCGGTATATCGATATAACTCGATTTCCACGATGGTTCAGCATACAAAGTGGAATCTTTAATACAAATACGTACGTGCACATACGGGAGAAAATATAACAATGAAATTCTCAAAAAAAAATTAAAAGCCACACTAATGCAAGCCCTATATATGAAACGGGGATGAGTAGGGGAAATGATTGAACAAGCAGGATAAAAGAGAAAGACTAACCATTTCCACTGTTCAAAATCAAAATAACTGCTTTCTGCGACTGGGAAAGGAGTGAAAATATTCTAAACTATGTAAGCAAGGCCCAAGTACAGCCAATCAGAGAAGAGCAACACAGCCCCTTTGAGGTTCCCCAGGGTTTGGAGGTACAGGTAGGTACGCAGATCAAGGGAGTGAATCGTTACTTCGGCACATTCTTAGCATTGATGAAGAACATTACATTGACTGGCGCTGCTCCCAGAACCTCGGCAGCTCCCACAATGCATTTACACAAAAAGCCATGCATGATATTCATTAAATTTGTGAACTAAATATGAAATATCTAAAGTTATATTTAATCATGTCCGAATTGATATACTTGAGTTTTTTTCCTGGAACTTATGCAACATTTCCAGGTTGTTACATAGTTTTTATAAAAAAATTAAAACTCAATATCAACTGAAGGCAGATGTATGTTTTACAGAAAGCAAATGTAACAATACATGGTTAATTATGTTTACAATGGAATCCTTTCAACTGCAGAATTTCACCGAAGTTCAAATAATATTTTATGAGTGAGGAACAGTGTCTTTATTCATTCACACTTTGGGCTGGCAACACCAATTACAAATGCTTAAAGAGGAAATCTTTGACAATCCTGGGGTCTTCGACACCAGTATATCAACATATTGCCAGACCCTTGTGGACGGAGGTTGTGTTTTCATGTTTGTCTGCAGGATATCTGAAAATGTTGTGGATGGATGATGGCAAAAATGTTTTAAAGTGTTTCTTCACCATTGAGGGGTGTGGCCAAAAATGATTATATATATATATATATATATATATATATATATATATATATATATATATATATATATATATATATATATATATATATATATATATCAAATAGTTGTGGACGGAATATGACAAAAGTTGGTGGATGAGTTAAATAAGTGACAAGAACAAGCCGACTAGATTTTGGTTCAGGTCGAGATGCAGTTCTCTGCCTATCAGTGGGATACATAAACTGGTCAGCCTGGTGGAGGTATGTACTCTTCTGAGTGCCATTCTAGTTTGCTATTTAATTTCTTCCTTTTGTATATGCTGAAAATTTTTTTAGCTGCTTTTATAATTCCCATTGTTTTTTTTTCTGTTGTAGGTTGTGTTTGGTCTTGCGCTGCTGAATTCGTGCAATCGTGACCTGCAAAGCTTTGGTAAGCTGCATAAAAGTTTCGTTAAAAATAAAAAAAATCTGGTGTGCTCAACTTGCACTTTAGGTGGAGGTGCTCATTTATTTTCTACCTTGTGAGCAGTGTTACCTGTGTATATGTTTTGCTTATCGGGAATTGGAATTCCAGATTAGGTATTGTCATCGGGCACCGTCCTTCCGTCTGTCTCCGATTTTGACTTCTCTGGCCAAACCACTGGGCCAATCTGGCTGAAATTTGGCAGCAAGGTTCCGCGATATGCCTGGTGTTGGCTTAATGGTTAGGGTGGTGGGCTTTATATCTGAGGATCCTGATTTCAAATCCCACTCGGCTGTTGAAGTAATACCAGGTGGGGTTGTCACTGCCTATCATCCTTCCGAGATCGGCAAAATGAGTACCAGCATGGTGGTATCCTGTGTCGGAGTGGCGACCCGTCCAGGATTGTATTCAATCGCCAAGGAGACTGCTTAGGCAGCAACAACACTCTGCACAGAGTATGGTCCCGATGGATGGATGGAAGGTTCCGCTCCTGATTGATCACGGGGATTGCAAAGCTCATTCCAGTGACGTGACTTTAAGTCGGTCAAAATGGTGGACTTGGTAAATTCCTTCAAAAATCATCTTCTCCAGACCCACCAGTCAGAATGCTACCAAATTTTGTCTGCAACATTTGTACAGGGCCTAGACAAGCTGCAAGTCCAGTGGTGCTAATTTTTTTTGAAAAAATTTATACCGAAGTTGGATTTGCAGCCAATGGAAATGTGCACCTGTACTTAAAAAAAAAAGAAAAGAAAAATTTTTCCCATTGAAAATGTAAGGTTGAATCGGTCATTTGATTGGATTAAAAAAAAACAATAGATTTTTTTCATTTCCATGTATTTATTTCTGTAATTTTGTTTCCTCAGCTGAACAATTTGTGAAACAGAAACTGCCTGACTTGCTGCGCTCATACGTGGACAGTGACGTTGGTGCAAGTTCAGAAGGTGGCTTCCAGGATATTGCCATTGAGGTGTTGCACCTGTTGCTTTCGCAGCTGCTCCACGGGTCACACGGATCCTTTGGGGTGGGCCAGGAGCAGCTGCAGGCCTTTCTGCAGACGTTGCGCAAAGGTGCAGTGCTGTGATTCTTGATACACGGTTTGAATGATAAGGAAACAGCATGCACAATTGTCATAGCACAAGCTACCAAACCCCCCCCCCCCTCTGGAAAACATTTTATCATTTGAACAAGGGGAAAGAGGAGCACTGAGTCAGGTGGCAAACTGAATATTTAACATTTGACAAAGCAAACTGAATACATATTTGAGATCATGGTTTTTTTTTTGTTTTGTTTTTTGTATCCACTGTCGAGGCTTGTATGAGAGCTAACACACAACCTCACAACAAGGCGAGCAGGAGACATTAGATCTGTGAAGGGAGAGGGATGAGGCGGGGTACACGGTAAACAAGATGCACACAACACGGACATTCGGGAAGGAAAGCGGGGAATTTGAAGGAGGTGGGTTTGGGGTGGATTTACGGGGGTAGAAAAGATCTTGGTTTTGAATGAGGGAAGATATGAGGTGGTGGTGAACAGCTGCTTTGAAGACCTGGATTGAAAAGAGTGTGGAAGATTGTTCCAAAGGTGGGGAAAAAAAGAGGAATGAAAGAGTGAAGGTGAGCAGTGATTCTTGACTTTGGTAGTTTTACCAGAATGTTACTGGCAAACCTTGAGTGCCCTGTGGAAATATTGGGGGTAGATATATCTCATAAAGGGGGGGGGGTAGGCCAGAGAGGAGATGGTAGAAGACAGAAAGACCAACGACATGCCTGCGGTGAGGGCCCCAAAGACTCAGCCTCATCGTGTGAGATACTAAAGCTCCTAAATGCCTTGGTTTCCACAGTGTGTATCCGAAAGAGGGGAGAGGCAGGAGCACCAGGCCAGAGGGGAGAGCAGTACTCCATCAGGCTCCAGATGAAAGCTTTATATATTGTCAGGAGCTCAGGTGTGCCAAGGAAGGACTTTGCATGACTGAGGATACACAGTCAGCGGCTGGCTTTGGAGGACAGCTTGGAAATGTGGCTTTCCCAGAAAATATCATAGCAGCATTGTGAGACCCAGAAGCTTGAATGAAAGGACGTCTTCAAGGGGATTGTTGTTGAGAAAGTCGATTGTGGGGGGGGGGGGGCTGGTTTCCAGCGGTCTTTTCGTAGAGATGCAATGAGAGTGAAATTTGTCAGGGTTGAAAGACATGTTCCACATGTTGGACCAGTTTGTGATTTTATCCACATCTGCAGAGAGTGAAGAGGTTGTTGCTTGCCAATCTGAGTGATGACAGATGGTCTGGCAGAGGGTGGAGTCATCAGCAAAGAGATAAAGAGGATTTTCCAGAGGGTCAGAGAGATCATTGATGAAAACCAGAAAAAGAACAGGGCCCAGAACACTACCTTGAGGTACTCCAGCCTGGACAGGAATAGGGGATTAGAGAACTCTATTAAGGACCACACGTTGGTGAGAGAAGGAAGTCTACGAGCCATGAGTGGAGAAGTCCTTGGTTACTATAGAGAGTTTCGTGCGCAGGGCAGGGTGCCATCCCGTCTCGAGGGCATGTGATGTATCCAGTGAGATGGCTCTGATTTCATGTCTGGCATTGAAGATCTCCATCCATTGTTGGGAGAGCAGAAGCAGCTTATCCAGGGTAGAGTGATTTTGTCTGAATCCAAATTGATGATCGGAAATCAAGCCATTGGAGAAGAGGAAGGATTTAATGTCTGAAGAGATGATGGATTCCATAACCTTGCTGACGATTTGAAGACGTCTGCTTGGTCTGTAGTTGCAGGGATCTGTTTTTGCACCTTTTTTATGCAGAGAGGTAATGTTTGCTGATTTCCAAGCAGATGGTAGATGGCCTTGAGCAAATGAGAGGGTGAATAGAACAGAGAGGGTGAGCAAAAGCAGCAGAGCAGGTTTTTCGAACACGTGGGCTGATGCCGTCTGGACCGGTTGCAGAATCGGTCGAGCTTTGACAGCAAGCTCTCCACCTTGTCAGGAGGAAAGGACTCAGAGTCCAGGAACAGCTGGGTACGATCAGGTAAGGTGGGTACAGAAAGCGATGGGTTTAGGACACAAGATTTAGAAGCAAAATGGAGTTTAGGCATTCATCCTTTTCACGTGCAGTGTTAGCTGTGCAGCCATTTGAGGGAAGAGGGGGGGTGGAGGGGGAACATACACTAGAAACAGACTTTGACACCACCAGGATTTGGAAGAGGGAGACAGGTTTGAGAGTTCAGACTTGAGATCAGAAAGATGTTGTTTTGTGGCTCTTCTGAGGATAGCGACACACTTGTTAGAGCTTTGTATCAGGAACTGAGATTGCCTTCGGTTGGATTAGCCTTCCATGAGGCGAAGGCAAGTTGTTTCAGGACAACTTCCTCACCACAAGCTTGTGTGTACAATGGGCTGGGAGGAAGGGTGGGACTTGACTCGGTGGGAAAAATCTGACAGACACAGACACACCAAGTTTCTATGAAAGAATTCCCGGATGAATTGATGTTGGAGGAAGTCGAGATGGGAGACCAGTGTAGAAGTTTGATGGTTGCTTGAAGTTCCTGCCAGTCAGCCTGAGTGAAATGCCAGACTGAACAGCCCTGAGGTGGTTCTCTAATAACCGCCAGAAAGATGTTCACTTTGACAAGCATGTGGTCAGAAGAAACCGATTGGAGCAGAGGAAGAACAGTAGATATTTTCAGAGAAATTTGTCAAAATCAGATCCAGAAGAGATGAGTCCCGTTGGTTGAGATCCGGGTCAGAAAATTGACCGATTGAGTCAGTGCTCATGAGTGGCAGAAGTCTTTTGCTGAAGTGCTGTGGCAGGTGAGAGAGGTACCCACACCGAGCCAACTGGCATGGTGACAATTTAATCACCATATATGAGGAAGAGAGAGTTGGTAGAAGATAGCAGTTGGTCCATGTTTTCGGATAGTGAAGTGTAAATGGAGTCATCACTGTTTGGTGCAAGGGACAACCCACATATAAACATGAGGTGCAAGTGGAGTGGAAGCCAGGGGGTGTGGGGGAGTGAGGGCAGTGCATGGAGAGTGAGGAATAGAGTCTTCGATGAAGAGAGCAACTCCTCCACCAGGACGAGGCTCAGGTCTGTCATACCGGGGGAGGGAGTAACCAGGAAGAGATACAAGGGAGTCATAGACGTCTTGAAGGAGGAAAGTGTCTGTTCGGCAGATTATGTCTGGTTTGTCAGTGGCAATCTGTATGGAAAGATCTGTCAGATTTGACAAAGGCCCTGGATGTTTGAGGTCCACACTGTTAAAGAAGAGGGAGGGGAGGAGGTTTTGGGTGGAGGGGGGGGGGTAAGGAGAGTTATTGAATGATTGTGGGGGTTGCAGAATAGCTCGGGGAGAGGGCCGGATGAGGAGAAAAGGCTCAGTGGTGATGGGTTGAAGTACAGTGGGGAGTAATGAGAGAGGGCAGTTGAAGACTGGAGGAGGTGGAGTGATGAGGGTGAAGGAGGAACTTTTGTGGATGTGAGGGGGGGCAACTTTGGGAAGGGGGAGTGTGGGGTGGGGAGAGTTAAGGGAGAACGATGAGGGGGGGAGTTTTTGAGAAAGGTGAGAGGGAAGAGTGTGAAGGTTGCGATGAGAGCAGGCACGGCCAGGGTGTAAGAGGATGATGGGAGAGGTGGGGAGAGGGGAAGAATGAGAGTTGGTGAAGAAGGGAGCGGGTCGGGGGAGGTACAAGATTTGAGGGGTTCGGAAGAAGGGGAGCTGTGCTGAGAAGAAGGAAGGAGCATGTTTGTGTTGATGAGTGTTCTGATTGAGACTGAGATATCTCTGTGAGGTTAGAATGGAGCCTGCAGATGTTAGAACACCACACACACTTTGGGACAACAGAGGAGGAGCTGATACTGAAGCAGAAGATGTGGCGAGAGCGAGGAAGGATGAGGTGCAAGATGGGAGGGGTAAGGAGAGGGTATAACGGGTGAGGGATTAGGATGAGGAAGATTTAAGTGGATGGGGGTGAATTGGCACTGAAGTTGTAAAAAAAAGGACGATTGAACGAACACTAACACGAACACGTACATGCATTGCGAACTGGGATTTTTAAGTCTGAGATGCGATTAAAGACATTAAGTGGGTGATTCAATATAGGCAAATTTAGAGAATGGAGAAATGAAACGTTGTAATGCTTGGACTTTTGAGACACGGGATGAAGGAAAGGCCGAATTGAAAACAGCCTTTTGAAGAAGAAGAAAAAGAAGAGTAGTGAATTATGATACATGACCAAGAACCACATGTGTGAAAGGAAGTTGTAACATTTTGAGACTTTTTTTTTTTAAATATCTTTTTCTTTTTTGATAAAGATTACGTTTAATTAGGAAAAGAAAAGGTTGAAGAGAAATCGTGTTGGTGTTGGTAAATTTGCATCCAAACGCAGAAGGAAGCTGGTATTTTGACAAGTTACTGGAAGAAGAAGGGGGTGGGGGAGTAGAGAAACGTAACAAAAGGTGTCACGTGAGAGGTTAAAAGAACAAAGAATATATATATATATATATATATATATATATATATTTCATGATAAGGCAAAGGAAACGTTGAAAAAAAAAAATCGTGAATGTGGGTTGGCAAAAGTCGTAGATGGTAGATCGGGAGATCGGTAGAAGGAGCGAGATGAGTCGGTACAGGAAGTCATGTGGTGACTTGGGGTACAACGTCGGGGAAAAGGTATTTTTTTGTGTTTTCTCATATTTCACGACATGAAACGGAGGGTATCGTTGAGGGGGAGTTGGATAGGAGGAGGGTGGAAGGGAAAAGTGGAGAAAATAAAAACTGATGGTAATAAGGAGAAAATACAATGAGCAATCGCACACACAAACGGGAAGGAGGGCAGGCCTCAAGGAAATGCGATATGAAAATACGACGAAAACTCAACAATTAGCGCAAGTGTTTACGCAATACCGAATTAGAAACGCAGGAAACAGAGATAACAAAAACAACCGGAAGACGTGTCTGAGAAAGTCGGCAGAGACCCTGAAGAGGAACCGCCACCGTCGCTCAAGAACCGGAAGTTAATCGATGCTTTGAAAATGCCGAGCAATTCGTGCATTATGGTGTTGAGAAGTTGTGGGTGGCCAGTCGGAGGATACAAATGGATAATGGATGATGATACCGAAAATTTATATGCAATGTACTCGTACATTTGAGTAAAGTGTTGGATTTTACCACAGTCGGTGATGTATTCGAGGTAGATTTTGGCTATTCGGAGGAATTCTGCAGCAGACGGACCTTGCTTTGCTTCTGGAGATCTATGGCTTCGAGAAAAAGCTTTCACGTCACAAAAAAAAAAGTCACCAATGAAAGGGTTCCACTGCCCAAAGTTTATGATATTGATCAAGCATAAAAATTTGTTGGTGAATGTTGGAGATTCGTAGTGTTCACCCCTTACTCCCCCTCCCAGAATTGCCAAAGTTGATGATATCTTGTGTTTAACACAAGTTAATGATTGTCGGGAAACTTATTGAGTTGTAGTACACACACGTGCATTGATGGATTTGTGTGTGGCACGAGGTCTCATCCTGCAATCAGGAAAAATGGTTTATGATAATGGGGTTTCAGAAATTTGTATGGAGGGTGGGAGCTGCTGCCCTTTGTAAACTGTCTGTCGGATGCTTCCTGAAACTCTTGGTCTGTGTGTTTGCTGCTGCTGTTGGCTGTGGTATAGATTTCCCACGTGCACGCTGTCCGGTGGTGCTTTCTCCATTACTTTATCGAGAACACCCCGACTTGCTGGCAGAGCGACTCCTGCCCGACACACCCAGCATGGCCAAAACACCTATGGAAGCTTCTCTTGCTGATCTAATGCAGGAGGTTGGATATAGCTGCTGTGCAAGGTAAGCTGCTGTGATTCGTGGTCACTTGATCCTCTTGTACTTTGCCGAGTTATCGATTTTTCTTTTTTGAAGTTTTATTTTCAGTATGCACATGATACGATGCTTGGATATCATGTTTGACTTTCTTCCTTGACTGACCCACCACTTGCTTCCAGTATTGAAGAATGCCGCAACCTGATAGTGGAGTTTGGGGCCAGGGAAGTGAATGCCACACAGGTGGCACGTGTACTGAGTATGATGGCTGGGACTCACTCTAGCCTCACAGATGGAATGCCCTTGCAGGTACGGCTGGACCTCTGTGCAAAATTGCCATATTTTTTCGGGAATTATTTTACTACAATGCACGCATAGTGCAAATCAAGGTTGAGCAGTTGGTTCACTGTCTATTTTATCTATCATCCTATGATTGAAGAATGCTTCATTTCAATGGAAAGTTATATGTTGAACACTGTGGGACACGATTCTGAACATGAATCTACAGTTAAACAGTACTTTGGATTTGGCAAATTGTACTGTCTTGTCCTGAGTGCACATACACACAGAGAAGCGAGGGAGTTGCTCTGTCTGGCTGGCAGTAAAACAACATTGAAAATTCCAGAAAGGAAACTTTCTGTTTTTACAGGATGTCATAAATAACACAAACAGGCAGAACAAACCAATGTAATGTGTGAAAGAAAGTGGTGTAATAGAGGGTGCATCAGTGGCAGTAAACATCTGATTCAATGTTTGTTTGTTTTTCTTTCAGCCTTTAAAACCTTTATTTTATTTCAGTTTAATTATATATTTTAACACGAGAACGCAAATCACCTTGTTTGCACGTCCAAAAGCCTTCAGTTTAGCAATACGTACTTTGGAAACTTGTACGCCATCTCGACAATTCAAATTTGCCATGCTCTCTGAAGATGGAGTAACAGTGAGATTTGGACAAAAATGGCGATGCCTCGTGATGCAGCCACAGAGCTAACTTCGTCCAAAAGATCGTTTTGTTGAGTACATCTTTCTCTCAAAGATCGTTCCAAAATCGTCAGTTTCTCAAAGCAGAGTTCCCACCTTCTTTTTCTCAAGACCACAGCACAAGGTGTTCTATGAAGGCTCTAATTGCTTCTAAAATTTTCTTTGTGTAATTTTTACATTTGCTGTGTACAGATTACTTTAATACGATTTTAATTGATAAGGCGTTTAGTTTAACCTTCCATAGTCGTTTCTGAGCACTGCTGCATTTTCTTTCTTTTCTTGTAGTCAATTTGTGGCCCAGGAGGGAGCATCTGGAGTGATGGAAAAGACAAGGGTGAAGCAGCTCAGGCACACACCTGGAATGTGGAGATGTTTATCGAAGTTGTCAAAGATCCAGTAAGTACAAGCATTGATCAGTATGGTTTGTTAGAAAATGTGCTGTACCCTTTGTTTGGTTAAAAAAAAAACATTTATTTTTAAAATATGAAATCTTGATGGTCCAAATTGCCTCTTCTTGTGAATTAATTTTACTTATTTGGACTTTATCTGTTTTCTCATTAATTGTCTTGGTACCGGCATCATGATACTTGCCTTGGCTTCATTGCACACAGCAAAAACTGCATCATCTTTACAAAGTTTCTGTGATTGTTATCTGTACTATAAAAGCGCTACGTGTGTGCGTGCGCCGCATTGCGTCGCCATTTTCTCAGACATGACCAAACGGATCTTCCTTAAAGTTTCAGAGGTTCATAAATGAGTGCTGTGGAGTGTTTTAGGGGAAAAAACTTTTGCAAACATTTTTGTTTCTGACAATTTTTGTTTTTATTTGACAGATATATTTGCTTGAAGCAAATGTATTTCCAACATGTATCTGACACTCGTCGTTTCGTTGTGATAAATGCGCAATATATTTAAATTGAGGCAATAAAATGTATTGTGCACTTGGTGGTAAAGTGGATATTCTTAATATCCCGTGTTAATTGTCCCGTGTTTAATTCTTACCCCGTGTGTGCGAAGCGCAGAGTGGGATGAAGCAGTTTGTTCACTCTGGCTGTTTGTCTGTCCACAAATGTCAGTTTATGATTGAGGAGTTTGAGTCTGCCTGTCTGGCAGTCAAACAAAATTGACAATGATTCCAAACACAGAACGTACTGTTTTCCAGGACATCATGAAGGACACAAATGGGCACGAATAACAAATGTGTCATGTTAAATAAGTTGGTGTGAAATACATTGCATCAACGACAGTAAACTTGTGAATTTTTTTTTTCTGCAACATTAATATCTTTACTTAAATTTGTTTCTATGTACTTTTGAACACTGTCGTGTACAAATTGCCTTTTTTAGCGCTTTCAAAATCCTTCCGGTTCGCAGCACTTGAACAAGATATTATGGCAGTTTACATTGTCTCGACCAATCAAATTTTCTGCTCGCAGATCCTGCCCATATTCTGCTTTTGTTTTTATTTTTATTTTTTCTCAACACTGTACAGGGTAAGTTGTTCTCTGAACTCTCTAGTTCCGTATGTAATACGGTTATTTTTTTAGTTTTTTTTTTATTTGTTTCTGCATAAATTTTATCCAGAAGTTGGGGGTGCATATTATACTTGATAGCAAATCATTTTAAAAATTACTATTGTTTTTTTTGCAGAGATTTCTGAACTATAATGCACACATGCAAAGGAGCCACATTTAAAGAGGATTTCTGTCATGAGTTGGGTGTATTCTTAAATTCACCTTGTGAAATCAAGAGGCCTCACCCTCTTTCAGCATTGAAGGAAGTGTCAGTACTTGACCGTAAATAGCCAGCTCTGGGCTTTATTGTGATCGGCTTCGATTTCATGGTGTATTTTTATGTCGACATTGTAAAATCAAAACGGCCATCTTAATTCGCACACAGTGATGAAATTTCACAATTGGTTTTTGAGAGTGTTTGTTTGCCGGCCATGATTACAAACGTAGCAAGCACAAAGGCGGCGGCTGCTCTAACATTCTTGTCATTGAAAGGGTTACTTTGACCACAGTATTGCAAAAGTCTAGTTGTATTTTAACCATTATTTTATACATTATTATAAAATTATGGAAGTCCTTTCTTGGACTGTCTTCACTGGTCCGCCCCGTAAGGCCTCGGTCCACGGTTGAATGTTACGAGTTTTATTCCACATACTGCGACTGAGTGGCAGCCGGTCCAGGATTGGTTCTTGTCCACAAATGTTAACTTGTCGTGAATGTTTGACGCGCTTTCAAGAGAATGTACCTTCACCATCACCACTTTGTTGTTGTGTCTGTTGCTGATGCAGATTGAGAGTGTGATTTGGGAACTTATTCTCTCCTTGTTTTTTGTTTTTTTTTCACCTTGTAGAATTTGCACATAAACTTCAAGGAGGTCATGTACGAGCTGGACCACCCTGGCTTCCTCCTGAAAGATGCCAAAGGGCTGCAGGTGGTCGTTTATGGCATTCAGAAGGGATTGGGCATGGACGTGTTGTTTCCTGTGGAGCTCGTGTACCGACCGTGGAAGTGCACAGAGGGACAGGTGAGTGTTGAAAGAGGTACCTACAAATTCAGTCGTGGCTGCAGTATTTTAACTCCCATTTGAGCTCCAAATATCTCAACCGTTCATCGTGAATAATACTCTCATCATTGCTCTGCCCGTGTTGTGTTCTCTATTTCCATTCTCAATCGATCACCTCCAAGGATTTTTTTTTTTTCAATCAAACGGTTCAATCTCATTCTTCTCTCCAGGTCTCCAATATGGCTGTTCACCACTGTCAGATCATCCTCCATCCAGAATGATTATCTTTTCTACCCCCTGTTAAACCCACCCCTAATTTCCAGTTTTTCTTTCTTAAGAGTTTGCTTCTTTATCCATCTTATCCACCCCTTGCATTTTCCCCTACCCCTCATCGTTGCCCACATCTTTTGTAGTCCGTCTCCATATATACTGTTCCTCGGCCCTGCTGTTGGCGTTTCCCATGTCTCTCTCTGCTATTCATTTTGACCTGTTGCTTCCTGATCTGTGTTCTAGCTCTTCCATGAGCCTTGACTTTGTATACAAAATAAGCCATCGCATCTCAAGTCTCGTTTTTATAACTATTTGTTTCAATAGACTATGCTGAAAAGTTATTTTGCATTGGTTGATTGTGAAGGCAAATTTCATTCAAGCGAACATACAAAGAGAAGAGAGGATTTTTCAAGTTTTCTTGAGTTTGAATGTCGCTTTAAAATTAGCGAATCAAAATTCATCACCATTTCCAAACTTTGTGCTTCGTGGCTTGCACTCTGTTTAATGGAGTGCTTTGTTCTGAGCAGAAGTATGGCCGAGAGGTATATACACGCTCGCCTCGAGCCAAAGTTTGAATCCTCAAGTTAGAAGCATCAGATGTATCTCTTCGATTCATCTTTTCTCTCTCATGCCACCTCGTATTTAACTTTTAATTTTTCGTGCGACTTCAATTGAGATCAAACATATCAGTGCGATGGATGGAGGCACATCCATCGACTCATTCATGTCGTATTATATTGTCTCGTTCCTTTTATTCTGACGAGTCATTGATAGTCATGTGGTTCTTGACTCGTTTTGAAAATGGTTTGCAGTATGTACACTCTGACACTGCAATTTGCTTCAAAATAACGTGACACGTGGTTCTTTAATAAACACAGTATGTCTGCTGAAAGAATGTGAAACACTTTAGCAGTGATTTATCTGAAACGAACCCTAACTCGAATACTTTGTAATGGAAGGCAAATTAACCCTTCGAAGCTTTTGTCGGTACGCTGTGTGTGCCCTTGTGAATGTTTATCTCAGAATATCGTTTTGTGTTGATTTATTTATTCGTGAATACCGATGGCATCCTTTGCTCTGATTAGTTGGTTTTTCTTTCAGCTCTCGTTCATCCAGAATTCGCTTTTGAACCCTGATATATTCTGCTTCGCTGACTACGGCTGCCACCCAGTAGTGACTGACATATTGAAAGCTCCGCCAGAAGAAGACAATCGAGATATCGCCACTTGGTGAGTGACCACACGACTTTTCATCGTTCCGGTTGTTGCGGTGAAGGTTCACGGTTGTAATGATGACGTGTACAGACAAGTTGGGGAAGGATATGAGACCGCCAAATCGACAACATCAGTGTTGTGAGAATCTGGGCTCGAGTCTGGCAAAATTTAGCATATTTATTTCTCATTTCAAACCAAAAGCTTGTTGTGTTATCATATTGAAATGAATTTCAGGCATGCGAGTGTGCATCCTGCACTTGAATGTTCAAGATCTGTGATTGTCTCTGATTTATAATGCATGTACACCATCCTCTTGTAGTAATGTCAAGTTGTGATGCAACTTGACACAACACATAATACGTCAATGCAATGTGTTGTGACCATAACTTGTTTAGAAGCATCTGATGTTTCTCTTCTGCTGGTGTCCCCTCTTTGTCCCTCTCTTGGCCTCTGTCTCTCTCGACCTTCAATTATCTCTGCCACTGAAGGTGGGCTGATCTTATGTTTTCACCTTGTCCATTTGTCTATGAACAGTACATCTCAAAAAATTGTAGATGGGTAATGACAAAAAGAGGTGGATGAGTTGGTTAAGTGACGATAACAAGCCAATTTGATTTTGGTTCAGGTCCGGATCCAGATTCGGCTCATCGGTGGGATAGAAAATGTAAACTGTTCAGTGTCGTGGAGGTGTGCTCTACTGAGTGCCGTTCCAGTTATTTCATGCACCCCCAATGTTGTTTGCATATCCTGTCAGACCCTGATATTAGCGGTTCTGCTATTTCGCAGACCCCACGTATTTGCGGTTCATAAAATGTGACCTGCCACTACATTTGTGGCCATGTGCTTTGCATATTCTCGGTTTTTTTTCGCCGTTTTTTGTGGGTGTATTCGTGTTTTTTTTGGGGGGGGGGGTGGGGCTGTGGGTGTATTCGCGGTTTTTCTGACCGAGATTTGCGGCCCTGTGCTTCATTTATTTGTGTTTTTTCAGGGGATTTTCGATTTTCAATTATGAATCTCATACCGCCAGGAACATATAGGCATCGGATCTGGAATATAGAAGGCGTCGGATGTGGAACATTATTCCCAGAAAAATAACCATCCCAATGAAATGCAACATTGTTTGCAACATTTCTTTAAAGCGTACAATTTTACAAACTTTTAATTTTTATAACGAGCAGTCTGGTTCTAACTATTTACAATCCAAAGTGATGTTTACCTGTCACCGAAGGTGGTTGGAGGTTGTTTTTACCCCCGTCTGGCTGTTTGTTTGTTCGTCTGTTTGTGAACAACATATCTCAAAAAATTGTGGACGGATTTGGTCGAAATTTTGTGGAGAGCTTGGGTATTTGACACCGACGAAATGATCAGATTTTGGTGAAGATTTGGATCCGGATCTGGATCTGAGAATTTTTAAAGTGACTTTTCACCACTGAGATGGGGCCGAAAAACGACATGTAGCAAGATGTCTCAAAAAGTTGTGGATGGAAAATAAATCGTAAACATCGTAAAACCAGATTGAATGCTCTTTAACTTGCCATAATGCATGCTGATATTCATGGGGGTGACTTTTCTCACAATAGTTTGAAATTTTCACCCCATCCTTGATTTTTATTTTTATTTATTTATTTTTTTGGGTGTTATTTTGGAACTTTTGAAGTCAGATTTGCCCACCACCTCCATGTATTTTGAGCCCTTCTCTCTCTCTGTCTCTGTCTCTGTCTCTCTCTCACCCAAGCCTCTTACTTGCGGCTTTCTGCTCCTCTCCTCTTTTCCTTTTTGTGCCCTTGCTCGCTTCCTAACTGTGACTGAATCTCTGCCTTTTTAGCCTCTCTCCATGTGTTTAAAAATAAAAAAATGTTAATTAAAAATATTTTATATATATATATATATATATATATATATATATATATATATATATATATATATATATATATATATATATATATATATATATATATTATTCGTGAGTGGTATTTTGTCCCAAGTCTTGCACAGTGTGGATGACCAGCTTTGTTTAATATAATAAGAATGAATTTTGTAAGTTGAGTTCATGCTGACTCATTTCTGACGTAATTCTGTTTGAAACAGCACTAATCCACTCACTACTGTGTGGGTCTCTTCAAACAATGCTGCGATTTTGAAGCTTTTCATTTTTACAACTTGTATAGTACAAAGTCGTGTGAATGCTCTAACCCTTATGCCATCAACTTTGGTGAATTCAAAAAAAATTTTCCACTCTTATGTTGTAAGCCACGACCTACATGCGAATAATTTAACTTCGTTAATTAAAAATTTTTATCCTTTGCTCTCTAATCCATGATTATTGTGCATGTTTTTCAAATGAAATGCGATTCCACCTGGTGACCAGACTTGCTGCTATAGTTAACTTGACTGATTTCCCACAGGAAGTCACTTGACCTGATTGAGAGTCTCCTGAGGCTGGCTGAGTCTGGCCACTATGAACAAGTGAAGCAGTTGTTTAGCTTCCCCATAAAGCACTGCCCAGACCTGCTCATCCTGTCGTTGCTGCAGATCAGCAGTTCATGGAACACTTTACGTCACGAACTCATCTCGATGCTCATGCCTGTATTTTTGGGCAACCATCCAAACTCTGCAATCATACTGCACTATGCTTGGCATGGACAGGTTGTTGACAGAACAAGTCTTTTTTTTTTTTCTTCTTCCTTTTGCCTTTACTTTGAACCTCTTCTCTCATATTAAAAAAATTCCTTCTTTAGCTTCAACTAAGAGTTTTTGTTTTGTTTGTTTGATTTTTGCCCACTGTATTGCAGGGCCAGTCTCCAGCTATTCGACAGTTGGTGATGCATGCTATGGCAGAGTGGTATATGCGTGTGGAGCAGTATGATCAAACTCGTCTTTCCCGCATTCTTGATGTGGCACAAGATCTCAAGGTAAGTGCTGAAGCACCTTCCCCCCTCTCTCCTCCGGCCACTGACAGTGCCATTATGTTGTATTGTGACGATGTCAAACATCGTGCAGCATTTATGCGCTTACTTTTGATCAGTCTATTGCAGGTTTGATTTCCCCACTTCACCCGATTCTACACTGTTTGATTGGTTGCAGGCATGGTGTTAACCACGTATGGTGTAAATGTGGATTTCAATTTTTTTTTCTATTTTGTATTGTGAAATGTCATCTTGATATTCTTAATATAATGGAGCTGATGCTTTTATGGCTTTTTCTTGTTGCGATCGTGACCTGGATAACTAAGGTGGGCGTGTCGCTCAATACCCCACGGATGGTACATATGGGTAGATTTGGATCTGTACGGACTCTTTGCGAGTGTATGGACATGCCATGCCTATTACGGGGTGCCGTGGTGGCAAAGTTTCATCCCGTATCTTAAGGCGCTGTCACACCATGACGATTTAGCCAGCAATGGCAACGTATAAAAATGTATGTAAAACGTTGGCGTACGCTGAAATTTTGATGTTTTTTTTAAGTTTTGGTCGTATTCATAACGTGTTGGTCGTATGCATAACATATTAGTAACTGGCACAGAACGTTTTCGTTGTCTTGTAGATAACTTATACCAACGAATGCTTAGCCTGTTGTCGGCGTTCACAACCTATGCCCAACGATAGTTTAACTTAGGCATAGCGCGCTGCACGTATCGCTGACGAACTCATGGCGTAGCCTGTTAAAAAGCTGCCGCACGCCAATTTAAATCATAACCGCCTGAAAATTGAAAGCGTCAACCACGCAGTCACACCTTGACGATTTAGCCAGCGCATGCCGACCGATGAAAAATTTGCCGAACCAAGCTTGTACACGTCGAATACGTTATGGGTAAGTTGTGTATACGTTAAGAACATGCTGAAAATAGTTGAAGTATGCTGTCATATTTCGTGGTAAGTCTCGTACATCGTGAAATTTCAAGCATGCTGAAAATTTTACGACTTACTCGCCGTATTGCTCACACGTTCTGATACGCTGGCCATAAGTTGTAGGCACGTTATGCGATCGTTGACACACGTCGACACACGTCGACACACGTTACTTGTAAGTTACTCATAAGTCGAAACACGTCGAGGTAATGTTTAGCATACCCGAAACTTATTTTGTCCGTCAAGGCACATTTTCTTTTTTTCTCCTTGGCTCCGTGATGGCACGTGAAGAAATATCTGAAATTGTTGTTGTTGTTTTTTTTTATTAGTCTATCACAAATTTTAAAATATATTTGGACATTTGCTCTTAAGTTTCAACGTCAACATGTCAATATCCTCAAACAGAAAATATTCACAGAGGAGGAACTAAGAATAAGACATGAGCAAACTGAAGAGGCAATCTGACGTGACGTAACGGCACGTGACGAAATATCGGAAGTTATTGTTTTTGTTTTTTCAAACGCTGCCAATACGCCATTATACGGTAGCTGTAAATTAGAAACATGTTCAGTAAGTTCTGTAGTCGTCCGGAAGACGTCAATATGCGTTGGAGGTACGTTACACAGAGGTTAAAAGCACGTTACTCATAGGTTAGAAATAAGTTTTGGATACGCCAAGCATTACCTCGACGTGTTTCGACTTATGAGTAACTTACAAGTAACGTGCCTCGACGTGTGTCAACGATCGTGTAACGTGCCTCCAACACGTTACTCATAGGTTATAAATAAGTTTTGGGTACGCTAATCATTACCTCGACGTGTTTCGACTTATGAGTAACTTACAAGTAACGTGTGTCGACATGTGTCAACGATTGTATAACGTGCCTACAACTTATGGCCAGCGTATCAGAACGTGTGAGTCATACGTTGGCATACGTCGTAAAATTTCAAGCATGATAAAATTTGAGGACAACCGCAAAGTACAACGATGAAAGCCAGCGTATCACGACATATGGCAGTGTTTTTCAGCGTGCTCTTAACGTATACAAAACTTACCCATAACGTATTCGACGTGTGCCAGCGTTTTAGACAAATTTTTCATAAGTCGGCATACGCTGGCTTAATCGGCAAGGTGTAACTGGGCCTTTATCCTCGTGCCTGTTCCTAAATTAATAGGTCATTGGGTTTGCTTTACAAAGGCTATATGTTTCTCTTTGTGAGTTTCAAAGCAAAATATATTTGATAACGCCCGATTTTCTGAGGCATTTGCCGTATTAACGTGTTGTCTAAATTAGCGAGCCAAATTTTTTTTCCCCACCCATCATATATGCAGCTGTTTATAAAGAGTACTGTTTGTGAACATCTCCCTGAAACGTGTATTTAAATATGACGTTTTTTTTCTTCGGTGAAAGCTCAAGGTTTCTGGGTTGTATTGCAATACATAGTCGTTGATAATCACACTGGCTCCAACCTGCCGATTCCCGAAAAGTGTGTGTGGTTTTTTTTTTTTTTTTTTTTTTGTTTTGAGTTTGGTCAGCATCCACCTTCATTTCGGTAAGGAGTCACGATTCATGGACCAAGCTGTGAAGTTTTCTATTTTCAAACTTTTGTGCCTAGTGCTCTCTTCAGGATCGTCACTGAGCCCTGGACAGCTTCCAAATGTAGTTTGTTTGTTATAATATTCCCAGGGATGGTTTTTAGCTCACTTGTAAAGTTGTTCCGGGGAGCTTATGGGATGGCGCGTCGTCTGTTCATCCACAAATACTTGCAACTTCTCAGAAACTACACATACGATTTCAAGAGGGGGGTTTACAGAGGGAGTTTGAGGGGGATGGTGGGTGGGGGAGTGGGTTACCTCCACAAAGAGGTATTTGCTTTCTTCTCAAATGATACACACAATTCCGATGGAAGTTCACGACAACCTTCATCACCCTGACGTACCAAAGTTTGTTCATGACATGAGAAAAAATCTGGCTCTAAGGGGGGGTTTCCCCCCAAAATATGTATTTGCTTTCTTCTCCAAAACTACACACGCAATTCCAATGAAATGTGACCACGATCTTCACCACCCATGATGTACTAAAGTTTGTTCACGACATTCAAAAAAAATTGGGGCCTCGGAGGGTGTATGGGGAGAGGGGGGGGGTTGCCCTCTAAAATATGCATTTGCTTTTTTCTCAGAAACTGCATACACAATTTCAATGAAACTTGACCACAACCTTTTTCACCCATGGTGTACCAAGGTTTTTTTCATGGCATTAAAAAAACAAAAAACCCAGAGGTATTTACTTTCTTCTCCATTGGATATTTTGTGGGTCATCCATGCCTACCAGTGGTTGCCTGGTTATCTTATCCAGCCATGACCAAGTGAGCACCCAGGGGTACTGCCCCTATGTTTAATATCTCAATGAGGTACTTTGTCATCATTCCTGTCGGTCCAGCTTTCACTGATACAACTTTGGCATTCTTCAGCTTCCAGGATCTTATCACTTCATTTTTGAGATCATGGTGCTTGGTTATTTTCTTGATTTCTGCATTGTTTTCTCCAAATCACTGGTATTAGCACCTCAATAAGCAGTGCCTTCTTCTTTTTCTTTTTTTTTTCCTTTGTACCTAATAATGATATCATCTGGTGGTCACAACGCTTTGTTTTCGATGTCCACGCTCGATGGGATAATTAGTTCGTATGTGAGCGGAAGATACTTCCATGTTTTCAGTGATTACTTTTGGTTCATGTTCCCACAAATTTTCTGGGACTGGGACATCAAAGTTTTTGCGGATTACATTGTAAACTCTGTTGTGTTGTCGTGTGGACAACTGTTCTGACATGAGTTTGTTTTTGTGTGTAGAACATATAATCTTTACAAACCCCACCTCCACTCCGCACCTTTCTCTTCTTTTTTTTTTTTTCTCTGTCTCTCTGTCTCTCTGTCTCTCTGTCTCTCTGTCTCTCTGTCTCTCTGTCTCTCTGTCTCTCTGTCTCTCTGTCTCTCTGTCTCTCTGTCTCTCTGTCTCTCTGTCTCTCTGTCTCTCTGTCTCTCTGTCTCTCTGTCTCTCTGTCTCTCTGTCTCTCTGTCTCTCTGTCTCTCTGTCTCTCTGTCTCTCTGTCTCTCTGTCTCTCTCTCTCTCTCAGCCCCTCCTTGCATACATCCCTCCCATGGTATAACAACGTTTGGTGAGGCATAGCTCTCACCACTGCCCCCCCTTCCTCCCTCCCACGGTATAGCAACGCTTGGTGAGGCATGGCTCTCTCCACGGCCCCCGCCACCCCCAGCTTCCTCACTCCCTCCCACGGTATAGCAACGCTTGGTGAGGCATGACTCTCCCCACCGCCCCCTCCCCCCTTCCTCAATATACTACCCATCAGTGAAGCAAAACGTGTGTGTGTACGTATATACATACATCGTGTAAGCATACGGACCGTGCTTTCGCATTCTCAGGTTGCTCACCTGCATTTGATTTTTCATTCATTTATTTGTTGTTTTTATTTATTTATATTTTTTTCATTTTCGGATGCTTTTTGACGGTTCAGATTTTTCTTTTCTATCGCCCTCCCCTCGCCCCCTTCTGTATTGGTTTCGATGTCTGTTGGCACACAAAATGACTGTGCTTCCCCATTGTTTTGTTTTCCTTTTTTTTCTTTGTTTTTTTTTTTTTTAAAGGACGGGGGTGGAGAGAGGTGGGGTCATGATTTTATCATCATGGCCTGTGAACAACTCTGGTTCTTGACCATGGAGTTGATCCCTTATAATTGTATTTTCATGATGCTGGTGCTTTCCTTATTAGTCTAGATTCATTGCCATGAGTCTATACATTGCATTGAAGCAACAATGGTGAAGTGCATGATTACTGCCGATTTGTGTGTCGAATATGTTCACATGGTTGCTCTTTATTTCTCCCCCGGATTCATTACAGGCTCTCTCAATGTTGCTGAATGCCACGCCATTTGCGTTTGTTATTGACCTGGCCGTGCTGGCATCGCGTCGGGAGTATCTGAAGCTGGACAAATGGCTAACGGACAAGATACGGGAGCATGGTGTGAGTTGACTTTTGTAGACGTAAATTTATGGTTTTTTTTGACTTTAAGTGTTTTCACACGCACTCTTTAAGTGTGATGTCTCTACATTAGCATAGCAGTCCTGATAAAACAGGCATCAAGTCTACCAGCAATGAAACGGCTCAGGATTTCTCTTGGGGCACAGGGATGATCAATTTGAATATAGAACTGTAAGTAAAGTACATGAGGTTGTAACTTGCTTTCCTGATTTGAACCATGTGCAACTCTTTTGCCACAGAAAGGTAACATTTAATTTGTTTTATAAGTTTTGTTTTCAGTTGAAAATAATGCAGCGACTGTGCACAATAAGTTAGGGATGTTCCCATTGAAGTGTGTGTGCACGGGTACCTCATCTTCTGGTGTCCTCCATTGTTGGCAAAATATCAAAATTATTGCCTTTACAAATTGTTTTGAAAAATTTGGCAGAGGAGCCAAAATCATTCGAGCTCTAATTTCTGTGAAATTTAAAAGGACATCAGGTATTTTTACCTGTCGCTTTGCTGATTGATTTGATCAAAAGAAAACATGCACTTCATAAGCATTCTGTTGTATTCACTGTATCGTTTGCCCGAGGTCATCTTCTATTTGCTTGGAAGTTATCCAACATAATCTTCATCAACCATCCTTGCTCCTTCTACCTGTATCTGGCACAAGCAAAAATCACTTCCGCTTCGCTGCAAAGCTCAGTATTGGATGCTTTGGTTTGAACCTCCGCTTCAAATGAGTGAAATGTAACATTTTGAAAATTTCGAATTATTCTCTGATTTCAACATCGCCGTCATGCATGTTATCAAGTTTATTTTATTTTTATTTTTAACTTTCTTCATGCAAGAAGAAGGTTATTTGTAATACCGGATACCTTGGACGATGTGATATAGATGTGCTATAGTTTTGAGTGGTTGCACAGCACAAATCAGGACACAACATAAAGGGAACAGCAGGAGAAAGAGGAAACACCAACAACAGGGTGGATGAAGAAAGTAGGTGGAGATGGACAAACAAGGGATGCAGGTAACTGAGGGGTAAGGGAGAACACAAAGGGTGGACAATATGGATACAGAAGCAAAATTGTGTTTGTCATTCTGTCAAGGTCTGAGGAGAGGGAAGAGGCTGCTGCCTATCTGTCAGAAGGATGAGGGATGTCATCAACAAAGAGATTAAGAGATTAGGAGTAAGATGGGGCCAAGAGCACTGCTTTGGGGTACTCCAGCCTTGACAGAGAGAGGAGATGGAAGGGTTCCATTGAGGGCCACATGTCTGTGAGTGTGGAGGAAGTCAGTCATCCAAGAGTGGAGGTTTGCCTTTGATTCCATTGGCAGACAGTTTGGAGAGCAAGGCAGGATGCCAGACTGCATTAAAAGTTTGAGAGATGTCCAGAGACAATCCTGATCTCATGAATGATATTGTTGTGAATACGCGCCCGCCGGCGTGCGAACGGCCACGTAACTCGAATCGCGGCACGTCGCCCACCGGACGGACAATTCCGTCGTGACCCTCTTGGACTAACGCCGGGAACTAGTCACGGGTGGGCCTTTCGGCCTCACCACGATCGTGCCAATCGGCCCCCCGCGTAGGATAGGGTTGTTCGCCAAATTCGACCTACCTAAGTACCCACACGGAGGGTAGACCAGGCGATCGCACCTCGCCGCAGGTCGACTTCGGACACGGGCCACTTTAAGCGACCCGTTCCGTACTATCGGGATAACCGAGCGGTGTTATCGTCAACCTCGACGGTTCCGATTAATTATTGGACGTATTTAGGCCACGACCAACCCTTTACGTGAAGTAAGATAGAGATTCAATTATAAGAAAAGACGAAGCGAAACGGGAAAAACAGTCCAACATAATTCACATTTATTCCGCGGCAAACGGAAAGCACACATATACAATTACAACAATTATGCACCAAAAGCAAATGTAAAAGAAACCCAACAATTATGCACCAAAAGCAAATGCAACAAAAGAAACACAATGCAGATCTACTACCGACTACGCGAGCACACGGCAACACTTACACAGTTTTACTTTACAGACGGCGCCGACAACACATATACTCCAAAGCAAAAGAAAAAGGGGTCACCCTCAACTACAAAGGGGCAGACGGGCCTGGGGCCGAGACCGCGTCGAGCCTACCTGTCTGGTGATGAGCCGCAAAATGGCGGCGGCGCCCCGACTCCGCGCTCCTCCGCGGGCCTCGCTGGCACTGCCTGGAATGGGGTGGGAACGGGGCCCCCCTTTTCGCACTATCTCAGCGCGGGGGGGGGAAACGGGGGGGGGGGTTGTTGATGCTCTGGGGAAAGAGGATTGCTGGCTTGCTTGGGTCCCGCGACGAGCGACTCCACTGCGCCCTCGACTGCGTTCCCGGCTTCTCCTCTCTGCAGCTCCCCGACAGACTCCGAACCCCGACAGACCGACTCTCCTCCAGACCCGTCTTGACTGCTGCTGCCACCACAACGCGCCCGAGCCCGGAACAGAAACTCTCTACTCCAACTCGAGCCCGAAACAGAAACTCTTCTCTCTCTCGGTTCGCCCCGCGCTCGGCGCTTTATAGTCAGCAGGAGAAACCATATGCAGATTTTCGGATCAGGATCGGCTCGGTGGCGGAGCCACGCTCGCCCATTGGACGGAGGAAAAGTGGGCGTGAATCATTCCTGATCCTCGAATTTGCATATATCGATTCGACTCCGACGCGCCTGGAGGCGGGGCCAAATCGCCCCGTGCTCGCTGATGGGACGGAACAGAAGTGGGCGTGAATCATTCCTGATCCGACTTCCCCGGAAAGGCCGCTTTTTGCACCCGCTGCTCGGCGCGCGCCCTGTACGAGTCCAGGATCGGTGCCCACAAGCGGTGCGGGAATGGCGGCAGAAGGAGGAGAGGTGGAGGTGGTGGAGGGTTTATTGTGGTGGTCCCTGGCCACGGTGACGCTTGGAATGGCGGTGATGCGATGATTGCGAGAGCGAGTTGTGACGGTAAAGGTCGTGGCTGTTGGCGTTGTTGTTGTTGTGAAGCGGCGTTGCGGTTGGTGCTTGTTGTGTGATGGCGGTTGAGACGTGGTTGGCTCAAAATAATGATAGAACAGAAAAACGGCTATCTTAAAGGGTCGCAGCCCGAATGAATGACATTTATTCCCTCTAAACAACGGGTTTGGGCTAACTACACATGTACTTACAGAGATATCTCACCTACGGGACCTGAATGGTGGTTTGCGAATTTCCTCAACCACAACAATATTGAGGGCTTCCATCATTGTTGGGAGAGTATAAGCAGCATGTCCAAGGTAGAGTGACCATGTCTGAATCCAAATTGATGATCTGAGATGTTAGAGAAAAGGAATGATTTTATGTCATCTGCGATGATGGATTCCATGATCTTGCTGATGATTGAAAGTACAGTAAGATAATTGGGATGCAGTTTAGGGAATCTTTTTTTGCACATTTGTTGTGTGATGTTGTGATGTTGGCTGATTTCCAATTCCTCAGGTTGATATAGGAGGCCAGTCCTGAAGTGTTAAAGAAATAAAGAAAAGTTGTAAAAAAACAAAATAAACCCGCGAAGCGCGAATGTCGAGGCAGGTCACACTTGATGATGCGTGAAAATGCGGGTTCCATGAATTACAAATCTCTGAATAGCAGGGTCCGATATAAATAAAGTAGAACGGCACACGGTAGAGCACACACCTCCACCAGGCTGAACAATTTATCACACTGATGGGCTGGATCTGCATCTTGACCTGAACCAAAATCAAATTGGCTTGGTCTTGGCACCGAACCAACTCTTCCACCAAGTTTTCTCATTAGTTGTCCACAATTTTTTGAAATGTCATGCTTTATACTGTTTTTGCTCCCATCTCTCAATGGTGAACAATCACTTTAAAGAAATTCTCTAATCCGGATCTTCACCAAAATCGAATCGATTCGTCCTCGTCACACACCCAATCTCCCCACCAAGTTTTGGCCGCATTTGTCCACAACTTTTTGAGATATCCTGTTCATAGACAGACGCAGACAAACAGATGGGTGAAAACATAACCTCCACCCACTTTTGTTTGTGGAGGTATAAAAAATGTATAAATATACAATTTCACTTTATAGTATACCAATATATTTGTTCATAATTAGAGCGCAGGTCATGAAAATTTTTATTACTTGATGTTCCAAATGTTTGAACATTATCTTTATAATGTCAAAGAAGGCAAGGTAGACGATTAATCAGTCCAGCGCTGTAGTAGTCAAGCGTAGTAGCATTTTGGTTTTTATTCAAAGCACGACAATTTGAGTTGCTTTGATTCCAATTTTAGAAAGAATTCCTAATTGCTATAAAAGTGTGCTCTCTCTCTAAAATATCGGAATTGTTCTGGGGGTTGTGATTCATGGAAATGTTCTTTTATATCCCTCCAATTTTGATCCCCCCCCCAAAAAAAAACCGAGGAGCTGATACTCAAAGACCCCTGTCTTATGGGTGGTTATGAGGAATAGATATGTGTTATATGAAAGTTAAATCTTGAATGTTTTTTGAAATATCGTGTACATAAGCCAAGTTACGGAGATAACAGAATTTAGCCAATCAGATCCCTGATCTAATCTGGTTGACACAATGTCATGAGGAAGAAATATCTGCAATATGAAAGCAAAATGTTCAACAGTTTTTGAAATATCGTACACACAAAACTAAATGAACAGATCGGTCATATGGAGCTCACTCTAATGTCCCCTGTCTCCGACTTTGTCGGAGGAGCGGTGAGCAATAACCGAGCGATGCAAAGAGATAGACAAAATTAATGGGATCGCATAACAAAGGAAAAGTCGAGAATTGCATCAACTGTGAAAAACCCCAAGAACTAGACGAAAGGTGGTCCGTTGAATTCTCGGACAGGAAATGTTGCAAAGTGATACTTAT
>NC_140967.1:92100216-92182716 GCF_056783735.1 Eptatretus burgeri
GTGTCCCCCTCTGTGTCCCCCCTCTGTGTCCCCCTCTGTGTCCCCCCTCTGTGTCCCCCTCTGTGTCCCCCTCTGTGTCCCCCCTCTGTGTCCCCCTCTGTGTCCCCCCTCTGTGTCCCCCCCTCTGTGTCCCCCCTCTGTGTCCCCCCTCTGTGTCCCCCCTCTGTGTCCCCCTCTGTGTCCCCCCTCTGTGTCCCCCCTCTGTGTCCCCCCTCTGTGTCCCCCTCTGTGTCCCCCCTCTGTGTCCCCCCTCTGTGTCCCCCTCTGTGTCCCCCCTCTGTGTCCCCCTCTGTGTCCCCCCTCTGTGTCCCCCTCTGTGTCCCCCCTCTGTGTCCCCCCTCTGTGTCCCCCCTCTGTGTCCCCCCTCTGTGTCCCCCCTCTGTGTCCCCCCTCTGTGTCCCCCTCTGTGTCCCCCCTCTGTGTCCCCCCTCTGTGTCCCCCCCTCTGTGTCCCCCCTCTGTGTCCCCCCTCTGTGTCCCCCTCTGTGTCCCCCCTCTGTGTCCCCCCTCTGTGTCCCCCCTCTGTGTCCCCCCCTCTGTGTCCCCCCCTCTGTGTCCCCCCTCTGTGTCCCCCCTCTGTGTCCCCCCTCTGTGTCCCCCCTCTGTGTCCCCCCTCTGTGTCCCCCCCTCTGTGTCCCCCCCTCTGTGTCCCCCCTCTGTGTCCCCCCTCTGTGTCCCCCTCTGTGTCCCCCCTCTGTGTCCCCCCTCTGTGTCCCCCCTCTGTGTCCCCCCTCTGTGTCCCCCCTCTGTGTCCCCCCCTCTGTGTCCCCCCTCTGTGTCCCCCCCTCTGTGTCCCCCCTCTGTGTCCCCCCCTCTGTGTCCCCCCTCTGTGTCCCCCCTCTGTGTCCCCCTCTGTGTCCCCCCTCTGTGTCCCCCCCTCTGTGTCCCCCCCTCTGTGTCCCCCCTCTGTGTCCCCCCTCTGTGTCCCCCCCCTCTGCGTCCCCCCCCTCTCTCTAAATGTATTCACAAATGTCGACCAAGCACAACGATTAATTCCAACCTTGGGAAAAAACAGCTTTCAAACCCTTAGGAAACAGCTGTTTCCCTCGGGAAAATTCAAACCTTGGGATTAATTAATAATTTGAATAATAATCAAACCTTGGGAGTTTGGCACATACCCAGAGAAAGGCACATACCCAGGTCACCAGTGTCGATTGTGACGTCATTCCAAACGAAGAAGAAGAATTGTGACGTCAATCCTTCAAAAAAAAAGTAATTAAATAAACATTAATTGTGAGGTCATAGCACCGTGTCCTGTCATTGGTTCACAGATACATGGCCGTAACTTGGGAACCGCTCGTCCGATCGATATCGAACCTCAAAGGCACATCCGCGGGTCCCCGGCAATATTCTTGGCAAGTTTCAATCCGATCGGACCGGTGGTCGTCCGGTTATTAATAATTTGGGGAAAAATTGGCATGAGAACGTGGAACGACACCTTCAGCTGCCATATATACACCTTTTCAACACTGAAAAAGCAGTAAAATGGCCGTAACTTGGGAACCGCTCGTCCGATCGATATCAAACCTCGAAAAGGCACATCCGGGGGTCCCCGGCAATATTCCTGGCAAGTTTCAATGAGATCGGACTGGCGGTCGTCGAGAAACGGTGGTGACAGACAGACAGACAGACAGACAAACAGACACACACAGATTGCTGGAATTATAGATGGATTATTCCTCTGCTGACGAAGTCACTGTCATCCGTGCGTCCATTAAAGTTTTTCGTTTCCACGATAACTTGAGAGCAGCCGAAGTAATCAAAGTCAAGCTTGATACAAGTATGTATAATGATGTAAAGATAAACTGATTACATTTTGGGGTCAAGAGGTTAAAGGTCAAATGTACCTTTGGGCAAAATTATGTTGTTGTGCTAACTTGTCATGACCAAACTTGGTGCGAGTTTGTATATGTTTTTATATATATATATATATATATATATATATATATATATATATATATATATATATATATATATATATATATATATATATATATATATATATATATATATATATATATATATATAATGCAAAGATGAACTGATTAGATTTCTGCATTGAGGTCATGTCAGTTAACAATGTGATTCAGTCAACCCTCAAATATCATGGGCGTTTGGTTCCTGGAAAATGCTGCAATAGTGGAAACCAAGGGCAAATGGGAAAGAAAAGAGGTGCTCGGTTCCTGGCCTCCGAGAAAATATTGAGGAAGATTGACAGCAGGCAGAAATAAACACATCACAATTGAAACGCGAAGGGCACTCAGTGGAGTGTATACCTCCACCACGCAATGTCTGATCGAGTAGAACATATTTAGGCCCAATATATTTTAGAAATATGCTCTACAGTATGTCGTTTTTGGTGTCATCTCAACGGTGAAGAATCGCTTTAAAAATGTAAAAATTTTCGTATCTGGATTTGAATGTTCAACAAAATTGAAACGATTCGTCCTTGTCACACACCTAACCTGTCCACCAAATTTTCGTCCATCGTTTTACGTTTGTTGCCGTTCACTTTTGTTTGTTTACTAGACCGAGGAGATCTTGTATTATAGGATTTCTGTATGTAATTTCCTGTTCGATGACGATTCATCGTTAAACTTAACTTCGTTCTGTATGCTGGTCTGATTACAATAATTGACTTTGCATGAGAAACAACAAAACCCTCATAATGGGAGATAATCGTACACATGGACACAAGCAATGACTCGTCTTCGCTCAAAAATCATGATTGGTCGAAATGAAATACCTTGATAACGAAATCACATCACAATAGGTTGCCCGTGATTGGTCGGAACCCACGATATTTGAGGGTTAACTGTACTGGGGAACAGCGTAAGGGATTTAAATCAAACTTGGTACAAGTACTGTGTGTTCAATGATGTAAAGATGAGCTGATTAGAATTTTGGGTCAAGAGGTCAAAGGTCAGAGGTTATTTTTGGTAAAATCCTGTTACTGCGACAACTTGTGAACCAGTGATGGGGGTTTGACCAAACTTGAAACTAGTATACTGTATATTATATTGCAAAGTTGAACTGATTAGATTTTAGTATTGAGAGGTCAAAGGTCAGAGGTCGTGTCATAAATGTTATCGAGGTCAGGTTTTGAACTAAACTATGTACATGCATCATGATACGTATGTACAGGTTAGATATTGAGGTCAAATGGTCTTGAGGTTGTCGGTCAAAGTTAGAGTGATCAAAGATTTAATGTGAGTGGAGGCATATTAGTCGACATCGCGACATCAATTATGTTTTTTTTTTTTTCATCCTTTCATGAACATTTATAAATACCAAGATTTATTTAACATTTATCTCCTACAATTCCTATGCCAGCACTTTGTCAAAGGATATCACAGATGTGATTTCCCCATAATCCCCGAGGCCTTTATCTTTTGTAAAATAATCGCTTGTGATGTCATGCTATGTATCCTCAAGCCATGCTTTTGCTTTTTAAAATATTTTTTGCTGTTATTATTTTTATTTTCATTATTATTATTATTTTTTTTTTTTTGGAAGGCATACTTTGCTAATTTCTGAAATATCTCTAACTTTTGTGCACAGATAATTTCTGCTTTAAATACAATGTGTGTGTGTTTGAATAAAATATTATTTTTAGGTTTATGATGATTTTTATATGAGCATTGTCATGGAAAGTATGGCTTGCAAGAATGAAGGTAAAGTATTTTTGACACGTTTTCCTAAAGCAGACGAGCAGCAAGCATCGATAAATTAGGCATAGTGACTTTCGTTGTATCGAATTATATTTTCCTGTGAAAGTTTAGAAGTTTGCGCACAGTTATATGCACAGTGAAAATACTCCTAAAGTATGAACTCGTGCATTTCATAATTAATTTTTTTTGGTTCTGTTTGCTATCATGTTGGCTTTACTGCCGATGAGTAACCCCAGCTATTGTGTTTTATTCCTGCCATTTGAGGCAAGCAGTTCTCATTGCTGGTACCGTGTTTACAATTCCAGGAGCCATTCATTCAGGCGTGCGTAAGCTTCCTTAAGCGCCGTTGCCCTACCATCATGGGCGGCCTGCCCCCAGAAAAGGAGCAACCCAAAAGCGCTCAGTTGCCCCCAGAGACGCTCTCCGCCATGCTCGTTTGCTTGCAGGCTTGTGCAGGGTAAGACTGGCAGCCTGTATTTTTATTGGATTTGCAAAATATTTGTTGCATGAGCAAATGCTGAGCAAGCACTAGATTGGCCATGCCACTAGACTGTTGTTTAAAATAAACAATTTCGTAGATATTCAAAATAAAACAAATAAATTCCTGTTATTCAGGATGCACCCTCTGCCTCATTTGACTCAAATCTGTATTAGGGAACTCAAAGCGGGAGAAGGGATCCTCGTCCTGTCATTTGGTTTGACTATTGTTGATAGCCCGGATGGCTCATGGCTAAACTGTTCTCCTCTTCCGCAGTTTAGAATCGATTCTTCTGGTGTGTTTTGCTGAATAATAACCCCGATATAATTTTCTGGGGCCATCTAAAAATAAATATGTCCTTAAATTGTGTTTTTTTATTTTTATTTTAATAATGGCAGCTTAAGCTTTCTTCTTTTTCTTTCTCAGTCAACTTTAGTGTTTATTGAAATGTAATATGACTGTGGTGCACTGTTTCATTAATGCTGTTTGTTGGCAATGTGACTCCATCATCCGAGGTCAATTTTGAATTGTGTACCTTAGCACGACAAAAGGGAAAACGGATCTGCCTTGTACAGTTCAAGATGAACGTAATCTCGTTTTTTTTAAAGTAAAAGTTTCCCGTTGCTTGATCATTTCGACACCGTTCCTGTAGCCCACCTGATACTCAGCACACGACTTCACCTGTCCCACAAGGCATTTGGAGAAGCCCAGGGCTCGTGCTGTAGTACTGATAGTTTTTAAGGACGTGTATTCATAAAGACAGCACCTGTTGTGAGCTGCACATTCAGGGTTTTTGTTTTTTTTGTAGCTTTTGTACCCCCCCTTTTTTATTTTCCTCTTTCTCCTCTTCTTGTTTCGTCAATCCCAGCTGATTATCCGGATGGCCATTGATTTCCACCCTCTCCCCCCCAACCCAATTTCACATGTTTCTCGATAATAAAATGCACAATTAACTCATCGCAAATTAAAGAATTTCATAATTTCTGCAGATTTCACCATGTCTTCCTGTTTGCGGTCCTTGATAGGCTGTAAATGGCATGTGAAGTAGCAGTTTGTGGTCAAACCTCAATTTTGGGGGTTTTGTGAAATTTGTATAATCCCCTTGAGAATGATATTTTATTTTCATCGTGATTCCTGAAATTTATCTCAAATCCAACGTGTCTCATACAATTTTACCCCTGATCTTCTTTTCTTTTCTTTTTTAACTTTGCAATCGATGGTAAAATATTGTCACCCCACCAATGAATTTAATGTTTGTTTGCTGCTTTACACTTGGTGATTGGTTTGTTTTCTTTCGTTCATTGGTCTCTCAATAACATTGGTTTTGAAGCCAGCTCTCTTGGCATCTGTGTGTGATCAAAGAAAACACTTAACTTCATTGGTGTCTTTAGGAGCGTGATGCAAGAGTTATCTGAGACAATCCTTACAATGGTTGCCAACTGCAGTAATGTTATGAACAAGGCTCGCCAACCCCCACCAGGAGTCATGCCAAAGGGTCGAGCCCCTAATACCAGCACATTGGACAACATCTCTCCTGTTCAGGTAATTGAGAGAAGACGAGTATGATACTGATTCTCTCGAATGCAATGAAACCTTTGTTGCTCTTTCTGTTTCTGCCTGCAGCTCGACTATTGAGGAACTATTGCTCAGATTTGTTAATTAGCTTGGATGGGGAGATGGTGTGAGTGTCAATCGTTTTCTCTCAACTTTGTGTGTGCACGTTGTCCTCGTTAGCCTCGACCATTTTCGTGTGCTTTTATCCATGACCGTGCTGATGTTTGGTCGTGTCTGCATGCAGATAAACTTTAGAAATAGCGCCACCCTGTGTAAGTGTCGACTCAACAAATATTCCACTAATACGAGACATTGCAGACTCGTGTTTGTAAAATTTGCGAGTGCTGTAAATTGCTCTCCTAAATGTTTTTTTTAAATTTTTTTTGCGAGAGTGATTACATTTGCTCAAGTAAACTGTTCGGTGCTTCTGTAGGCCACAACACTTCTTCGGCTTTGTAGTTCAGCATGCGTAAACATGCACCTTCTCTACCTCCGTAGGAAAATTAGTTTGCAAACCGAAAGTACCCATGACTTGAACTCGAGTTCATAGAACACCTTACCCCGCACAGTGTTCAGGTATATATTTCAATTGAAATAACGTAATTATTTTAAAGGTCTTATTATATAAAAAAAATAATTTCCAGAAGTTTACCGCTGTTGTGCAGTGTTGTACCACCACCTAATTTAACATGTTCAAGTACTGCAAAACAGTTTTTGGAAGCAGCAAGAATGTGATTTGTATTCTAGTGTTCAAGATAAAGATTTGTATAAAATAAAGATTTTAAAGGTCGTATGAAAAGATATTCTGGATTTTACCACTGTTGATGGTTTATTTTACTCCCACCTTATTCAACACGTTACATTAGATATTCGTGCCTGTTGTTTTATGTCCTTTATGACATCCCAAAAGAGAGTAAGTTTCCAGTTTGGAATGATTTTAAATTTTGTTTGACTGCCCTGCCCGGCAGGCAGACAGAGTAAAATAAATATCTCATCTCCTGCGCTGTGTGATCAGGACGATTTCAGACAAAGTGCTGCTAAACTACAGGTCCCCCCTTTTTTTTTCTTCTCCTTTCTTTCAATTAATGTTAAAAATATAACATTCAATTTAAATTAAGTTGTTTCTAGATCATAAACTGACGTTGGTAGACAGGACACACAGAAGTGAACTGATTGCTTAACCCCACTTCTTGCTTCGCGTGCGTGGGGGTTATAACTGCCTGCTGCGACGTAGCGGAAGTTTTGAAAGGGCAATTAATTTATTTATTTTCTTGGCCCCATTGTCACTAGCTCTGTGGTAAATGTGACCAAGATCCATGATGTTATTGGGTTGTTTTTTTCGAAACACAGGATTACATAGTTGGACAAATACATTCTCAGGTGAGCGATCAAGAACGTTCCCAGGCAAAAAATGAGCGTGATAGCGCTTCTTAAAAATGAGTCACTGCATTGTAACATACTCTTTGTATTGTGAACAAGAAACTTCCATCATTTCAATTTTGTTTTCGTTAGACTTGACTTCCTGTATGTAAAATAGTTGGATTTTGTAAACAAAACTTTGTTGTTGTACGATTGTATGGAATTCTGTGGAAATTGGGGGTTGGGTGGTGGTGGGGGGGGGGGGTGAATTTGACAAAATAAAAATTTAGTTTTGTGTAATTGTCACCTCTCTCCACATGTAAGAATTTGGTAAATTGATAGATTTGCACATGTGCAACGTAGCACACTAATTCATTCATATTGGGATAAAATAAGATAACTGGCCAAGTGTTGGTGACTGGAAGAGAAACTCACCGTGGGTCGTAATGTATTGTATGCGATTGATTATAATTACAGGAGTGATTAAAAAAAAAAAATTGTGTGAAGGAGGTGTAAATTTTCTCGAATGCTCAAAGTTAAAAACTGGTTGTCAGGTTCTTTCTCGTATTGTCGTTTGTGGTTAGCTCGAGGCATTGACAAGCATGGCGTCTTTGAACATCACCGGTGCTTCAACCAACCACGCTACCTCCATCCAACCGTTTCCACCGAATCTGGGTGCAGGATTTAATGCACCGTCCTCACCAGCCAAGGCCTTCCCTCAGCTTTCTGGAACGAACCAATCACCATTCTCAGCCTTGTCAAGCCTTTCTACACAGCTCCCTGTGCCAGGTTTGAGCAATTGCTTTGGAACAAAAATTTCCAATGAGCTTGAAATGGATTTGTTTTTCCAGATTAGTCCTTTCCTGTTGAAGAAAAGAAAAATGTTGACTCGCCTTCCGGAAGAGTCCTTTGTGTTTTTTGTTTGGTTTGTCCATTGCCGACTCTCCTCCGTCATGTAAATCGATTCATTTCCTTATCTCCCTTCAGATTTAGACAGAGGTTTTTTGAGCTATTGGATGACTTTTCAAAAAAAGGGGAAAAAAATTTCAGCAGCAAGGGTTTTATGGTGGAGATTACTGCAGCAAAACAAACTCAATAGCATGTTCACGGAATGATGTCTGTGGAAGAGCAGAGTCGGGAATTGATACCATACTGATGCCTTTGGTATTCTTCAATTGATTTGTGGATAAGGCCAACAATAAACGGAGGAGAGGGGGTTGGGGTTTGAAAAAATAAATAAATAAATAAAACCAAAACATTTTGCAGTTGCATCAGTCTGTTTCATAATGAGTTGTTTTTGTGCTTGGCAAATCCCATGAACAGTAAAGAGAGCTACAGCATGGCTTTATTTGTAGAATGCACCATGTAGTCACCTGTTTTGTGTTGAAGCAAAGGACGGATAATCCGTTGGCCTATTTTCAGCCCCCCTGCAGGACGATAATATCCCTCAAAGTCCAGGGGCTCTTGCCACGCTTGCCCATGTGCAGGTCGAGGCAGGAATTTTGAATTTGGTCAGAGTGCCAGTGATGACTCACCTGTTCACCGTGGAAAGAAACTGTGGGGTTTTTAGCTTGCCTGTTCGAAGAACAGATAGCTATAGCGATACCCCCGGCGTGAGCGTCAGCGTCGGTGTGAAAATGTTAAAGATTTTGGTGCAAGTTATTTTTTCCTTTCTAATGTTTTTATCTACCACGCTATTTTATACGCCAGAGATATATATATATATATATATATATATATATATATATATATATATATATATATATATATATATATATATATATATATATATATATATATATATATATATATATATATATATATATATATATATATATATATATATATATATATATATATATATATATATACATATACACACACATCGGGGTGTATCATGTGATACCGGTCGTCCGTCCGTCTGTTCCTGATCGCACTCAAACTCCCAAAGTTTTCAACTTTCACGTTTCATATTTGGTACATAGGTACAGACTGTGGAGACGGTGTGTTGCGACATACATTCGTCATCTAAAGTGGTTGCCATGGCAACCAGGATGCTGTTTTCCATGTCGTAGCACAATTCTGTATATACCTTCTTGTTTGGGTGTATATTGTGCTCACTTGCGTTCTTGTTACTGATTACAATATACAAATACATATGTTGCTTTAAAATTATTTGGATCAGACTTCACTGCAATGCTTTATTAAAAAAAAAAATTATTAGACCTCTTTTAAAAACGATAAATGTATAAACAGGCGAGCATTGGGTGGCTTTGACACCAACTCTGGTTAACGTCTACCAGCTGCTCCACCGACTGGCCTCCTCCCCCCCCCCCTTCCCAGTAGAAAAATGTGGCTACCCAGCTTAACGTCTATCCGAAAGATGGCATGCTCGATGATGCCGTATCTGCGAATCACCAACCTGACTCGATACATTATATTTGGGTTGAGAATCACTTTAACTCGACAGCTTCAAGCGAAGTTTGCTACCTCTGCACAACATGCATGACTATCAACACATGAGTCCTAAAAATTGTTCATTTCAATGATACTATTTTATAATCAAGTTTTAAATGTTAGAGTCTCATATTATTTTAATCACTGGGAAGGACAATTGTGTGTGAACTTCCCCCTCTCCTCCCCCCCCCCCCATGTCCTTCCGAAGCTTTCTGGCTCGGTGGTAGCAACATGCGGTATATGTCTTCTCAGTTATGTGTAACATTGCCAAAATGGCAAGTACTGCATGCTGTTTTTACATGTAGAACCTCATTGGTATGTATTTGTTTGAAAGTGGAGCTTTGCAATGTTTGTAGCAATACAAAAAGTTGTTTCCGAATATTGCTTTCTTCCGAAGGGCTTGGATCGGGAGCGTTGGGTGGCATGAGCAACGCCTCATTGGGTCTCCAGGGGGTTGGTGGGACTGACCCATTTGTGCAAAGGAAGCTCAACCTGTCAGGGATCAATCCACAAAGCTTCCAGCAAAGTGAGCTATATGTCCTGTTGTAGTTTTGAACATCGCCATTCTTTAGTTATCATGCCATTTTGATGTCATGTTTCAATTTTTATGTCAGCTCGCTGACTGAATAAAGCAGTTTGATGTCTGTCTGTCTGTCTGTCTGTCTGTCTGTCTGTGTGTTTCCGTTTGTCAACAATTTTAATTTTTCTATCTCCTCCTAGACGTCTCGGCCGATTGAGTTCTAAGTTGACACGATGATAATACTAGTTGCTCCCTATAGATCGTCTGAGCCCTTTTTCGTATTTTCACCTCGGGGTCAAGGTTACAGGGTCATCAAGCGCAAAATGACGGATTGCTCGAATGGCCTACAAAGAAGCATCGGACGGCTATTTGCATAATGGGTTTCATCGGGATTATTAAGAAGATTTAATTCGACCAACTAGTTTCTTGTTACCTCTGTCACCTGGCCCTGTTTATTGGGCAACTCGAGGTCCGTTGACTTCAACACGGCTTCACGCGGTTATTTCAAGTTCAATTTAAATTGTTTTCACTTTTTTGTTGCGAAGGTTGATTAATACTCGGTTGCATCAAGTTTTGTCAAAATTGAATGTTTATATCCTCTGTCTGTGTGGAATGCAAGGCAGCGAGGAGTCGCTTCCATTGGCTTCAATCCGTTTCCATATCGCATCATGGGGCTGTCTTAAGTTTTAGTTCATTTCTGTTCTCACTTTGGGACATTCTAGTGTAACTACAGGCTTAATGAAGATAATTTTCATGCAATTCCGATCAGAAACGAACCTTTCATGAGGAAAATATATTCAATTCAAATAACTGTGAGACTCTGGAAGGGACACCACATGCTTTCCATTAACTGCTTCACCTCGTAACCTGTCCTCCTGAGGGACTGCTTATTCGTAACGTCTGAGATTAATGTTTATATTTTAGATGGTTTGGGAATGTGCTCTACAAGTATCTGAAAGAATTCCGGTGAAAAACACGTTTTTAAGATTTTGTTCAAACATTTCACCTGACGGCGAGCTGCCTCGTCACTTGATATCGTGCAAGCGCGTTGATGCATCACGTGACGCTAATACGGAGTGTGTGTGACGACGTGTTGTCTATACGGGGAAGACTCGTCAATTTCCTTCCTTATAAGCTTAAAACGGGCACTCGGTAACACTTGTACACTAGATCTTTGCATTATATTAAATCTCGTTTAACAGCGATTTATCAACATTTGGTGCTTTCTTTCTGCAACTCCTGCTTTTACCCCGAAAGTAAAAATAACCTCTCCTGCATTCATATCTCCTACGAATACAGATAATGCTGGACACATGTCAATCACAACCCACTTCCTGTTTCAGACTTTTGGCGGGAAAACTAGTTCCGGTTTCTCAAAAGTCCAATTAGGAAGTCCCGATATTTAATTAGCCTATATCGAAGGTCCCTATCCTCTTACACCCTTTGGTCGATCGGGGGCATATTTCTAAAGCTAAACCCCTTACACCCCCACACTTTTCAGCACTTGTTTGGACTGGATTCTTGGGAGGATGTCTGAGAGATCAAGCTGCGGTGCATCGATTGGGAATATCAAGATCTCTGACCTTGATGTTGAAGATGATGCAGGCATCTTTGTTGAGACTTTAGATATCCTTTTTGGGGCCCTCGTGGTGCTGAGTGATGAGTCGGAGCCACTGGGTTACGGGTTTCCTGGGATAAAACTAAGATCCAGGCTTTCAACGACATCGTGGATGCTGCCATCTTGTCTGTACCGTTTGTGGTGAAGATGTTAAGGTCACAGAGATTATTTACCTTGACAGTGATATTCATGTCTCTGCTGGCTGTGCGCCAAATGTCAACAGACGTCTGGGTCGGGCCTGGGGAGTCACGGATTCACCAGATCATACGGTGTGGCACTGCCGGTACCTGTGCGGGAGGACGAAAGTCCGAGTCTTCAGGTCCTTGGTGCTTCCAGTCTTGCTCTATGGATGTGAGACTTGTATTCAGACCAGGGATCTGAGAAGGAGACTTAATTCCTTTGGGACCAGGTCTCTTCGGAGAATCCTTGGCTATTGCTGGTCAGCCTTTGTGTCCAACGAGCGGTTGCTGAGAGAGAGACAAATGAGATCTGTTACCTGCATAGTCCGTAAGCGTCAGCTGCGGCTGTTTGGACATGTGGCTCGTTTCCTAACGCTGATCCTGCTCACCAGATTCTCTCAGCGAGGGAGCCTTGTGAGTGGAGGAGGCCAATGGACCGACCACATGTCTCATGGTTGCAGCAGGTTGATCAGCATCTCAAGAAGATGGGGATGGGCCAGGCATCTGCCTGGGGGATAGCCAGACGGAGGCCCCTGGAGTCTTGGCGGAAAGTGGACGCAGTGACACACTGGTCTGGTTTTTTTAACCCTAGAATCTGTGTGGAAGTTTCTGGCACACGCTCCCATACCTGACCTGACTCGACAACTTCAGAGTAGATCTTGATGACTTTTTATTTTATTTTTTTCCCCCCCTGTTGAGCAGTTAATGGGGGGGGTGTAGTTTGCCAAGGAGATTTTACAGGAGAGATATTTAAACACGAGAAATACACTGGGCATCCCCAATTATTATTTTTTTTTTTGTAAACTACAATATTGTTTCAGTTTACACGGGGGATTAGGGTGAGGGGGGCGTGGAGCCCGTCGAAATGACAGGCGCACAAAACTCAACACAACAGAGAATTACAATACACAGTTGTGGATTACGTTCAACAAATTATTTGCAAAATGGGAACTGGTCGAAACGGGATTCTAAACATTACCGGGTCAATATGTTGGGTGGAATTTCTTTGGTGTGCTTCAGGCATTAATGTGACGTGCGTACATAGGGTGTATAAGCACACTCTTGATTGCTCCTGTAAAAATAATAATAATAATAATAATAATGTGGTGTATAAGCAAAGCCTCGTTTGCTTCTGATATAATTTAATTTAAAAAAGACGTGTGGTGTTTCGGCTCAGGACGCGAACTTCATTGCTCAATGCCTCAGGAAAAACAATTCTGGTTATGTTGGGAAACCAAATTGTGGCTATTGCTTATGTGCATATATAATCGTGTTTATATAGCTTGGATCGATTCCAATTCCACTGTGCCATGAGGGAATGATCCGATAGGCCCGGAAGGCTTGAAGCCTGAGGCCTATACAAACCGTGCGCCTCAGAACCCCTGTGACGCTGATGGGCTGCATTGGATGATGCTTTTAACAGTCACTTTTGGTCTTTTTCACACTGAAGAGAAAACTTGTAGGGAAGGCATGGCCGTTCTGAATATGACTTGGGCCTCACGGAGAAGCAAAATGGTGGACGTTGCATTTATTTTTTAGGGATTGAGTCAGATTCCAGTTGTCCAACCAGTGGTTGTAATGAAAACCGAACGCATGTTAAAATGGACAAAGAAAGGTGATGTTCGCTTTGTGACGTCATGTAAGGTATACATTTTGAGATTCGGCTAATTTCGATAGATTGCATCAAATTGTGGGAACATTGTTGTTGTTTTTTTGTTTGTTTTTTTTTAAACACGTGATAAATGTAACAAAAGTGCATCTCTGTGCACATGCGTGCATGCATGTACCTCCGCCTCCCTCACCTCCCCCACCCCAAACATTAAAATTAAATATATCTCCCAAATATTTTGACCAATTATGTTTTGTTTTGTTGTTTTTGCAGACGTGTAATCCCTAAATGGATAGAATTGGCTATTCCTGCTTTTGCTTATCCTGGTAAAGATGTTTTTGAGCATTTCTTTGAGTTAATTTTCCATTTTTGTTGTCTTCCCCCCCCCCTTCCCCCATCTGCACTTTGGTGATCTGCTGGTGTTAGCAGCGGACTTGTCACAGGTTTCTCCCGAGATGAGCCAACAGTTCAGCAAAGAAATAGATGACGAGGCCAACAGCTACTTCCAGCGCATCTACAATCAACCGCCACACCCAACCATGTCAGTGGATGAGGTGGGATACCTTTGGGGATTGTGGAACTTGATGAACAAATTGCCATCTGGAGAGGTGTAAAAGTTTGTTCGGACAGATCTTTGTTTTTTGTTTTTTTAAACTCCATTGGGATTGCATCCAAAGCGATGCATTTTTGAATATCAGGCACAGTTCCACCATTTGCAAACATCAGGCCCATTGATGCATTTCTGCCATAATTTTTTTTTTATCCAGTGATCTCAGCTTTTTGGTTTTAATTGTGTGCAAATCACATTTTGGACAAAGAAAGGTGATGTCGGTGTAACTGTAGGTGAATTAATTTACCAGGACGCTGGTACAGTTGACATATTGACATGGTCCATGGCACGGTGTCTCAATATGGGTTCCCAAGTGTCATAAAACTTGCATTGCGATTGTCATTTATTTTGCCTTTTATAGGAAAAAATATATATAAAGGTTTAAGAAATGTCTGAATCCTTTTATCTGTTTTGTTACGTCGGCCTGCTTCTTCCACCTCTTGTTCCCAGTCAATCCCTATTTAGCTTATTTGCAGGTTCTTTCGTTCATTCGTTTCATTTATTGGAGTTTATTCTGTGATCTGTGATCATCTCTGACCAGGCAGCACTCTTGAATTTAAACATCCTCTGCAGGCAGTGGTGTGTACAATGGGGATTCACACGATATATTTCTTTCCACCGGACATAGTTTTCTGGCTAATTTAAAGGATAAACCGGTAATTTGGAAGGACGATGACGTTGGGGGTGGGGGTGGGTGGTGGGGGTGGTTGAAAATGGGGGTCGAAAATGTAATGGATTTGGATGAGGGATAATCTGCGATGGTGTTGAAGAGCAGTTTTAAAGACCTGGAGGGAAGATTGAGATTAAAGAGCGTGTGGAAGTTGGTTCCAATGGTGGCAAAAAAAGAGGAACGAATGAGTGATTCTGGATTTTGGGAGTTTCACCAGATGGAGGTTGTTGGTTGACCACCTGTGCCCTGTGGATACTTGGGGAGGAGGGGTTGGGGGGATAGAGCACAGAAAGAGCAGAGGGTGCAAGACAATAAAGAATGTGGTGGAAGGCAGAGAAACGACCAACTTGTCTGCGGTGGGAATTGACTTGATGTTGATGCTAACCGCTGTTGGAAGCGAGTCGAAGCTGATGTTTTGGGCTTGCCAAAGGGTTCACGCTTAAAACATCAGCTTCTCCTTCCTTCCCACAGCAGTTAGCCTTCCTCGATCAACGCTCTGTTGATCCCATCCATCATAAGAACAGTTCTTTGTTTGGGAAACGTCTGTTGATATGCACAAGATTAGTCTATCGAGGGTGTGTGGGAAACCAGCAGAGGTGCATTGATCCACCACCAATCCACTTCCTTTGTTCTGCGAGGAGAATTGTTTTTCATGCACTTTCATCTTTAGCGTGAATCAATCGTACAGATGTCAACCGTTGTCATTCGCAACTTTTTCTTTTGTTCTCTTGTTTTATGTTTGCCTTTATCTCTGCTGCTGTTGCTGTCAGCTTGACAACACATCGACAGTTGGTCAGCTTGACGAGCAGTGGCTATTGATGCCGAGAGAACGAATGTCATCGACCAACCCGAGCGAGGCCCTCAAGAGCATGCAGCCTGGACGAGGACACGTAACCAAAGCACAAAATCAAGTGAAGGCTCATAACAAGATGCACATGTACATTACATCAACAAATTTGCACACCAACAATTGACAAAAACCGTTAAACAAGATCATTCCCTGACTGGTATCCTCCGCTTTTGAAGAGGGTCTCAGAGCAGAGAAGATGGCATATGGTCACGGAGGACCCTGGAACCCAGGATTGACGTGAACCTTTTTGTTTTTGCTGTGTACATATCAAAATCATGCCTCCTTCCACATCCGGTAGATTAAATATTTATTACCATGAAGTTGTGGTATCTTGCATCACAAGGAATCCTCGCGGTGCATCCTTTAGTTGTCTCCTGGCCAAACCACCAACTGGTGTTTTTATTCCCATTTGCTCTTTCTTACATAAATGCTGCTGTTTTTATCATTGCAAAGTTAACAGTTCAAGATTATTATTGATTATTGTGTTGGAAAAATTATTATTGTAAAATTCTTCTTGATTATTATCTGAGAAAAATTATCATTGTAAAATTCTTGATTATGTGGGAAAAATTATTATTGGAAAATTCTTCTTGATTATTATCTGGGAAAAATTGTTATTGCAAAATTCTTCTTGATTATTATCTGGGAAAAATTATTACAAAATTCTTCTTGATATTGTCTGGGAGAAATTATTATTGTAAAATTCTTCTTGATTATTGTCTGGGAAAAATTATTATTGTAAACTTTTTCTTGATTATTATCTGGGAAAAATTATTATTGTAAAATTCTTCTTGATTATTATCTGGGAAAAATTATTTTTGTGGAATATTGACATTATTACCATTCATTGTCAGCCTTTGACTTGTTCATAAAATTGACCATCTTTAGCAATGTTTCACAGCATCACTAACTGATTCCTTTCCAGACTTGTTTCCCCTCTGGGAGGGATGAAAGTGGTGCAACATTAATTACCCTGTGAAAACCATTTTGTCTGCATAAGACAAACCGTGCAGAGATGACATTACAGGGAGCACAAACATTTGTGTAATTATTTTGTGGATTGATGAATTAACATGTTGGGCAACAATCAGACATTACTTTATCAAGTTTCGTGATTTCATTAATCAGTAAGATGTCCTGAATTGTTAAATGTTTTTCAGTCCGAATCATGTTGAATGGCAATATTTGCTTCAATTCCACCACGGTGTGGTTTTGGAGTTGTAGATATATATATATAGATATATATATATATATATATATATATATATATATATATATATATATATATATATATATATTTTTTTTTTTTTTTTTTAATAGCTAAATATTGAAATTTGTTTGGGTGCGGTGGCTGGCTTGGAGTTGTAAAAGATCATAGTTTCATAATTCTATGACTGAATATTCTGGTTGGTAGTGATCATTACAGTTGCTGCACATGGTTGTGAGGTAGGTATCCCTGTCTCTTTATTTTATTTTACCCAAGTATGTATCCAAGTTTTTATTTTTTTATTTTCAAGTACTATCAAAGGACCCATCCTGCACGGAAGGGTTATTTCCCCCACTTCAAAGATATCAAAATGCTCACTAAGATCTGGGCAAAAAAAGTATATATATATTTAATTATTTTCTTGCTTGTCGATTATAGTCTCCAAATATAGACGATCTAGTGACATATCAACATTGTGCAATCACTTGTGTTAACATATTGCGACCACCCTGCTGTCTCCTGTTGTAGGGTCCAGCGATATATCAATGTATCGGTTATCCTGTTATAATTTTTCAAATCGATATACCGGTATTGGAGTTCTGAATATACGGGTGTACCGAAAAAAAGAAAATACAAAACACCGTGGAAAAAAAAAATCAGTGTATCACCAACAAATGGAAGAAAGGTATCTACAATCTTGAAACACCGTACACAATTTACATCAAACTTTGCACTCGACTACACGTGGAATAGCGATTGCTAATGGGTTATTATCTCCGCCACTGAAGATGAAGGAGGTTATGTTTTCACCCCTTTCTTTCTGTTTGTGTGCAGGATATCTCAAGTTGTGGAAGGATCCAGATGAAATTTAGTGGGCAGGTTGGGTGTTTGACCATGATGAATTGATTCAATTTTGATGAGGATCCAGATCTGACGATTTTAAAAAGTGATTCTTCACCATTGAGAGATGGGGCTAAACTAAGATGCATACCACGATATCTCAAAAAGTTGTGGACGAATTTGGATGAAACTTTGTTGACAGGTTGGGTGTGTGACCATGACAAATTGATTCGATTTTTGTGAGGAAGAGGATCCGGATCTGGATACGAGAATTATTTAACGTCTAAAACGATTCTTCACCATTGAGAGATAGGGTTAAAAACGACGTGTGTGTATGTATATATGTATGTATATATATGTGTATATATATATATATATATATATATATATATATATATATATATATATATATACATACATACATACATACATACATACATACATACATACATACATACATACATACATACATACATACATACATATTCCATGATATTTCAAAAATTTATTGGCCCCAATATAGTCTTGTGGATCAGGCATTACGTGACAGAGGAATGTGCTCTTCCGAGTGCCCTTCTTGTTTTATATGAATTGGATGTGCTTTACTGACACGGCAATTTGCGATAGTCGTATTGTATGACAAATCATTTTTAATACAAGTTGAAGTTGGAAGTAATACAGTATAACCGTTCGCATCATGTGAGAATACTTTGAAAAATTGTCAATGATGTGCATGTCATATATGATTATCTAATGGACCATTGGATCATTGCGTGCTTTTTGAAGATGTGGAAAAAAAAATTTTAAATTAAATTTATTTACTTATTTATTTTTAAGACTGATATGAACAGAGCGGTATATCGATCGGAAAAAAAATTGATACCGACAGCCTACTTGGCAGCGATAGCTGTAGCTTTGGAGGGCGGTGAGGGGGGGGGGTACACTCTAATGCAGTGGTTATTAACCTTTTTTACCACCATGCCCCTTCTAGTAGTTGGTCCTTGCCTTCACGCCCCCCCCCCTCACATCTTAAACCAGATAATTAAAAATCCCTCCTGAATTAAAAGGAAAAACTGAAAAAAATGCATGTTTTTAGTCTTTTTTTTTATTGAACAAAGAATTCTGTATAAGCAACACTCATATACACAGCATATTTAATGAGATACTTGACATTGCTTCTTTGCTACCAGATCTTGAATGCGTGGTCGAATGGCAGAGAGAGCAAAACGCAAGTCCCCTTCAACGTTCAGCTTGTTTCTGTACTTGGTCTTGACAGCAACGAGCGTGGAAAATTCAGCTTCACAAGGATACGTTGAGCCAAACATTGTCAGAATCCGAAGAGGTTGATGTGAGATCAAAGGGTAATCAGGAAGGTACTTGACCCAGAACATCTCTAGATCCAGTTTTTTGAAGTCTTCTTCAGCCGAGGAGTTGAACTTTAACTCAAGAAACTCCTCTTTCACTTCGTTTGAAATATCAACTTCTTCACATTGAAATGAGTTCCTAATGAATTTCCACGCTTCGCGTTTCTCATCTATATCCGGAAAGTGTCTGATGAATTCTGCTTTCAATTCAGTCAGATGAGTAATTTTTTTTTCTCTAACTCAGAATCAAGGGAACTGAATGAGAGCAGAATCCAAGTTTGCAAAACTGGCTGTGTTTCCATCCTGAATTCAACATTTCCAGAGGTCGAGTTTGGCTATGAAGGCTCGAATGATGTAATGGTGCATGATTATGTTGTTTTTTCCCTTGGAGTTTGAGGTTGATGGCATTCAGCACTTCAAAGATGTCTACCAGGTAAGCAAGAGATAGCAAAAATCCTTCAGATTGCAACTTGTTTTGGAGATCTGCTTTCTGCTGCTAATCTAGAAATGTTGCCACTTTTTGTCATTGTTCATAAAGCCATCCAAGCATGTTTCCCTTCGAAAGCCATCATACGTTTGTGTGGAAAAGCAAGGTTTGATGTTCAGAATCCATATCCACACACAGCTGTTTGAAGAGATGACTGTTTAAGGTTCCAGCTTTGATGAAGTTGACTTCCTTGATAGCCAGGTTCATGACATCCCTCATTTCAGCAGGTAGAGTTCTGGATGCTAAGGCTTCACGATCAAGGATGCAGTGCGTACCTATAGCAGATGGACTTTTTTCTTTCACTCTAATGAATCCAGATTGCAAACCAAGCATGGCCGGAGCTCCATCAGTACACACCCCAACCAGCGAGTCCCACGAAAGTTGATTTTTCTGGAACAAGTTTGATACCACTTGAAAAATATCCGTTGCTGTTGTATAACTTTCCATGGGATGGCAAAAGAGCATTTCCTCTTTTACACTATTGCCTGACACGAAACGAGCATACATCAGTATCTGAGAACACTGAGCAACATCAGTCGTTTCGTCCAACTGGATGGCAAATACAGGAGAAACTCTTACTTGATTGAGAACGTGATCTTTGATGTCTTGAGACATTTCATCGATCCTTCCCTTGACGGTATCGTTTGAGAGGGAGATTTGGGAAAGCCTGTTTGCACTGACCTTCCCCAGAACGAGCTCTGCTGCACGCAGTCCACTTGGTTTTATGAGAGGCTCTCCGATGTTGTGGTTCTTTTTGCTCTTTGCAATCAACATTGCGATCTCATAGGAAACGTCAACAACCTTTGAAATCTGTTGCTGAAATGCTCCACTGCTGTCCATCTTAGCTTGCTTCAAGGACTGCCTTTTTGTTTCAAAGAATGCCTTGGGTTTGGCAGCAAGAGCAGGATGCATTGTCTTCAAGTGGCGTTCCAAGCGTGTGGGCCGTATGCCATCATTGCTCAGTCTTGTAGCGTATTACGCACTGGGGTACCTTCTGTGTCACCCTTTTGGAGGGACACAAATCCAAATTGAATATATTCATCAAGAATTCTTCCGCTTTTTTGCACTCATTACGAATGATTTTGTTTGAAATGGGTACTGTAAATCTGTGGAAAAAAAAAAAATTAAAAATAAAATATAAATTTTAATATTAAATTTAAATAAATTTTAAAATGAATTTTAATGCAGAAAATGGTATGCCAAGCCGCGAATAGAAAACAATTTATTAACGGCGATACTTTTGTTTTTTTAACGTTCATCACGATATTATGCAAACACGTGTGAAGAGAATTCCAAAAATAATTTGAGAAATTCCTACTTTTTTCTCTGGGCTCTGGAAATTACTCACGCCCCCCAGGTTAAGAGCCAATGTTCTAATGATGGATGTTTACATAAGCCTAATGATTCACTGTGCAATTGCTTCAAGATATAGCTGATGTGTACGTATGTATATATATATATATATATATATATATATATATATATATATATATTTGATCTGTCCTGAAATTGATGTGAACACTTTTGTTTGCTCAATGAAAGTGGTGTTTGTGTCATTGTGAAAAACATCATGGTTTTTATTATTATTTTTTTAACATCAAAATCAGTTTTGCAGAGTGGTGAAGAAGTCACTGTTGCCTGATTTCGGACTTAATTTATACTAGCATAACCCGCGCTCTGCGCGACATGTTGGGGTGGGTGAGTTTGAGAAAGGAACTGATGCAGAGTATCAGTTGTAATTTTACTTTAATGCAGTAAGTGGAATACGATTTCACTGTTTCAGAACCATTTTATTTACTTTTTTTTGTACCATGCACCTCATATGGTCTTTGAGATTATGTAAGCCGAATATCACGTTACTCGAGTGCAGAGCAAAGTCGAAGATAGCGCGACACGAAACCACAAACTCGGAAATAATATACAAGCTTGTCCAATTTATATTAAAGTGTCCAGATTTCTCCGTCATCCGTCCCTCTGCCTGTCACGCACTTTTCGCTGGGATGTCGTTACGTATTGCATCTGACACGGCATTGCCTTTTGCGCAAGGTTAGCCCTCTACGGATGTGCACATCATTGCGGCATCCAGCACTCAACCCGCCCTCTGCTCGTATATTTCTTTAAAGTTTTTTTTATCCCCCGCCACGTGGCGGAAGGGGGATATTGTTGTCACTCAGGTCGTCCGTCCGGCTGGCTGGGCGTCAACATTTATAGCTGTGAGTGCGATAACGCATAAACTGTTCGCCATATCGATTTGAAATTTGGGTCACATATACTACCTGAAAAGGAAGAACCCGATTGATTTTGGGCGTGGCTGGATCCAAGATGGCTGACTGGGGTGGCCATCTTCAAAAAAATGTTTTTTGTAATAAATGGAAAACCGCTAATCTGATTTCAATTATTCTACGTTCCTCACCCCCTGGGGAACTTTTTTGAGATGATGACCAAATGGTGTCTTGTTTCCAATTCACCTCCCTCATTATCCGGAATATGTATGACCTTTTTCATTCAATGGTGGGGGATTCCCCATCTCTGATGGTATATTTTTATTTGTTTGCGGTGGGGGGATAGAGGGATAAAATGCAATTGCTAATGGGTTATGAACCCGTGATGTTCTTGTGAACCTGTGATGGGACTTCCCTCCAAGTCTTAAAAACAGCTGTTCACCACCATCTCTTATCTTCCCCCATCTAAAACCATGATCTTTTCTACCCCTGCTAATCCACCCCAAACCCACCACCTTCGAAGTCCCTACTTTCCTTGCTGAACGTCCGTCATTTTAGGACCTGAAAGTCCCTGTAGTGTCCATTTTGTTTTTACCCCGTGTACCCCGCCTTATCCCTCTCCCTTCTACAGATCTCATGTCTCTGTTCCCCACTGTTTTTTTTTTCCTTCCCTCTCCCACCTCCTTGTCTCCTGCTCCGCTTGTACGTTCTGTTAAATCGGATGGGGGTGGGGGACTAGCTCATACGAACCTCGACATTGTATTGAAAAAAAGAAAAGTGTTTCAGCTGCAGTAGTGGTGTGGGGAGGTGGAGGAATGAAAGTTACTTCAAACAAACACTTCTACTCTTCGACATACATTGTTCATGTGCAGTCAAATGTACATGCTTATTGCTCATTATTTATTAATCAAGCTTCAGCCACACATTAATAAACCAGTCACTCAATCTCTTCATATACAAGTTCAATCAAAGCTGAACTTGTGTAGCATTTGCGAAAAAAATGTTTGACTGTGTTGTATGTCCGTCTGAGGACGGCACCTTTTGTGTGTGCGCTTCGACATTTTGATGAAAGTTCTCCTTCACGGGTTCTGAGTTGGGGTTCAGATGCGGTGACTGTTCCAGTGCAAATGCCAAATCAGACAAACAGCCTCAGGATCCTCAACGGAAGAACCTAATGATAAGGCAGGATAATTGGCAACTGAGATGGGATTTCTCACCATTTGGATGAAAGGAGAGAGAGAGAGAGAGAGAGAAAGAGAAAGAGAAAGAGAAAGAGAAAGAATAGTCCTGTGTATATTTTATTTTTAAACTGGGACTATCGTGTTTTGATAAAATGAGTCCATGTCAATATTCTTACTAAAATAAAAGAAAACGTGTTTCAAACTTTTCAGTTTACAATACCACAGACCACTTTTTAGCTCACCTGGAACGTAGTTCAGGGGAGCTTATGGGATGGCGCATCTTCTGTCTGTCTGTCCACATCTACTTCCGACTTCTCTGAAACTACACATATGATTTCGATTAAACTTTACCACAATGTTCATCACCGTGTATGTACCAAAGTTTGTTCATGGCATTAAAAAATTGGGCCTTGAAGGGGTCGACAGGGGTTATCCCCCACAAAATATGCATTTGCTTTCGTCTCAGAAAAAACACACACTTGCGATGCAACTTGACCACAACCTTTATCATCCGTGATGCACTAAAGATTTTTTTCATGACATAAAAAAAAAAAATTTGGTTCTAAGCTACTCCGCGTGGGTGTTGCCCCCCCCAAATATGTATTTGCTTTCTTCTCTGAAACCACACACAATTTTGATGAAACTTGACCACAACCTTTATCACCTGTGATGTACCAAAATTTTTTCACGGCATTAAAAAAAATAATCTATGTATTTACTTTCTTCTCCGTTACATATTTTGTGAGTAATCCATGCCGCCCTGGGTTATCTTATCCAGCCATGACCAGCTGAGCGCCCAGGCGTTTTGCCCCTATTTTTCCATTATTGAGTGTGTCAAAATATTGATAGTTAAAAAATAAAAAGTATTATCCCATTGACCGTGTGTGTGTGTGTGTGTGTGTGTGTGTGTGTGTGTGTGTGTGTGTGTGTGTGTGTGTGTGTGTGTGTGTGTGTGTGTGTGTGTGTGTGTGTGTGTGTGTGTGTGTGTGTGTATATATATATAATTTTTTTTTTTTCAATATCTTGTTGCACTGACAATATCGATGTCATGTTTAACAACTCCCTTCCCACCAGGCTGAGCTTGATAATATGCATTTACCTCGAGATACTCGTGCCTCCACCCCTTCAACTATTAAGTGGCTGGCCGGCCGCATTCTGTTTTCGGGTTGTCCGCCCGGCTCTTTGTCCGTGCGTCGCTGATAGGTTTTCGTTGCCGCGATAACTTTAGAACGGCTGAAGGGATCCAAGTTAAACTAGCCAAAAGTATGTATAATGATGCAAAGATGAACTGATTTGCTTGTGTGGTCAAAGGTTAGAGGTCTTGTTTGGTTAAATAAGTCTGTTACTGCACGAACTAGTGAAACAGTGATGGGATTTTAACCAAACTTGCTGTATGTATATATTATGATGCAAATATGAACTGATTAGATTCCATCTCGTGGTTCAAGAGCTTGTTGAAGTGAAACGCCACATTTTCTCAAATTATAGACAGGACCGTGTAGTTCAAGTGTTCCAACTTTTGCCTCGGTTACGTTTAGGGTGGTTATAAAATTTCTTCACTTGCTGCCATCTCAGAATCTGCCCATCACCTGCTGATATGAACCTCTTGTCCCATGTTTAGGTGCTCGAGATGCTGCAGCGATTCAAGGACTCGAACAACAAGCGTGAGCGCCAGGTGTTCAATTGCATGCTGCGCAACCTCTTCGAAGAATATCGCTTCTTTCCTCAGTATCCAGACAAAGAGCTGCATATCACGGCTTGCCTCTTTGGTGGCATCATCGAGAAGGGTCTTGTTACGTACATGGCATTGGGGCTGGCGCTGCGTTATGTTCTCGAGGCTCTCCGTAAACCCTTTGGCTCCAAGATGTATTACTTTGGGATTGCAGCGTTGGATCGATTTAAAAACAGGTGTGTCTTCGCTTTATCGCGTTTTGATGCAAACACGACATGCTGAAAACTATATTCATATTTCACCGTGCACTGAATGACATTCAATCCCTCTGATCTCATAAAGCCAAGACCTTTGTTCACTCTCTTTGCATGTCAAGTGCATCTCTGCGTTGACGTCTTCCATCGACATCTTGGGAGTTTTAATTTTATCAGACCTCTCCTGGAAGTCCCTTGTAGCTCCAACCAGGAAGGCTTCCCAGAAATTGGACTTCCTTTCTGAGCAAAGAAGCATTTTGCATCTCCTTACCTTCGGACCTGAGTTAATATCTCAATTTTGTCACCTGGAACTCTGCTTTGAGATTTGGGGGTGGAGGTCCTCCAGTTGTTTATCAAATGCAATTAAAGGCCTGTGAGGCTTGTGGGTGACAACTCGTTTGTTGACCCACCTCAGCTCCATGACCCCTGCAGAGCAGTTTTCTCTTTCTTTTGTCCACATATACCGCGATTAACATGTAGTCTATTCTACAGAGGCAGCAGCTTCATTTTCTCAGTCCGAGGTGTTCTTGCTGATTGCCCACCGCTTTCCCACCATATCAAAGTTGAGCAGTTCAAGGCCTTGATCAACAAGCTCTCCTGGTCTTGGCGCTACACATTAATAATGTCTTTCCCTTGATGCACCCGCAAACGAGAACTGCACTCTGTAGAACGCATAACTCTACCAAGCTGAACCGTTTTCCTTTTGTATCCCACTGATAGGCTGGATCTGGATCGAGACCTGGATTCGAACCAAAATCGAATTGGCTTGTTCTTGTCACCCAACCAACTCTTCAAAATGCTTTTGTCATAACTGTTTTTGTCAAATATCATGCTAAATAATCGTTTGTTGCTCCATCTCTCATTGTTGAAGAATTACTTAAAAAAAAAAAATTAATCTCTTATTCGGATCTTCAGCAAAATTGAATCAATATGTCCTTGTCAAACACCCAACCTGAATGCCAAGTTTCGTCTGATTCCGTCCATAACTTTTGGAGATTATCATTCTCTTGACCATTTTTGGCCCTGTCTCAATGGTGAAGAATCACTCGTCACCAGATGTCACGTCTGAGGCTCCGTTAACTTGGTATACCTCAACGCCACGACCTTTCGTCCTGGGAAATGGCCAAACAGTCTTTCTGTAATGCGTTCAGTTATTGTTCTTTACCGTTCCCCAAGGTCGTCCAAATGAGCTAAAATGATGGCACATGCACATGAGGCAGATGGCTCAGACACGTTCTTTGCACTCTGTACATGTGGGAGTGTCTGTCTGTCTGTCTCTCTCTCTCTCTCTCTGGTCACTTCTTCCCCTCTCCAAAATTAGGATGCTGTAAACCTGGGTCAATGCCAAACTTCTTCAGAGAACACCACAATAATGTTCTGCCTCACAAACACCAACGTGATCAGCTTTTCGTACTCGCCCTCCTTCTGGGAGGAGTACTCAGGGCCGTCCTGTCCATGGGGCAACACCAATAAAAGTACATCTATTGCCACTTCTGGCTCCACAGCAGACTCTACCGCCCTGACTGGCACACACTGGCCAGAGAGATCGTAATGGCCTTTCACACACGTGGCACGCCTTGAGTGACAGGAATTCCTCACCTGGCCCCACCCATAAACGATATGTTTACGCCAACAATGTTACTCTTGACCATCCTGTCTATAAATTACATCCACTGCCTACCCAGTGTTACATTTTACAAGACGACTTTCTTTGACTGTTCTCTGTTACATGGCAATCTAACATACTCAAAACATGCGGACCACATGACACTGACCAGTCTGGTTCTGAACCCCACCCCCTTTCCCCTGCCACATAACACACCCAACTTGTCCATTTTCCATCTGAATTCATGCACAACCTTTTGAGATATCATGCTGTATGTAGTTTTGGCCCTATGTCTGGTGAGCTTTTCCCTGCGGTGGTTTTAGGATGTGCTGGATATTGAAAAAAAAATAGATGTTTTAGCTTCATGGTGGTTATCCTTTGCCTGTTGGTCAGCACTAGCACTGCTTAACCCCACAATCCAATATACACTTTATAGCAGCCTTTGGTCTCAAAACGGCCTTCAAGGCCGATGTAAGGTCCCTTAAAAGCTTGCACAGATTCTAAGGTGCCTACATCCAAAATGTGGGGCCTCTCGGTGCTACGGTTCACTCGTGAGAGTGCAACAAACAACCATACTTTTTTATTTTTATTTTAAATACATAGTCTAGGCTCATGTAAGAGCTGGTATAGTGAACAGATCATGATGTGACAGTCAAAAACAGGACGCAAAATATGCATGCATTGGGTGGACAAAATGGATATAGAAGGAAATTCTAAGCAGGGAAAACTGGAAAATCGGAACGAGGGGAGATTTAGGTGAGGTTAAGGAGGGTAGAAAAGATCATGGTTTGGGATTGGGGATGATGTGAGATGGTGGTGAATAGCTGTCTTGAAGACCTGGAGGGAAGAATAAGATTAAAGTGGAAGTTGATGACACAGGTGGGGGTAAAAAGGAACAAATGAGTGGAGGTGAGCAGTGATCCTGGATTTTGGTAGTTTCACCAGAAGGGGGTTGATTGTGGACCATGTGAGCCTTGCAGAATCCTGGGGGAAAGAGCAGAGGGCAAAAGCAATCTCTTTAGATTGCGCTCTCTCTTCGATACTGTCTGCTCATTGTTGGCCCATGAGGAGTTGCGAGCTCGAATAAAGCTTGAAATTGTGGTTTTAGTTTTTGGCTTTCACCATGACATCAGTGCAGTTGGCGAAACTGCATTCAATCATTTCGTCTGTGGCACAGAAGGGGGATGGGTTGGGATTATTCCCCTTTTAAATAAAATGCATATATTTTTATATAAATGTATTTGTTGTTTCATTTTTCAGGCTAAAAGATTATCCGCAGTATTGCCAGCATCTGGCTTCAATCCCACATTTTGCACAGTTTCCCCACCACCTCATCGAGGTAAACTGCAAATCCTTTTTCTCTTCGTCTGTCTCTCTCTCAGAAATTTTGGAGCAAAATCCACAGAGTTTACATATTTCAATTTAAGCAGAAAATTGTCTGCATTATGTTTGTCTGTGTGCTTTGTTTGTTGCTTATTTGTTTATTTGATTGTAAGTTTCTTATTTAGTCCGCCTGCACAGCGGGAGACGGTGTTTTGCAAAGGAGTCCATCTGTCTAGTCCATAACTTTTTTTTTATTTTTTTTTTACCATTTGAGTTTTTGTCATTAAATTTTCAACAAATTTTTACTATGTGAATATGGAGAAGACTAATTAATAATTGGGTCAAAGGGCAAAGTCACAGTGAGTGTAAATCACTCTTAGCCCGTCCACGGCCGGCTTTTTAAAATAGCTTCTGTGTTTATTTACCATTCAGCTTCAGTGTTTCCAAGGCCTAACATAACATCACCATTTGAGCTTTTGTCATCAAAATTTCAGCAAACTTTTTTATTAAGAGAATATTTTTTAAAAATTGACATTTATTTCTTCATTTTACCTCAATTTCAGATTTGTTTTTGAAATGAAATAAAATTTCCCTGCAGTATGTGGAGTATGGGCAGCAATCCCGTGACCCCCCAGTGAAGATGCAGGGCTCAATCACAACACCCGGCAGCATCGCCCTTGCGAACAGCTTGAGCCACAGCAAGCCTGGCCTGCAGGCCCCGGCACCAGTAACGGTCACGACATCAGTCACCACCACGCCGGTTACCAAGGCAACAACCACCACCAAGAGCACCACCATTGGCTTCAAGAAAGATGCACCGGTTCGGATCAATGTAGTGCTGTTGATAGTACTTTTAGGCAACATAGGTGTCTTTGCCTGACTTTGGGAAAACAAATGGCAAGATTTTGCATTTTAAGTGTCAAACTACAGTGCCTATCGAAAGTCCACACCACCTTTAAAAAATTTCACTTTTTGTTGCGTTATAGCCTGGAATTAAATTGCATGAAATCATTTTTTTTTCCCCACCTTTATTTATTTATCGTATCCCACAACTTCCAAGTGAAAAACAAATTCTGCAAATTTTGGAAAATTAAAAATACAAAACTAGAATATCTGGGTTGGATAAGTGTCCACCCACCTTATAATAGCAATTGTAAATTGGCTCAAGTATAAACAATAACATTCTAAATCACATCAAGTTAATTGGCCTCCACCTGTGTTAAATTGTTGTGATTCTGATTATTTCAGAATAAAATCAGATGTGAAATGCACTACCCAGCAGAAGAAACCCATAGGAACAACAAAGACTCAACCATGAGCAACAAGAAGCTTTCGAAAGACCTCTGGGATAAAGTTGTGGAAAGGCACAGATCAGGGAATAGGAATAGAAATATTTCAAAGGCTTTGAGTATCCTTTGGAGCACAGTCAAGATAAGACAATAATTCTAAGTGGAAGGTGTATGGTACCACCAAGACCCTGCCAGATCAGGCCATCCCTCCAGACTGGATGACTGAGCAAGGAGGAGACTGATTAGAGAGGCCACCAAGAGGCCAATGGCAACTTTGAAAGAGCGACATGCCTTTATGGCAAAGACTGGTCACTCTGTGCATGCGACAACAACATCCCAAGCACTCCACAAGTCTGGCCTGCACACTCGAGTGGCAAGAAGGAAGCCATTACTCAAAAAGCCCACCTTGATTCCCATTTGAGGTATGCAAAAAACCCACTTTTTAGATTCTGAACCCATGTGGAAAAATGTTTCGTGGTCAGACGAAACCAAGATGGAACTTTTTGGCCAAAATGTAAAACGTTAAGTTTGGTACAAACCCAACACAGCACATCACCAAAAGAACACCATCCCTACTGTGAAGCATGGTGGTGGTAGCATCGTGTTATGGGGATGTTCCTCATAGTAGGAACTGGGGCACTTGTCAGGATAGAAGGAAAAATAGATGGAACAAAATACAGAGAAATCCTCGAGGAAAACCTGCTACCTTCTGCAGGAAAGGTGAAATTGGGACGGAAGGTCACCTTTCAGCATGACAACGACCCAAAGCATATAGCCAAAGCTGCACTGGAGTGGCTCAGGAACAAAAAGATAAATGTCCTTTCGTGGCCAAGTCAGAGCCCCGACCTAAATCCAATCAAAAATCTGTGGCATGACTTGAAAATTTTTGTCCAACGCTCCGCATGCAACTTCTTGAGCTTCAACAGTTTTGTACAGAATAATGGGCAAATATTGCCCAGTCAAGGTGTGCAAAGTTGCTAGAGACCTATCTCAACACACTCACAGCTGTAATTGCTGTCAAAGGTGTTTTTTCCACCAAGTATCAACTCGGGGGGGGGGGGGGAGGGGGGTGGACACTTATCAAACCAAGATATTGTAATTTTGAATTTTTCATTAATTTAAAGAAATTTATAGAATTTGTTTTTCACTTGGAAGTTGTGGGTTATGATGTGTAAATAAAGGTGGAAAAAGTCTGATTTAATGTTATTTAACTCTGTGCTATAAGGCAACAAAAGGTGAAAATTTTGAAAGGGGGTGTAGACTTTCTCTCGGCCCTGTATATATTTATGCATTTAGAAGTTCAAGGAATAAACTTTGAAGTGGATGTGGTCTTTTTTTTTTTTGCCCTATTATTTTCCATCTCTTATACCCCAGCCTTCGATCAATACAACAAATATTGACACCCTTTTGGTTGCCACCGATCAATCAGACCGTATTGTGGAGCCTCCCGAATCGACTCAAGATAAAATATTCTTTATCTTCAACAACCTGTCTCAGTCGAACATGGCACAAAAGGTAATAACGACGCAACCTTTGTTCAATAATAATTTATTGCTTCAAGCAAAGTGTAAATTTTTAAGGTCGTCTCAGGAGGTTGTTTTGTGAGTTTTGTTTGTTTAGGGTGTTCTGGAAATTCTCTGCTAATTGTGATGGAATTTGATTTATTTTCATTTTATTTTTTTAAGACGAGGTCCCACACCCACCATCCTCCTCCCCCTCTCACCCCATTGTGGTGTACAAATTGAAGATTCAAGTTATTTTGCATGAATGTGTTTTCCAGACTGATGAAATGAAGGAATGTATAAAAGATGAACATCTTCCATGGGTGGGACAATACCTTGTGATGAAGCGGGCCAGCATTGAACCAAACTTCCACGGTCTCTATTCCAACTTCATCGATACCTTGAAGAATCAAGATTTCACAAAGATGGTGCTTGTTGAAACTTTCAGAAATATCAAGGTATGACTCTGCTTTTTACCCTCGAGGGAATTATTTCGAATTATTGTTTGAATTAAAATCTCTTTTCAGCTTTTAATTTCTGATGAGAAATATTACTCTTTCAACAGTTTTGAGCGTGTCATCGCTGCTTGTGTAACTGTGATGCAAAAATATGATGCTGAAACTTGTGGTTCTTTACTTTTGCTGAAACACTATGTTGTAATGTGTTTTGGTGATTTTTTTAAGCAGTGATGCTGCTTCAATGTCAGACTTTCCATCCCATCCATCCATCCATCTTTTCATCAAAAAAAGAAGAACCTTTCTAGCACACCATGTTTAATTCTAATGGGTGCCTTTCGTTTCTTGGCTTTGCCTATTTCATATTAATCAGAATTGCACCCGTGTGCAAAGGAAGCAGTTCAATTTGGCATTTTCAACATGAAATGGGCAAAGCATAGAAACAAACGAAACCCTTTAGGATTTCCCATCATCAAGCCTTAGAATTAAACATGTTGGGTTTGAAAGGTTCTTCTTCATTTTTGACTGATGTATGGATGGATGGATGGAAGGAAGAATAACAGCCAAATATTGAAGTGACTTCACCGCTTAAAAATGCCAAACTGAACTGCTTTCTTCGGACGTGTGTGTGCGTGTGTGCGTGCGTGCGCGTGCAGATATATATATATATATATATATATATATATATATATATATATATATATATATATATATATATATATATATATATATATATATATATATATATATATATATATATATATATATATATATATATTGTTGTGGTTGACGAAATTCGCAAACCACCATTCAGATCCCTTAGGTGAGATATCTCTGTAAGTATATGTGTAGTTAGGCCCAAACCCGTTGTTTAGAGGGAATAAATGTCATTCATTCGGGCTGCGACCCCTCTAGATAGCCGTTTTTCTTTTACTATCTTTATTTTGGACCAGCCGCCATTACTACCATTACTACCACCACCAACCACGTCTCAACAGCCATCACACAACAACCACCAACCGCAACGCCGCTTCACAACCACAGCCACGACCTTTACCGTCACAACTCGCCCTCGCAACCATCGCATCACCGCCATTTCCGCGCCGCTTGTGGGCACCGATACTGGACTCGTGCAGGGCGCGCACCGAGCAGCGGCTGCAGAGGCACAGCCTTTCCGAAGAAAACGGATCAAAAACGACTCACGCCCACTTCTGTTCCGTCCTATCGGCGAGCGTGGGGCGATTTGGCCCCGCCTCCAGGTGCGTCGGAGTGTGGTCGCTATATGCAAATTCGTGGATCAAAAAGCATTCACGCCCACTTTTCCTCGGTCCAATGGGGAGCCAGTTAGAGGTGAAGGGTCGGAGGTAAAGGGTCGAAGGTGAAGGAGCGAAGCCACGGGGGCTATAAAGGGCCGCGTTCGCTCGCCAAAGAGGCAGTGGAGTTGAGTTGGGAAGAAGTAGTAGTCAGTCAAGTGGAGTTCGGAGTTGAGTTGGGAAGAGCCAGTCAAGAGAGGAGTCGGAGAAGGCAGTTGGACGGAGCTGTGGAGAGTTGGAGAGGTGGCGGCGGCGAAGGCAGTCGAGGGGGTGCTCGTGTCAGAGTCGGGGATCCGCGGAGAGGAGAGGCCGGTAACGCGACCGAGGTCGTGGTGGAGACGTTCGTCGCGGGACCCGAGCCAGGGAGATATCCTCCTTCCCCCGAGCATCAACAACCCCCTCCTGTTCCCCCCCGCGCTGAGATAGTGCGAGAAGGGGGCCCCGTTCCCACCCCATTCCAGACACTGTCCGCGAGGCCCGCGGAGTCGGGGCGCCACCGCCATTTTGCGGCTCATCAGACGGGTAGGCCCGACGCGGTCTCGGCCCCAGGCCCGTCTGCCCCCATCATCCTTGAGGGTGGTCCTTTTCTTTTGCTTTGAGTATATGTGTTGTCGGCGCCGTCTGTGAAGTAAAACTGTATAAGTGTTGCCGTGTGCTCGGTAGTCGGTTAGATCTGCATTGTGTTTTGCTTTTACATTTGCTTTTTGTGCATTATTGTGTGTTTCTTCTATTTTTACATTTGCTTTTGGTGTAATTGTATATGTGTGCTTTCCGTTCATCGCGAAATAAATGTGCTTTATGTTGAACTGTTTTTCCCGTTTCGCTTCGTCTTTTCCTTTATTGAATCTCCATCTTACTTCACGTAAAGGGTTGGTCGTGGGCTAAAACGCCCGATAATTAATCGAACCGTCCAGGTTGACGATAACACCGCTCGGTTATCCCGATAGTACGGAACGGGTCGCTTAAAGTGGCCCGTGTCCGGAGTCGACCTGCGGCGAGGTGCGATCGCCCGGTCTACCCTCCGTGTGGGTACTTAGGTAGGTCGAATTTGGCGAGCAACCCTATCCCACGCGGGGGGCCGATTGGCACGATCGTGGTGAGGCCGAAAGGCCCACCCGTGACTAGTTCCCGGCGTTAGTCCGAGAGGGTCACGACGGGATTGTCCGTCCGGTGGGCGACGTGCCGCGATTCGAGTTACGTGGCCGTTCGCACGCTGGCGGGCGCGAATCCGCAACTATATATATATATATATATATATATATATATATATATATATATATATATATATATATATATATATATATATATATATATATATATATATATATTGTAAATTTTTATAGGGGGGGAATGTAAAACAGCTGTGCTGGGTTCAGGTTAGGATTAGAGGTTGCTGCGAGAGCATGACTTCAGGGAAATCTCATGGACCTTTGCTTGAAGAAAGCATACAAGACACTTGAGTGTCAGGTGTTCGGCTGCGTGAATGAGCGATGAAAACATAAAGGGAAAAAGTTTCCAAATAACAGCGCCAGCTTGTATGTTCCTCTGCACTCGGCATCGCTCTCCAGTGTCCGCATTCACTCCACCCCGATTCTTTCCTGTCCTCATTTCGCTCTACCTTTCTGATTATAATGTACCATACTCTGTTGCAGAGTGTCTATGCTGCCGAGCAGTTTCTTGGCAAGAGTTAAACTGGGAGGTTTGTCATTGCCTTCCGAGCAGTAGTTAGGGCAAGAATTTGGAATTTATTATGGTGCAGGCGATAGCTTGCCTCCGCTTCGCGAAGGACACCGTGGGTTCTTTAACATCCACCAACTGATGCCGGTAGGTGGGTCGCCAAGTTTAACGTCTATCCGATGGACGTCACACACATTGATAAATCGTCCTGATGAAAGTTTATCGCTTGGTCAGATTCAAACTCAGGCTGGACAGCTAATAGGCGAGTGTGCGTACCTCTCGGTCTCGGCCATCCTGCCAACCCTACCTATCATTAACAGTCCTTAATTTGATAGTCTTAGTTTATCCCTAGTTTGGCTTGACTTTATTATGGTTTGAATGATAATTAGTTAAATTAAATCATAAAATGCCATTGTATTGTGTACATTGTTGAGCAACATCAAAATGAAACTGACCATTCACTGACTTTTAGCAGAGGCTCCTCATGCCCACACATCACTTCAAGTGCTCTCGTTGCTCTCAAAGTGTTGGTCATGATTTCCTTATCTCTGTATTTATTTATTTTTTAATCTCCTCCTTATTTCAAAACATTTAAATGATTACGGTGGCTGTTGAAGGGGGAGTATGTATTGAAAACAAAATGTGGTGGTAATTAAGGCTCGGTTTAGTTTCTCTTTAAGCTAATGGTCTTGTTCTATTTTAAACTCAAGTAGACATTTAGTCCTTTTCTCTCTAGTTGTCGGTCGCACATTTTTCCCAACATTGGATGATTAAAAATATATGTATATATTTATTTCTTTTTCCTGTCATTGGAGACTGTCTTGTTCTGGGGTGAAAATTTTGAAATAAAGGGGGTTGGGTGGGGGAAATGGAGGGTGGTGTTTTGACTTGTTATGGGATCTGCATAATCAAGCGATGCACTTTCCTTGCAGGTTCTGTTAACATCTGACAAGCAAGCAGCGAACTTCTCTGACCGATCGCTGCTGAAAAATCTCGGTCACTGGTTGGGCATGGTGACACTTGCAAAAAACAAACCAATCCTCCAGATTGTAAGTTAAACACCAACTCTTCCTGAAACGCATTCATTTTATTATCTTTTAACATTCCCATTATGTGTTACATTTCACAGGTCATTGCTGTTCAAGATAAGAAATCCTTGTGAATATAGATATTTAGTTGACCATTGCTCTCAATCAAAAAAACTTCAACATGCTTGTGCATTTCTCGTTCATGTTTGTGCATTTTGTAAATTGAGCTTGGAAATGTCTTGGACAAACATTGATGCTCTTGGTTTTTTTTTCTCTAAACTATAGGACATTGATGTGAAAGCCCTTCTGCTGGAGGCTTATGGCAAGGGTCAGCAAGAGCTGCTTTACGTGGTTCCCTTTGTGGCGAAAGTGCTCGAGTCCTGTTCTAAGAGTTTGGTGAGTGCATCAATAATACATTTATTTATTACCTCCACCAACGAAGATGGACAGAGGTAATGTTTACCTCCTCCACTGGAGGTGAAGGAGGTTGTGTTTTCACCCCTTTCTGTCTGTTTGTGTGCAGGATATCTCAAAAAGTGGTGGACGGTTCCAGATGAAATTTTGTGGACAGGTTGGGTGTGTGACGAGGACCAACTGATTAGATTTTGGTGAAGATCCGGATCCGACGACTAGAATTAAAAAAAAAAATGATTCTTCACCATTGAGAGATAGGGTTGAACTAATATATAGCACGATATCTCAAAAAGTTGTGGATGGATTCAGATGAAACTTGGTTGACAGGTTGGGTGTGTGGCCACGGTTAATTGATTAGATTTTGGTGAAGATCCCAATCCGTATCTGGATACGAGAATTATTTCATTTTTCATGCGATTCTTCACCATTGAGGGATCGGGGCAAAAACGATATATCGCATGATATTTCAAAAATGTATTGGGCCTAATATGTTCTCGTGGATCAGACACATTGCGAGGCAGAGCTATGCGCTCAACCAAGTGCCCTTCTAGTTTTTCAATGCTTTAACTTCTTCCGACATCTGTGAATAGCAATGTCTGCACAGCCTGATGGGTTTTGCAATCCTATCTTGTCTGTCCAGGCCATAAGCTTTTACCATTTCAGCTTTTGTCATCATGTTTTCAACAAAACCTTATTGTGAGAATCGAGATAAGACTAATTAATAATATAAAAAAAAAATTTGCTGTTTTTTGTTAAGATTAGTTGTAATACAAAGTGACTGGAGAGGCTTTGCATTATTAAATGCTTTCTAGTTTTAATAGTGCATTCTGATAACTTTTTTTGATTTTAACCTGAGCAACATTTTACTCCCAAATCTTACCAACTGGGGTCTTTTCAGACGCCCAACTCAAAAACCATTCAATTTCACGAAATCTGCCAACGTTTCACATTAATGACTAAACATGATGTTTTCTTGATAAAGTCAACAAACATAAGAAAAAACTAGAGGGGGCGCACACGGGAGAGTGCAAAACCTCCACCGCCAATACTGCTGGGTCACTCAAGTGAACCTTATATCTTATTCATTAAATATGATGTCAACAGTGCTGACAGAGTTGTTCTTGGAAATCACTGAAAACGTAGGAATGCAAAAAAAAATTCTCTTTTTTTTTGGCGGGGGGGGGGGGTGTTGGAAATCACTTAAAATATGTAGAAATGCAAAAAAAAAAAATTCTCAATTTTTTTTGGGGGGGGGACCAAGTCCAAAATTTAATGGCATGATCCTTCGACCATACCTAACCCCCCCACCAAGTTTCGTCAAAATCCGTCAAGGAGTTTTTCCGTAATACTGTTCACAAACAAACAAACAAACAGAAAGGGGTGAAAACAGTAACCTCCATCCATCTTCGAAGATGGCAGAGGTTAATAAAAAATCTAAAATTCACCGACCAACGGGGGACTTTTATGACCCCAACTCAGAAGCACTAAATTTAATTCAATCTGCTGAAGTTTCACATCAATGAGGAAATGTAATTTATTTTGATTGGATGATGTTTTAGTGATAATTTAAACAAACATTAGCATTAAAAAAAATAAAATCGGAGGACTTGCTCGATACAGATGCAATGTGAAGAAATCATTCATGAATGAAAACAACTGGGGTCTTTTTGGACCCCTGAAAGGATTTGCTTGTAACTCTGTGCAGCAATGTGGGATCTTAAAACATCATGTCTATTACCGGCACATGGATAAACAAGCTAATAAACCATGAAATACATTGTTAAACCACTGTAGAAATATCACTTCAAAATTTATGCCCGGGGTCCAACAAGACCCCTGTTGGTAGGACTCAGGTTAAACAGTCGTCGTTCATGTCCGTCCATCCTTATCAAGGAGCTTGCACATGTATTACGAGCAGGAAAATAGCATTAGGAGACATAAATGTACTTTGACAACGCTCTTTCACCACGTCTTGAGATGAGCAGTACATGCGTTTGCGTTTTGTCATGTGAAGGCCGTATGGATCCAAAGTTGATATTTGATTCACGTCGACAAAGGCCTGTCTGGTGTTAATTGAGCACGTTGTTCATGCTGCAATCTCATAAGCAATTTGTCTGCTGTCTCCTTGTATCCTTCAGTGTGGTATCTTGTGTATGCATGAACAACTGCTCCCCCTCTTCCATTCCACCAAGTGGCTCAGGGAGGAAGATACAAACATTATTTTTGTTTATCATTTGTATTTAGGTGTCGAATAGTTCAAATGCTAATACAGAACACTATTTTGAACTGTTTAAAAAATATGTATAAAATTTTTTTGTTTGGCTTGCTTTTGATTGAAATAAATGATGCAATTTTCCATAAGAATAGAAGTAACTTTTTGTTTAACGTGCATTCAAGGCGATGCAGCTGAAATCGTATTATCGGTGTCACCCATCTATTTGTTTTGGAAGTCGTGAAGCCGCTTCGGAAAACTCCATTTTGGCTGGCACTACGAGGCTTTCCCGTGCCATCATATTCTGATTGTCAAAGTTCTTCGCAGGTTTTTCGGCCTCCAAACCCTTGGACCATGGCAATTATGAATGTCCTTGCTGAGCTTCACCAAGAGACCGATTTAAAGGTATAGTGGTGAGGTTTATTTTTCTGCCTTTTGCTCTTCTGCTTTGCTCCCTCTTTGATGCTGTAGTATGCAAAATCTCGATCATAAATCTATTGGTTGCTAATAACACACTAAAAATAATAATAATGGTGGCTATAATGTGAGGGATCGGTTACCTCCATATTCGTGTTGGTACGTGTGGTCACCATCATGCCCGAAACTTCAGAAGGTCTTTGTGCATCAAAAACGAGATTCCTGTTTCGAAGAGTTTCTTCTTTTGTTCCCATGCAACCTTTGGTGTTGGCGCTGGTTTTGCAAAACATTTCTTAAATGTGAATCTTATTTCTGGGACCTTGTAGTTCCTCACTCACTCATGCATCCATGTGGAAGCTCTGTTCTGTGTTGGCTGTGGTCATTTGTCTTCGACCATCTCGGAGGGTCTTTTTATGAACGAGTATCAACTGCATTGAGTGAGCGAAATTTTCACAATTGAAGTCTTCTGTTGCGTTTGATGTTGCATTTTCTTTTGTCCACGGTGTGCTCGGTGTAGCTGAACCTAAAGTTTGAGATTGAGGTGCTATGCAAGACGCTGAGCATCGACATCAATGAGCTGAAGCCGAGTAGCCTGCTGAAGGACAAGGATAGGCTCAAGATACTGGACGAGCAGCTGTCAGCTCCCAAGAAAGAGACCAAGATTCTGGATGACCAACAACAACCCATGGTGCTACCCGCTCAGACCACAAGTATGGCCATCACATTGACATTTTTCGATTATTTTTATGATCGGCACATCGGCCAGAGTTTGTGGAAAAGAAAAACCACCACACTGTATTGGTTGGCTTGCACTGTCTTTGAACTTGTGTTCTTGCATTGTGGAATCGCAAGCTAAGCAGCAGTGCTACAAAAAATGCTTTGTGGGGAAAAATGTAGTTTGCAGGTTTATCTACCTGGAAGCTTATGTTCCAAAGTGACAAAGGCGATAAAAAGTGAAAATGTAACTTGACATCCATTTTGATCTGCTGCTCCACTGCAAGTCGCTGGCTTCCTCCTTGAACTTTCGTGTGTTTTGCCCCACTTCTTCCGGGAATGCGAGACGTATACACAAAATGTACACGCGTCTTTGTTTGCGTGGTTGGGTTATTTTTTTTTTTAATGGTGCTGTTGAGATTGCTGTTCTTCTGACGAAGGGCTAAGCCCTGAAATATCAGCTTTCCTTTCCTTTCAAATGTCATTTCCATACCCTTGTCATCTTTCACCTGATAAAAACCTTGCACCGGAATTGTCCGCTGAGTTAGACCAATGCCAACCTTGACCAAGTTCTCGTATTTCTTATTGTAAGCTACTATTGACAGTTATCAACAAAAATTTGTAATTTTTGGTCAGGCCATTCACATTATATTTCAAGTACAAGCAGCCTTAAGTCTTCTTTTCATGATTGTGTGTGCTCTTTTATCTGTTCATAGTCGTGACGAGTGGAATAACGACTACCACAACCACAGGTCCTCCCCAACCTCAGTTCAGCTTCTACGACATCAACGTATATTCTCTGGCTGGATTATCACCCCACATCACGATCTCTCCAAACGTAAGACCCACTCGGACACCCGTCTCACATCTTCACAGATGTTTTGCATCGGAATCCTGACTATCTAAACCCCTCAGTATGTTAAATACTTTGTCATGAATAATTGATATTCAGAAAGTGTGGCTTTTTTTTCTGCTTTGTAAGCTATCTTCTCGATTGATTGATTGATTGATGCATCGATGGTTGATGGGTTTTCTGAGGTTTTTGTGCGCGAACACAGATTGCATTGTTTCAAGCGCATCCACAACTGAAGCAATACGTGAGACCGTCGCTGGAGCGTGCAGTCCAAGAACTTGTGCACCCTGTGGTGGAACGCTCGATCAAAATTGCCATGACGACGTGCGAGCAGATAGCACGCAAAGACTTTGCATTGGATCCCGAAGAAAGCAGGATGCGTGCGGCGGCGCAGCACATGATGCGCAACCTGACGGCCGGCATGGCTATGATCACCTGCCGGGAACCACTTTTGCTCAGCATCACCAGCAATCTCAAGAACAATTTTTTAGCTGCTCTCAGGGTGAGTATAAACTCTCCATGCACACGCACAAAGCTGCATCGAGTAGGCTTCCTGTAATTTTGAGATAGATTGAAAATATATCTGGCATCTCTGTAAAAACAAACGGATTAAAATGCAGGTACAGTAGTTGAATCCTCCAGTGAGCTTATCGATCGGTTGAAATTGCGAGCCCAGCATGCCGGTACATTTCCCTTATTTTCTTCATATGTCTCGCTTCGAGGAAGGGCTGAGCCTGAAAGCTCGGCGAATATCTGCAACCTTGCTACAAATATAAATGCCGGTTGATTGAACTTTGATGCGAATAAGACACTTTGTAAGCACGATTTACATTGTCTGCTCGATCATGGTTAAATACGGAAAGGAATGTTCGTCTTTGAAGGTGTGGTTAAATATGGAAACATCATTGTGTCGTCGATTAGGATGATTGTTTTGGGTGTTTTTTTTCTTCCCCTTTAAAGGTTGATGAGTGTTTACTGTGGTGGGAAACGAGTTGTGGCTCATGTTTTGTGTGTTAACCATTTGTCGGTGTAAAATAAGCCGCCCTTTGTTCTGACAGGCCTCTCACTGAAAATGCCAACCAGCGACCTTGTTTTTTTTTTTTTTTGTCTCCAGCAGTAACTGAAACGGCACTCGGTAAAGCGCATACCAACGCCAGGCTAAACGGTTTGTTTTGTAGCCCAATCATAGACGACATCTGCATCCGGACCTCAACCAAAATCTAATCGGCTTGTTCTCGTCACCGACCCAACTCCTTCACCAAGTTTCGTCCTAATCCAGCCATAACTTTTTGAGATATCGTGCTATATATTGTTTTTGAACCCAACTCTCAATTGTAAAGAATCACTCGAAAAATTTATCATATCTGGATCCAGATCCAAATCTTCACCAAAATCTAATCGATTTGTCCTTGTTACACACCTGACATGTCCATCAGGTTGGCTGAATCTGTCAACTTTTTGAGATATCCTGTTCACAGACAAACAGTGGTAAATCCATAACTTCTGACCAACTCTTGTAGCAGAGGTAAATATACTCTCTTGAACCTTTAGTTTTCATAATCCATCACTTGAGGTTGAGGTGACTCCCTGGATACATGGAATATTGTGTGGATTCATCTGGAAGACGTACCATGCTCGAGAGGATGACAGGGGTCATACGGTGTTATGTGACATTTGACAAAAGCGATAGCAACTGCAAAATTCTGTGACAAACTGGGTTTTCATGTGACAGTTGAGAGAATTGTGACACATTTGACAAAGTTTTGTCCGCGCCAGCTTTGTACCAGATATATCACGATGACTATCCTTCGAGAATCTCGAGCAAACTTTTTATCGGTGGTCACCAGCAAGGTGAGAGGAAAGATCAACACACATTCTCACGTCAAGTTTTGTTCATTTTTGCGCTTTGTTATAACTGATGTCGCGGTTTCTGTTTGTTAATTTTTGCGCTTTGTTTATCACTTATACCGCAGACTTCTTTGCATTAACACTGTTCAGTTAATAATACTTTTTGCTTACACTAGAATGGGAAACTCCAGGAGCGAAAAGAGTTCTTGGTTACAAGTATTCCTTTTTAGAAAGGAATGATATCAAACTGGACAAGAGTGATTGACTATGCTGTATGTAACCATGTTAATTAGAGACCTGACCATCAGCCCCGCAACTATTTCATCACTACGCCTCCTGTCATTTGATGCTGAACATTTACGCTTATTGTGCAGATTACTGGACTAAAAACAGGTATGTTAGATGTCTGACGCCAAATGCATGGAAATTAAGGACCACAACATAAAATTGCTCAGATTAATCTGGGACCGAAATTGGACGGCTGTCTCGTCTCGGTTCCAGCCAACGTGTGTAAGGGTTTTAGATGGGACGGTCGTTCTCAAAGTGGGGGCATTACGTAGTAATAGTACAAAGCAGGAAATAGAGATGCATTAAGAAATTAGGAGCATTTTTGTGGTCCTTGAATTCCAATGATGTTTGTAGTGTACGAGGTGCAGCGGAACACGAGAAGCAAGAGTGTTAGCATCAACTCCGCTTTATTGCGCGTCCAGATGTACATTCCTGCCACCCCTAGCGGGCGAGTCATGATATACGAAAACCCAATCACATGATACAGCACAACGTTTAGTGCTCAGAATTTGCTTTGTCAGACGACGTTGGTCTGCTGCTTACATGTTTTGTTAATTTCTGCACAAAACGCCCAGACTGATGTTTATCATCAATAACACGAAAGAACATATCGATTGAACAATAATTGATGAACATTATTATGGGTGTTACACTTCATTTGTGGTTGAGGTACACTATATGACCACATATAATTATTTTGTCAGGCCTCACGAGGGTTTCTGTTTTTTTCAGCTGTCGATCATGAGTAAAAGGAACACCACCTTCAAAGTGTTGGATGGGGAGGACCCCAATCAAGACCCTATACAAAACTGGGCGAAACCCCACGACAATCACTCTGTCCGCTGTCTTTTGTCTGGAGATCGTGAGCATTGCTCAGAGGGGGGAGGACTAGCTTATCCGTCATTCCAAGACTGGTACACATATCAAGCGAAGACAAAACACTTTGGATGACGATCGAAAATTGAAGCGACTCGTGGATACGCAGAGGAATATACAGACTTGATTTGCTTGTGGCAGTGCGGGTGCTGACTATGGACGGGAAGACTGTCAAAAGTGGAGCTTAAATAACAATGTGACGTATGTGGAAACGATGTGGTGTGCCAATGTTTCAGTGAATAACTTTTCCTTTAGACTCTCAGATTCTATGATCGCGATGTTTCCTTGCTTGTTTCCTGACTCAAAGATCGTGAAGGAGTTCCAATGCGCTTCAGACAAGACAGCGTACGTAGTTTCGGATGGAATGGGGCCGTATATACATACTCTAATTGAAAATGAAATTATAAACTTTGCTCCAGCATACAGTATTCAGGTTGATGAGGCAACAACTGCTAAACATTGGAGACAGTTCGATATGATCGTCCGTTACTGGCCAGCAAAGGGTGATCGTGTTCGTGAAGAACATCTGGAGTCGTTTGAGATGGGTCATGCTGATGCTACTAAACTCAAGGACAACATTGTTCGATCTCTCAGCGGTCTGTACCATGACTAGTTGTTGCAAATTTCCTCCGATGGACCGAATGTCATGAAATCTCTGCAGAAAAAGGCTATGGGAGAGATCAATCCGAAAATGATCAATATCAGCACGTGCAACTTGCACGAAAGCCACAATGCCTTTTCTAGTGCATTCAAAAAATTTGGCTCTGAGATCGAATCTTTAGGTATTGACGTATTCTATCTTTTCAAATACTCAGCTACTAGGAGAGAAGACTTCGAGGCTGTGCAGAAATCCAAGGGCATTAAAGGACATGTCTTTCTCCTCCATGTGTCTTCGCGATGGACGACATTGGAAGACGTCACAGAAAGACTGATGGAGCAACTTCCGGCTTTGACAGAGTATTTTCTCAGAACTCTTACTGACAAAGAGAGGGAGAACGAAAGAATCAAGAGGATCTGCGGTGTTTTGAGTAACAAGCTTTTCAAGTGTGAACTGCTATTCATGAAATCCGTCCTGTCCATGTTCAACCGTTTCAATAAGTTGATACAGAGCGAGGGCCCGCTCACCCACATTCTCTACGATGAAATGAACACACTGATCCTATCGCTGATTCGACGCGCCCTGACCGAAGGCGCTATTGGTCGAAAGACTAGAAAGCAACTTGGAAGCATCAATCTAACAAATCGCGATGTCTGGCTTCCAAAATTGGACATCGGAGAAGCGGCTTCACGGGAGATAAAAGCCATGAGAGAACCCAAAAGGATATCCGAGGGGAGTTATCTGGATTTCTTCAAGAGAGCCAAACTGCTTTATTCAGAGGCGATCGGTAAACTCCTCAAAACATTCCCAATGGACATGGACAACCTGCTCTTGCATGACCCACAAGTTCTTCATCCTTTAGCTCGGCAGTCAGAATCAACTGAGCAAGCCATCAAGTGCGTTGCCATCAAAATGTTCTCGAGAGATAAAAATTGACGCAGTATCTGATGAGTGGTTGGAGTACTCGAGCGAGGACATCCCAGAAGACAGGTACACCGATAAGCCACAGGTCAGCACTTCCGAAGACGAAGATTCGGATGAGGACAACTCCGATGCCAATGCGGGAAATGTCAATGGAAGAGTTGATGTGTACTGATACAGAGTCGGCAATATGAAAAGACCTAGTGGTCAGTTGAAATACGCCAATCTGATGACATTGGTTCGGATAGCCCTCACATTGAATCATGGCAATGCCGATGTTAAGAGGGGGTTCAGTAAGAACAAACTATTGCTCACATCTCATCGCACCCGGATCACTATGCCTCGCATCAATGGACTGCGGACAGTAAGTTCGTATATGAAGAGATTTGATAACAAACCACAGATGCTACCTTATTCGGAGAAACTGATATCAAACACTCGGAAAGCAAGGTCGGCGTATATGACTCGAATTGAACGGGAGAGACGGGCCACAAAACGACCAGCTGAAGCAGCTGCTCCGAACGACTCTCAGCAGGAGGTTCAAATTCTGGTCAAGAAAAGGAGGGCTGAAGCACTGTTGGCGGAGGGCATGACGATGCTCGACAATGCAGTGAAGGGAGAATCTGATAACTTGGTCGCCAAAGTTGCGGCTGCGAATGCTACCATCCAGAATGCCAAAAAAAAATGCTAGATGGGGCCAATAAAGAACTGAATAACCTGAAGAAAAAGAAATAGTGCTTTCCGATGAACTGGTACCCCGGTATTACAGAATGAGCGACGTGGAATTACGAGAATGTTGAGTTTGGAATTAAAAAGAATGTTAAAAAGTGATCCTGGCTTGTCCAATCTGTACGTCTCAAACCCCAAAATATATGTGACAAAATGGACTTTCTATGTGAGAAAACGAATTTTTTTTTGTGACGTGACAAAATGTGACAGACTGGAAATTGCCCGTATGATCCCTGGGATGTCACCGTCGGTGAAGCTGAAAATGCATATATGAAAATGAAAATGCATACCCTTATGTGCATGGTGAAGGGTTGGAGTCCCGAGTGATGTGCACTGGTTGGTAGTTCATTTGGGAAAATGTCAAAGGGTTTGTGATTTATGCTGTGGTTTTCTTCGACATAACCATAAAGCCTCACCCCATCATGCCAGTCATCTGTGGATCAAATGGTCTTGCCATGTGGAGTTTCCCGACGTGTCATTCAGGGCAAGTTGGACTCGGCCTTGAGGGCGAGCCATATGAGGCGAGCCTTGAGTGTGTGGAGAATAATTTTATATTGCTGATATATATTTATATATTTATTTATATATATTTATATTTATTTCTTATATATATATATATATATATATATATATATATATATATATATATATATATATATATATATATATATATATATATATATATATATATATATATATATATATATATATATATATATATATATATATATATATATATATATGTCTATATAATCAGACGCACCTCCTGACTGTTGTGAGCATTGCCGCGGATTATGTCTCGTAGTAAAACCGCATAATCCGCAAAAAACAACTGTCCATCTGCCACCCAGACTATTAGTCCTGCTCATGCAAACCATTCAACCAGAAGGCACGTGATGTGATCGACAGGTAAATCGAAACATGTGGAGTGTGACGAGCACTTTTCAATCTCCATTGGACATCATCCTACACAAAAGCGTCACCTCCAACCAAGAGGCCTCAGCCTGGTGACTGTCAAACAGACAAAGATTACTTGCTCAACATCAGTTAGACATCAAACGGAGCCGTCTATCCAGGTTTCGGATAGGTGGCTTGACCCAGCCTTTCGGTGGATATGCCAAGAAAACAAATAAAATCTTTCTTTGAGATATTCAAAACCTGAACACGCAATAATTCCAGGAAATCCCAGTAAAACTAATGAGGCAAAAATCTGAAGATGGTACTCGTATGAAACGCTCTCTCCCTACGGGATAGCAAGTCACCCACCCTCTGGCGTGGTCAGCGAAGCACTTGCAACATGTCACGTGTGTGGTGCAAAATTGCGAGTCGCCTCTACAGAGACCCTCTCCCCCCACCACGGGGTGGTGCGATATGCTACACACTACGGTTGATGGCAAACAAATACCGTCCTGCCGTGTTTTTCAGTTTTATGATGTCGATGACGGGCTTTGCTCATGAGCATATTCCTGTGTTTTTGATGCCAAATTGCTTTCATGGAGTTGAATAAGATCCTCCAATCATTACAAATGCTTTGCACTTTATAGAATTTGGAGGTGGTGTCATTGGAATGGTGAATGTGATGCCTTATTTTTTACATGATAGTGCTGTGAGTTGCAGTTTCAACTTTGGGTGCCTTTGAGTTTTGGGGGCAGTTGTTGTTGATGTCATCTAAATACAATTCATTTTGTTGTTTGGAATATATATATATATATATATATATATATATATATATATATATATATATATGTTTATATATTTTTTATATAAATTTTATATAAAATATTTTATATAACATATTTTTATATAAATACATATTTATATATATATATATATTTATATTTATATATATATATGTATATATATATATATATATATATATATATATATATATATATATATATATATATATATATATATATATATATATATGTATGTATATATATATATATATATGTATGTATATATATATATATATATGTATGTATATATATATATATATGTATGTATATATATATATATATATGTATGTATATATATATGTGTATATATATATATATATATATATATGTATATATATATATATATATATATATATATATATATATATATGTATATGTATATATATATGTATATGTATATGTATATATATGTATATGTATATATATGTATATGTATATATATGTATATGTATATATATGTATATGTATATATATGTATATGTATATATATGTATATGTATATATATGTATATGTATATATATGTATATGTATATATATGTATATGTATATATATGTATATATATGTATATGTATATATATGTATATGTATATATATATATATATGTATATATATATATATATATATATGTGTATATGTATATGTATATATATATATATATATATATATATATATATATATATTGTTGCGGATTTCGCGACCGCCGGCGTGCTGACGGCCACGTAACTCGAATCGCGGCACGTCGCCCACCGGACGGACAATCCAGTCGTGACCCTCCTCGGACTAACGCCGGGAACCAGTCACGGGTGGACCTTTCGGTCTCACCGCGATCGAGCCAATCAGCCCCCGCGTGGGATAGGGTTGCTCGCCAAATTCGAACTACCTAAGTACCCACGCGGAGGGTAGACCGGGCGATCGCACATCGCCGCAGGTCGACTTCGGACACGGGCCACTTAAGCGACCTGTTCCGTACTATCAGAATAACCGAGCGGTGTTATCGTCGACCTCGACGGTTCGATTAATTATCGGGCGTATTCAGCCCACTACCAACCCTTTACGTGAAGCAAGATGGGGACTCAATGGGGGAAAAGACGAAGCGAAGCGGGAGAACAGTTCAACAATAAAAGCACATTTATTCTCGGCACACGGGAAGCACACAAATACAATTCCACCAAAAGCACACAAAAAAAAGAAAACACAATTCCATTTACACAAAAAGCAAATATAAAAGTGAAAACACAGTGCAGAGCTAATACCGACTACCGAGCACACGGCAACACTTATACAATTCTACTTCACAGACGGCGCCGACAACACATACCCAAAACCAAGGAAAAGAAATCCCCAAGAATGAGGCGGGCCTGAGGCCGAGACCGGGTCGGGCCTACCCGTCTGGTGATGAGACGCGGAGCGGCGATGGCCCCGCAACCCGCGGGCCTCGTGGACAGTGCCTGGCAGGGGGTGGGAACGGGGCCCCCTTGGTCGCACTATCTCAGCGCGGGGGGAAACAGGAGGGGGTTGCTGATGCTCGGGGTATAGAGGATCTTTATTATCCCTGGTGTGCGTCTCCACCTCGGCCAGGTCGCGCTGCCGGCCTCCCTCGGGCGTGCAGCTCCCGGCACCGACGCGAGCACCCCCTCGTCCGACTCTCTTCAGCTTCTCCAGCCACTGCAGGCTTCGGGCTCCAGACTTCCACACTCGTCCCCTCCGTTCCGACTCCTTCTCGTTCTCGTTCTCCTTTTTTGTTCTCGTTCTCCTCGTTCTCGTTCTCGTTCTCCTTCTCCTTCTCGTTCCCGTTCTCGTTCTCCTTTTTGTTCTGACTCCTTCTCGTTCTCGTTCTCCTCCTTTTTCTGACTGACGAACACCGTCCTTTTATCCCCCCGTAACTTCGCCTTTGACCCCCTCCCTTTGACCTTTCACCTCGCTCCCCATTGGCCCGAGAAAAAGTGGGCGTGAAGGCTTTTTGATCCACAAATTTGCATATATCGATCGCCCTGGGGGCGGGGCCAATTCGCCCCTCGCTCACCGATTGGACGGCAAAAAGTGGGCGTGTGTCGTTTTTGATCCGTTTTTGAAGCACAAAATCCGTGATTTTGTACACGCTGTTCGACGCGCGTTCTGCATGAGTCCAACACCGGTACCCACAGCGGGGCAAGAACGGTGGCGATGCTACGGTTGCGAGGTGTGACGTGAAGGTCGTGGCGGTTGTGGTGAAGCGGTGGTTGTGGTCGGTGGTTGATGTTGTGGTTGTGATCATGGCGGTTGGTCCAAAATAAAGATAGTAAAAGAAAAACGGCTATCCTGAAGAGTCGCAGCACGTATAAATGACATGTATTCCCACTAGACAACGGGTTTGGGCCTAACTACACATGCACTTACCGAGATACCTCACCTAAGGGACCTGAATGGTGGTTTGCGAATCTGGTAACCACAACAATATGTATATAGTAACTGGTATCTGGTATAACAATATCTGGTATCTGTATATATCTGGTATCTGGTATCTGTATATAGTATCTGGTATAACAATATGTATATAGTATCTACAACACAACAATATGTATCTGGTAACCACAACAATATGTACAAAAATACAGATTTCCGTAAAATGCTGAAGGAATTTCACCTGAACATAAATATATGTATATATATATATATATATATATATATATATATATATATATATATATATATATATATATATATATATATATATATATTTATGTTCAGGTGAAATTCCTTCAGTATTTTACGGAAATCTGTATTTTTGTCATTACCCATTCGGAGGTTTCCATATGTTCGTCATTCAGAAGGCATGCCACGATTATAGGGAATTGAGGTGCTATTCAGAGATCCTGATTTGTTTGTTCACCCATTTCATCCAGATGGGGAGTAATGCAAACACAATAACTCATCATGGCCACGATTGTGTGAATTACCTACCCCATGGTAGTTTTTATTTTGAGCTGTTTTTGAAAAAGTTAGTCTGAAGCCAGGTACAAAAGCTTGCAAGCACGTTACCGTGATTAGATGTCCGGCAGGTAGGAGACGGTGTGTGTACGTTGGTGTTGCGTATCTGCCTTTCCTCGCCGGCAGATTCGTCTGGACTGGTTATCATGCTGGAATGGCATTTATTTTCGTTTACATGATGAGTGTTTGGTGACATTTTATTTTGTCGTATTAATTTGTGATTGGAACGAAAATATATCGAGATTAATTTTAAAGAAGACGGAAGAAATTGCAAAAGGGGGGTGGGGAATTGGAAAAAGCGTTGTTTCTCCCGATCGGAATGGAAGGCTGTGACGTTGTCATCCCTCGCGGGTGATTTATAATAGCTGTGGAAGACTGCTCGAGTCATCACCGAGACGGGACTTGCTATTTATCTTTCGGGAGAATTCTTCTTCAATCATCTCTCATAAAGTCGAGGAGAATTTGCTTGCCATTGTGATCTGTCGCGGCATCATTTTCACGTTGTTCGGTCGTGGGTGCAATAAAAGATTGACTCTGATTCTGAACCCCTCGGACGTCTTTACCTTCCACACTAAAGACCCACCTGCTTGGCGTTTTGTGCACGAACGACCGCCTTTTGTTGGTGTCCATCAGAAGCATTCCGCTGTGCAGAGATCATGTGCTTGGTATTGTGCTGAAAAGGGCAACTCCAATCGTGGAGTTTCATTGATCACGATTTTCCACCTGATATTGGCACCTTTGTGTGGCTCGTGTAAAAAGCTCTTCTTTACCTTTGTCGTACCTTGAACGTTTCACGTTGCCTCACACGGGTTGTTCCAGCTCGTCTGAAGAGTCGGGAGTCTATTTCTTCTTGGATCCTTCATCAACATTCCTGCCGGGTTCCAGAGGTCTATTCAGCTAAGTATCTTGGCAAATTGCCATTCCCTTGTGGCATTCAAACTCCTTGCAGATGGCTTCCCGTCACTTGTACGTTTATGACTCCGACCCCTGGTCAAATCTGATGCAGTGCCCCCGTCACTCATTTTGCTAACCTCGGAAGGATGACGGGCTGAGTCAACCCGCCTGGAGTCAATTCAACAGCAGGAATGGGGCTCTAACCCAAGACCCTAAGATCTGAAGCCACCCTCCCAAATCGTTAAGTGAGCATTAGTCTCCAGCAATGAATGTTCAGGTGAAAAAAAAAAAACAAATTCTTCCTCAAATATCACTTTAATTTGCATAGTTGTTTTTTTGTTGCAATATCGACAGGATCACCCCCAAAATGCATATTTTGACATCAATTTTTCAAAAATTTCTGGGGGAGCATACCCCTGCACCCCTTCGGAAAATCTCGTTTTTCCTTTTTTCAAAAGTTCTGCAGTTTCACCCGTGCAATATATACATGTATCAACTTTTGCTTTTCCTCACATGTTTGTATCACTAAAAGTGATCAAACTGATTGATTTAAGTATGCAGTCTTATTTGCGGCCGACCACCTCATGTAGTATCCAGATACAACACAATTGAAAGTGGAAAACTGTTCTCGTTGAGTTCATTGATTCGTTGAGTTCATTGAACAGAAAACTGTTCATTGATTAATGAACGTACGTGGTAGTCATTCTCACTTTGGCATTACAGAATTTGCTTTCATTCACCATATCCACAGGGCTCAACCATGCAGCAAAAGGAAATGATTGAACTCGCCACCAACCAACTGGCACAGGACAACTGTGAGCTTGCCTGCTGCTTCATCCAGAAGATGGCTGTGGAGAAAGCAGGGCCTGAGATGGACAAGAGACTAGCAACGGTGTGCTTGTTGAACCTCTTTATCTCATGTCGTTGTTGATCATTATTTATATAAGATTTTTTTTTAATGGTTGTGCTATTACTAATACTTGTAGTTCACTTGTCATACGTCCTTACCTCTTCACTTGTTTGTATTCCATTCAGAGATTGTAATTTATTGCACAGGGTGTCCCAGAAAACAATACGGAACGTAAAACAAGTAATTTATGTTCGTTATTCGCTCAACTGAAACATAGTTCCGGGGGGCGTTTGGGATGGCGCGTCCTCTGTCTGTCTGTCTGTCTGTCCGTTCGTCCGTCCACAAATACTTTCAACTTGTTCTCTGAAACTACACATGCAATTTTGATGAAACTTTCACCACAACGTTCATCACCCGTGATGTACCAAAGTTTAAAAAAAATAAAATAAAACGTTCTCTTAAAATGTTTCATCTTCTTCTTTCACACATTTGGTTCTCGGTCTATCATAATTCACTACTCTTCTTTTTCTTCTTCAAAAGGCAGGTTTCAATTCAACTTTTCCTTCGTTCCGTGTCGAAAAAGTCCAACTGTAAAAACCTTTCTTTTCTCCATTCTCTTAATTCTCCTTTATTAAATCGCTCGTGTAATGTCTTCAATCGCATCTCTGACTTAAAAACAAAATTAAATCCCACTTTGCAATGCATGTTCATGTTGCAGCAATCATCCTTTTTTTTCCAACTTCAGTGCCAATTCACCCCACCTCCTTAAATCTGCCTCCTCATAACCCCTCACCTGTCACCCCCTCTCCTTATCCCTCCCATCTTGCCCCTCATCCTTCCTCCACCCTTGGTACCTCTTCACTGTCTTCTGCTTCAGTATCAGCTCCTCCCCTGATGTCCCAAAGTGTGTGGTGTTCTCACATCTGTAGGCTCCATTCTAACCTAACAGATATCTCACATTCTCATTCAGTACACTCATCAACACCAGAAACTTGCTCCTTCCTTCCTCTCAGCACACCGCCCCCTCTTCCTAACCCCTCAAATCTTGTTCCCACCCCCTGCCCGCTCCCTTCTTCACCACACCTCCACAAAGTCTCATCCTTCCCCATCGCCCTCCTGCACCTCGGCCGTGCATACTCTCGTCTCCCCTCCGTCCCAAAGCTTTCCTCTCATCCCTCCCTCTCAAAGCAACCTTCATACTCTTTTCACCTTTCTCAAAAACTCCCCCCCATCCTCCTTCAACTCTCCCCCCATCCTTCTTCCTCAACTCTTCCCCCCTCCTCACCTTTCTCCCTCAACTCCCCCCCTCCTTACCCTTCTCCCTCAACCCTCCCCCTCACCCCTTTGTTGTTGTTTTTTTGTATGGGGGTGGGTGCCCCCAAAAATGTTTGCTTTTTTTCTTGGAAACTACAAACACAATTTCGATGAAACTTCACCACAACCTTTATCACCCGTGATGTACCAAAGTTTGGTCATGGCATGAAAAAAAATCCATATTTCTGGATTATCTTTGTTGTTGTTTTTTACTCTTCTCCATTACATATTTTGTGGGTCATCCATGCCTACTGGTGGTTCCCTCAGCCCAGGGTTATTGCCCCTATGTGTTTGTTTGTTTTTTTGTTTTGTTTCTTTTTGTATTAAAAATATGGTCATCCATTCTTTTGACTGTTGAATTATTCCATAAATTATTTAACTATTTTGCCAATTGTCTTGCCTGTTATTAAGAACATTAAATGTGCAGTCATCTTGATTTATTTATGTATTGTTTTATTATATATTAGAGATATTTTGTCTAATATACCCGTGGAAATGTGCAGCAAAACGCTCAAAAATTATTTAAATCGTGCTCATCTGTTTTGTGAACTACGATGTGTTTATGACGAAGCATGTCATGCTGTTCTATCTTTAGGAGTTTGAATTGAGAAAGCATGCAAGACAAGAAGGACGGCGTTACTGCGACTCCGTTGTCCTGACGTACCAGGCAGAGCGCATGCCTGAACAAATCCGCTTGAGGGTAAGGGTGGTGATGGTGGTCGATGCTCATGATGAGCAATGGGAGGGCTGTGATTTGTCTACCACTATCTTGCAATATCTTTTTACCATAAAGTCGTCAGAAGGTATGCTCACGGCCATGGGAGGTAAAGCTGATGTTTTGGACATGAATTATATCCCTTGCCTTGTCTTCTGTGCCACTGGGTGTTGGCCGTGTTGCTCAGGTGCAGCCAACTCCCGAAACATCAGCTTTGCTCCTAATGTTGGTTAGCAAGCCTTTGTCAACTCTGTTGATCAAACCTCTCATTTGAATTGTCCTCCCATTCGATGCAGACTGATGCCAGCAAATCACCATCTTTGTTGGGCTGCCGTCGAGTGGGCAGGATGTACTTTGCTATTGGGTTAATTTGTGGATGTTTTTTTTTTTTTTAATGCACATGCCATTTTTATTTTCAATTGGGAATTAAATGAGTTATGGTTGTTATTTTATTTATTTATTTATTTTTAACTCTGCACAGGTTGGAGGAGTAGATCCGAAACAGTTGGCTGTGTATGAGGAATTTGCACGTTGCATTCCTGGTTACTTGCCAAACAGTGACATCTCTCAACCCACAGGATTCCTTACAAAACCCATGCAGGTGAGTCAGCTTCATTAACTTGTGTTTATGGTAAACCCTACAGTTTTCTTTTTCTTTCTTTTAATTTTTTTTTCAATATCAAAAGTGAAGGCTTCTTCCATGTATGGCAGGAATCTATCTATACAGGGTGGCCACAAAATATATGGAACCGACCTTTCCTCTAACAACTTCCTCCATACTGATATCCTTTTACTTTTTGCAGGTGTGCAAAGTGAAGTGTTGTTCAACAATTTAAAATTTGCTTCAGATAGGCACCATTTTTTAGCTTATTAAGACTTTACATTCCAGATAAGGTATTGTCACTGCACGGTGTCCATCCGTCCATCTCCTTTTTCGACTTATCCGGCTGAAATTTTGCAGCAACATTCCTCTCTTGACTAGTAACAGGAATTGCAAAGCTCGTTCCGGTCACATGACTTTAAGTATGTTAAAATGGCCGACTTCGTAAATTTCTTCAAAAATCTTCTTCTCAGACCCACAAGTCAGAATGCTACCAAATTTGCGTTACAACATTCGGACACGGTCATAATGTTAAATTGCAGAGGCCATGCTGATCACGTGACCGGAAGTGTGTCAAAATGGTGGACTTCGTAAAATTTTGGGAAAAATCACATTCCTTCAAAAATTCTCTTTTCCAGATCTACCCATCGGAATGCTACCAAATTTGGGTTACAACATTAGGACAGGGTCGTGATGTTAAATTGCGGAGGTCATGCCGATCACATTCCCGAAAATGTGTCAAAATGGCGTAATGAGTAAAATTTTGGGAAAATCGCGTAAATTCCTTCAAAATCTTCCTCACCAGATCCATGAGTTCAGAATTATACCAAATTTGTGTTACAGCATTAGGCTTGGGCCAGATAAGCCACAGGTCCAGTGGGCCTTTACTTTTTATTTTTTTTTAAAATCAACATGGCATGGACAACTAAAGAAAAATCGTTTTCTGTCGAAATCTACCTGAGAACGAAATCCTTCAAGAAGACTCAACCAGAGTTCAGGATTTGATGCTGAAGGAGAGTGTGCACCGAGGAAGATCAAAATCCATAGATTATCTCAAAACAGCAATGACTGATAAAATCCGTTCAATCACCGCAGCTGAATGTGTCAGAATAATAAACACAATTGGAGAGCGACATCTGGAGCATGTGCTCTCACCTCAATCAAATCGATGACATTCAAGATAGCCATCTGAAACGTTCTTTCCTGATCATGCATCGTGTGTCCCAAAGAACGGGTAATTTAAAATAAAAAATAAATAAATAATGTTGTGGTCACCCTGTATTTAATCTCAAACATCTTGCATATTATTTCCGAGTTTGTGGTTTCGTGTCGCGCTATCTTCGACTTTGTTCTGCGCTCGAGTAACGTGATATTCGGCTTACATTATCTCAAAGACCATATGAGGTGCATGGTTCAAAAAAAGTAAATAAAATGGTTCTGAAACAGTGAAATCGTGCCAAAAACGGTTACTGCATTTAAGTAAAATTACTACTGATACTCTGCATCAGTTCCTTTCTCAAACACACCCACCCCAACATGTCGCGCAGAGCGCAGGTTATGCGAGTTATTGTTAACCCACGCACATGAAGCAAAAAGCATGATTAAGCAGTTGGTTCACGTCTATCTGTCTTGTCAGTTTATGATCGAGGAACAACTTGTTTGAGAACATTTTTACTCTGTCTGCTTGTCTGGCACTCAAAATTGAAAATCATTCCAAACAGGAAAACATTGTTTTTAAGGACAATTATAAAGGACACAAACACCAGGAACGCATAATAATTGCTATGTGTTGGATAAAGTGATGTAATAGCACTGTGGAAAATGACAGTACCTTCCAGAATAAATTTATTTATTTATACGACCTTTACAACCTTTATTTTATTTTAATTTAATTATATACTAAAACACTGTAGTGCACAAATTGTCTGTCGTAATACTTCCAAGAACCTCGAGTTTTGCCATTCAATTTAAATGAAGGTTCAATGGGGTGGTGTATTAGGGTGGTATTTGGGACTGCTTCTGTACGACTTCAATAGCACTAAACTTTTGCAATGTTTTTTTAAAAATTCTTTTATTCTTATGTTTTTTAACAATCGTTAAAATCATTGTTGTATTAAAATTTAAGCAATACTGCATGGGATATCGTGTTCTCTGAACTCTCGTTTGTTTTTCTTCATTCTTTAATTCTGGAATTGATGTTGAAGTGCGGAACAGGTGTATTAACGGCGCGGGTAGTTAACCGGGCGATCGTACCTCGCCGCAGGTCAGCCTAGGACACGAACCGCTAAAGCGGTCCCTTCCGTGCTTCAGTGATAACCGAGCGGTGTTATCGCTGACCTCGACGGACGTGATTATTTACCGGGTATTCAAACCCTCCACTAATTATTCCACGAGGTAAGGTGGCACTTTCAACGAAGGAAAGGACGCAATGACAGGATACAGTTCCACACACACATTTATTACACGACACACATATTTGCAACAATCATGCATGTATGTACAGGCAAATAGAAGCAAAAGTAATACGACTGACGAAAGCAATGTACAAGCACTTAATCAGTTTTACTTGTCGGACTGGCGCCACAAACACACATACAAAAGCCCAAAGAAAAGAAGAACCTCCCTTGTTGCGGCCGGTGAACCGTCTCCGGCACTCTCCGTGTCCGCTCTCGCAGGTCCGCCTCAGGCCACCTACGGTGCCCTCCGTCCGCGTCTCCCACCAATAGCCCTCGCCAGGCCACGAGCGCGGAAACGAACGAACAAGGAGGAAGGGAACGCGAGTTGGTTTGCAGATCAACCGTCACGAGGAGAGAGCATTCGGGAGGACCAAAGAGATATCCAAGAGGAAGGAACGCATTCACCAAGGAGCGAAGGAGAGGAGAAGAGAGGCGCCCCGCCCGTGTCCGTCCTTTATGGAGCAGGGCTCCGCCCCGTTTCGGGCTCCGCCCCGTTTCGGGCTCCACCCCCCTTCTGGGAGTTTCGAGAAAGGTCTCGACAGGGGGCGTTCCTCCTCCCTGATTGCATCGCATCACACCGCGCATCCACCAATCGGGAGCGAGCTTCCCCACCCTCCCCCTTCTCACCAAGCGCGGGGAAAAATGGTGGGAAAAAAACCCCACAGGCTTCACAAGTGTTTTTGTTTTGCCAATCCTTTTCGGACGGTTTCCGTGGTGGGGAAACAGTCTTACCGTGGTCCGCGTAGGGTGGCGCTCGTAAGCGGGCGTAGTGGCAAAGATGATGGTGATTGTTGTGAGCGTGGTGGGCGTTTGCGTGGAGGTTTGTGGCAATGGTGGCTCAAAATAACGATAAAATAAAAAAATGACCGTTTTTACAGCCATTTTCCCTGCTCTGCAGGGGTTAGGCTTTTTCTTGAGGCAATGTTTTATGGCCGGATGCCCTTCCTGACGCCAACCCTGGTCGCCCCTTACGACACACAGGGATATGGTATACCTATTCTAACCGGGGCATACACCGGGACCAGTACACTGGTACTCACTTCGCCGACCTCAGATGGATGACAGGCTGAGTCAACCCCCTGGTGTTAATTCAGCAGCCAATGGGGCTTGAACTCAGGACCCTGGGATCCCAAGCCGCCACCCTAACCACTAAGCCAACACCAGGCTTGCTCAAAATAACGATAGATAAAGAAAAACGGCAAACTAAAACGTCGCAGCCTGATTGAATCACACGTATTCCCTCTAAACAACAGGTGTGGGCTAACTACACATTAACTTATCGATATATCTCACCTGAGGACCGGACCCTTTATGGTGTATTGCGAATTTCCACAGCCGTAACACTATGTTGAAACTTATCAAGTTCTTTCCATTGTAAAGACTTTTCCCGGATGGATTCCCACTTCTCAGGTGTAATGTTTTCCAAACGATCATCTGCGGTACATCGCTTACCACAGAGTAAAATGCACTCGTATTCATTTAATGTCTTGTCTCGTAACTCTTCACTCTCTCTTCGATTATCCATTATTTCGGTTACTTCACAAGTCAGCGATTTTCATCAGATGGGCAAGCGATGCATCTGAAGCAGTACAAAAGTAATATTAGATATACACTTGATTTTTTGGCCATTTCGTTGTATCTGGGGAGGCAATGCAGCTGAAACAGTATAAAAAGTAATATTAGATATACACTTGATTTTTTTTTTTCCCCCAATTTGCCGTATCGTGGGTATGCGATGCATCTGAAATAATATAAAAAGTAATATTAGATATGCTAAAATTAGTGGAAAACAACTCGCATGCCCATCTTGCTTATCTTGTGCCAGAGACATTACATTTCATGTTTTTCAAGATGGCGTTGGTGGCCATTTTGAATATCGGGCTCCAGCAGAGTTAGCAGTCATTTTACAGAGGGGCATAGGAGCTAATTTTCCTTTAAAATGGTTCAGGTTGTCAAATCTATCGACAGAAAAAGGTAGGAAAAAAAATGGTCACGGATTCCAACCAAATGACCCTACTAAGAATGATATTTCAAAAAATGTATTGGGCCCGATGTGTTCTCGTGGATCAGGCATTGCGTGGTGGAGGTATGCACTCGACCTCGTGCCCTTCGAGTTTAAAATGTACTTTCATTCAAACTTTGCACTTGATTTTTGTCGGTTATTTTTATTTTGCTATGAAAGTTCATCAATCCTTTTTAGATTTCTACAAACCGTCGTATGCACCTTGGAATCCTTCTCAGCCTTGGTATATACAGACTTGAATGGATAATTTTATTTGGCAAGCAGAACTGCATTAGTTTCCATATTCACTTGGTTTAGTTTTTAACTTTAGCTTTGACTGTTTGGAAGATGTCATAAATCTGTGCAATGCAGAAGATTGATAAACTTGAATTGAACGTGTGATGTTGCAGCCTTGGGGCTCAGATGACATAACTGCTGTATACGACAAGTGCATCGGCGAGTTGGAGCACTGCCTGCACACGCTTTCAGCCCCGGCGACCATCGGTCCCCACAACACACCAATGCAGACCCTGCTTGAAGCCGTCTTGCTCGCACGAAACTCGCGTGAAGTTGTCACGGCCATGACGCTTTTGCAAAAGGTATTGACCCCCACCAACTGTTCTATGCTCGGGACATTTTTGATACGAGACGATGACCAGTTTCTATATTGTATGCTTTTCACATTGTGTTCATATTGCTAATAAGTGCTTATTGTCGATCAAAACAATTGCTCATGGTTTGGTTGATTTTCCACGATTGTATGCGAGCTGAAGCTTTTTGATGTTCTGATTTGAAGAGCCCTTAATCTATACATTTTAATAAGAGTGGATTTTGCTTGCATTCTGCAAACAGTTTAGTCAATTAAATGAGTAATGACTGGACAGTGTGAAGCCTTTATTTTTGTGCAGTTCGAAAATTCTGGAATTGTGTCTTCCAGTTTCATCAGTATGTTAAATTCAACGTCTTCAAAAAATAAACATCGTCGAATGAACAATATAGAGAGAGTACAGTAGATCTCGGTACGGACAAACACAACCTTTGGAGCGGGCACATCCAGCTTTGCCTCAAGCACAATCAGATTAAAGGCAAAGAATCAACTTGTGGTTATATTTGAGGTGAAAATGTTAAAGTTAAATTGAAAAAATGTCAAATTGTGTCTTCAGGTTGGGTCAAAATTTGAATAATCCACATTCAAGATGTAAAATAATCTTGTGGTTAAATTGGACAAATTGTTCTGGTTTCATTAGACAACCATATTGAACTGTGCCGAAGGCCGACCGGGCGCGCTAATCGAGCCCATGATCTGAGATGCTGTGAATGTGATTTTGAAAGACCATTTCCTCTGGCTGCAGATGCTGCACAGAATCTGTGCATTCTTCACTTTTTCGGGTTGAAGTAAACAAGTTTGTTCCAATTTCAAGCGTCATCGTAGTATACAGAATTGCATTCCATCTGGAAATTAACAGTCTATATTTACAGAGATCTGCATGCAGTCACACATGCACTACAGCCATTATTGTATGCAAGCACGCATACATATATACGTACACATGTGCGTACACACACCTCCACCAATTACAATAGCCTTCCCCTTCCCTTGGGCAAGGCTAAAATGTGGAAGAGAAAGCATTGGTCTCCCATCATCCTTTGTGGATGTTTCCACCTCCCTCCCTCCATGTTTTTAATTTGTGATGGAAAATGTTCTTGATGTGATTGAAAAACTGACAAAAATGTTGTGCATTTTCTCCAAAAGAGCTGATAAGGTGTCGGAATTTCTGCCACTGACTCGTCGTTTTTATCGTTCTCATGTCAGCCCATTCACCGTTTCGATTTGACTGTTTCGATTTGGTGATTCCCAATAACATTTCATGGTCGAGCAAAGACGGTTTGTTCGGCTCCCATTTGTGGAAAGGATGAGTGCATTAAGCACATGTCTTTTTCATAGGCTGTCGAAGGCCTCCTTGACTCAAGCGTTGGCGGTGATTCGGAGATGCTCTTGCGTCATCGTGAGTGCCACTTGCTCATCTTGAAAGCACTCCAAGACCCTCGGGCTTATGGGCCGGTGTGGACGAGCAAACAAGTAACAAGGTAACTGTCCGTTGCAGCATTTGTTACTTGCAAAATCGAAGATTTTTCAAGTATATTGGTTCGTCGATTTTGTTATTCTGTTTGTCTTTCTGTTTATTACCTCCAGGTCACAATTCTAAACCGATAATCATGAAACTTCACAAAGTTGTTGAGGTTGCCTCAACTGAGAAGTCCATTGATTTTGAGGTCGAATTTCTAAAATCATTTTTCATCCTATTGACTTGAAATTTGAACAAGATTTGCATATTGTGTCACTGGATTGGGAAACCAACTATTTTTGAGTTCAAAAGGTCAATTCAAGGTCAAACTTCTAAAATCGATTTCAATCTGAAAAATAATGATCGATTTTCATCCGATTGGCCTGAGCTTTGATTAAGATTGTCAATTTTAATCGTGATAAAATGGACAATTTGATGTATCCATGGCAACCTTTGGAGAGGCGTGGTGGATTTTGCAAGTATCGTGCTCTGCATGACGACTTTTTCCTGTTTGTTTATTGTCCCTACAACTTTTGGTGAATAGTGGATTGCAAGTTTGTCATTGGGAAATCGAAAATGTGGTTGCAGTGAATGAATCGCAAGGTTATGGACAGGGTTGAATATGTTGACGTCGATGGAAATGTTTGAGTGACAAATGTTTTCGTTTCGTGTTGGCAACAGTACACTTTGCACGGATGAGACTGAGATGTTTGAAGCTGAAAGTTTGCAGTCTATTGGATCTTTTTTACATTATTAAAATTTTAATCTGTACTTTATTTAAATTTTAATCTCAAAAACAAATGAATCAATAAATTTCTCATTTTTCATGTGGATAGCCCTTTAGAGACCTGTCAGCCAACCTTTATGAATTTGCCAGCATCTTTTACACAAACCATGCTGAAATTGTGAAGACACGAAAGAGGCCAAAAAAGTTGTGGAAATGGGATGTTGTTGGAGGAATTTGTGGAAGTTTTGTTTTGAACACCAGTACAGTAATCGGTAATAAAATCGAGATAACTTGTTGTGCTTCACAAGGAGGTTAAAATATACAGGCCTCATCCAAGTGCTTCTTTGGCAAGTGGGAACTGGACCTGTGTTGAGGCCATTTCCATTTGCTGGCAAAGTGAAACCATGGCGACAGCAAAGGTTATTGTACAATTTTCATCGTTCTTAAATACAGCAATTCTCTATTTTTTTGGTTTATTTACGAGCAAATACCACCCGTCGCTTCGCTGACGAGAATACTAAGAGAGGAGGTGAGAGAAAGGGGGTGGGAGGCAGGAGGGGTGGGGAGAGAGGGGGCAAGGAAGTGAGAGATAGCGATGCTTCACCACACGTCGATATACACCGCGAGTTAGGGGGTGTGAGGAGGATGGGGGAGCAAGGAGGGGGAATTTGGGGGGGGGATGTTCTGAAGTTGAATTTAGGAGGGGACTTGAGGGGAAGAGGGAGAGATTGTCACGTCTGCTGGCATTGGTATAGGATTGAATGAAATGGGGTACGTTAAAACAGCTCATTCAAACAGGATAGCAAAACCACCCATCACTTTAAAACAGCACGTACCATATAACGTGGGCTTCCCTTGAGATAGGTAACCCAAACTGCGGCTGCCACGCTGTTTACCCGCTCTGGAGCTTGAACTCTGAGGGAGTCGCACACCACCCGGAAACGCCTGGAGTACTAAAGAACGCACGACCCGGACAAATGAAAACCCCACCAGCAGCCGAACCCGCAACCAAGCTCAATCCCTCAATTCAAATGCCGAAACCCGGCTCAGGCCAAGAAACCCTTGTCCTGGAGAACCTCGAGCCCATAGCACCCCAGCTACAATGTTTATAAATGCCTGGAGATGCCAGTATTTGTGCCTTTATTTAATTCAGCACACATTTTACAACAAAGATATAATAAGCCCCAAAATGTCTCAACCTGAGCAGAATCCCATTCAAACCACAGAATTGAGCCTCACAGTATCCCCAACCACCAAAAAAGTACCCATCCACCCAACCTGCACACTCCCTGACATCCCAAGCTCAAAACACAACACAAACACCAAACGACAACAACCTGTGGAAACTTATCATGACCCATTGTTTATCACTCCACAAAAGTTGGAAGAGGGCTGAGAGAGAGGAGAGAGAGAGAAAGGAGGAGGCATGGGGGAGCGAGGACAAACAAAGGGATGGATGGATGGACAGAAAGTGGATTCACATAAAGTTCCACAGTTCAAGAATATACAATACTCCAATCTCAGGGTGAACACGAGGTGTAAGGAATGAATGAGTTCCCACCTGCTTTTTCTTCATCTGCCATTACATTCCCTGCAGCATCTGCAATGAGCTTGGGATTTGGAAACAACTCTCCCCTAATAACCTCTAAAGTTCTCCTTCAGGGTGTGCGTCTGGGCGGTGCTCAGCTTGACCTCTCCAAGGTGAAGGTTTCATTTTAAACATTTGTCAGATCTAAGACAACGGAACACACATTTATATCCGTACTTCATTTACATCATCACCTAACATTGTCTTGAATGTTAATTTGTAATTTTATTTTGAAATACGACAACAGCTGTGATGAGTCATTTGCACCACCATATATTGTCTCGCCATGGCTTACAAACATCGTTTGATGAGGACCAGCAGGCTTGGCATCACACGACATCATACGTTAATCGATTTATTTTTGATTGTATTTAGCAGAGGGATACTGCAGAGTGACAGAGTAGGTACATTTTCCGTGTATCGCCATGGCTTGCAAACGAACATCCAAGCAGCTTGTGTAGCGCTTGTCAAGTGGCTTAAGCACTCAAGAAAGCACTCCAACGAAACTGTTGATGAGGAACGACTGGCTCGGCAAACGATCGCAAGCTGATTGGTCGTGGAACACCCCACAAAAAACAAAACGTTGCTGGTTTCTTAAAATTCTCAGATTTCACGATATTTCGACAGTTATTTAGTCCACGTGATGCGATCCTCAAAACCGAAATCATATTTTGATTACATACTTAAATTAGTTCGTGACAGGTCATCGTGGAAAATCGCCAAGACTTTTTCAGTCGCGAATTAAGACTCCTGCGAGGCTAAGCAATGGGCTGACCAAAGATGAAGTCTTGATAAAGGATAATTAGCCTGTGCTCTCGAAGCGAAAAGCGTGGTTAAGCAATCGGTTGTCTGTCTGTACAATGTATGTGTCTGCATTTTATTATTCCCTTTTCTCTGCAACCGCTTGTCTGACAAATTTTCACCGTAGATTGAAACTTGGCTCCTGTCCCATGGGGAATAAATATGATTTATTTTTTTTAATGATGTCATCGGTGCCTTCGTTATGACATAATTGCATATGTAGAACGCTGCATCTGATCGGTGTGGAAAAAGTTTGAGGGTCATTTCGGAATAAATTGGTCAACAGAAAACAAAAAAAATGATGATGTCTTTAGTCATGTGGTTTGACAGCTTTTTTATTTATTTATTTATTTTTTGTTAATAAAAATAAACCTTCAAAAGTCCTCCTCTCAAACGGCTGAACAGATCGATGCGAAACTTTACAGGTACGACCGCCTTTCCATGAGGACCGAAAGTTCCCCACCTATGACGTCGTAAGTCACATTGGATTTACCCGAAAACCTTTTTTTTAAATCTTCTTTTGCAGAACAGCTGGACAGATCGAGGGGAAACTTGACACGCATTCCCCAGTCCTTGGGGATACCATGATGTTCATGAATAATTGATAGGTCACATGGTTTGGCAGCCATATTGGCTTAAAGGAAAATGTTTCAAAAATTCTCTTGAACTGCTGCATCAATCGATGTGAAACTTCAAAACTATTATCCAGAAGTGATGGGGAATATGTTTTAAATTGAATCTGGGTTCTTTTTATTTTTAACCTCCGCCATCGAAGATGGACGGAGGTTACTGTTTTCACCCGTCTGTTTGTTTGTGAACAGTATTACGGAAAAACTCCTGGACGGATTCGACGAAACTTGGTGGGGGGATTAGGTATGGTCCAAGGATCATGCCATTAGATTTTAGACTTGGTCCAAGAAAAAAATTTCGATTTTATTTGAAGAATATTTGAATTTTTTTTTACATTTCTACATGTTTTCAGTGATTTCCAACCCCCCCCCAAAAAAAAATTTGTTGGAGAAACAAGAAAACAAATTTTGCAACTTTTTTTTCAAAAAAATTTCGATTTTATTTTTTTGGCATTTCTACATGCGCGTCAACCGAGTTTAGTTTATTCAATCGTGATTCAGTAGAGTCTGATCTGTTTTGACCTACACTGAATAGGATATCAGGTTCACTTCAGTGACCCAGCAGTATTGGCGGCAGAGGTTTTTCACTCTACCGAGTGCTCCCCCTCTCGTAATTTATTTTTTGAAAAGGCTCACTTGATTGTGCCTGGATGGGTTTGAGGGTAAAGGAGTAACAGGTGAAACCCAAATACTATCCAGCTTCCTCCTGATGACTTCATCTTTGCTTTTTGATTGTTCGGGTTCCTTCTGATGACTCCAATGCAGCAGCTATTTTATTTGATCTTCTATTTGATTTGAATTTAATTTTATTTTTTTTAATCCCATTCTTAATTAAATTGAACAAATAGGACATCATGGGTCAGGTGTCCGATCAAAGCGGGACGTCTTTATAACGGCTGGCAGTGATGGCCGGGTACAGAGTGGTAGTTCTCGTGTTGAGCGTACATCGAAAGCTGTTCAATGGAGGAAATGGAAACTTTACCACATGTTCTATGACTGATGTAGTGCACATTACTTGGATAATGCACACCACATCAGAACTTGGTGAATTAAACAAAGCTTTATGCCCAACCAAAGACAGTCACTTCCTTGCATTGGAACTTAGAATCATTGTGATCGCTTCAGCCTTTATTGTGCTCGGCTGGTGGAAAATAGTGAAGAAGAAGTACAATTTGGCATTTTAACATGCTCCAAAGTTATGCTTTATCGATCTATTCTGGCATCTTTATCATCCTTGGTAGTTATGAAAACACTCTAGCGAGAATATAAGCTACTTTGTAAAGACCTATGAATGTCCTGTATGGCAGACCTTTCAAATGATAAGTTGTACGCACTCATTTGCTTCAGAAGTGTAGATCGATGCAATTACAAATTTGCCGCCAGAAGTGTTGCCTCGCACCAAGTCCTTCTCAAGACTGTGCGGGGTAAGTAGTCAATGAATACTACCTCGTTAAATAAGGCCATTAATTATCTTCAAAAGGGATGTTTTAATGAATCCAAACACCTAATTTTCATTCACGCACTCCCTTGGAGGCCCTTTAGTACGCATGCAAAATTTTAGGCTGTTTCTTGATTTTTGCAGTTGAGGGGACACGCACTGATGCTTATGAGTATAGCTCTGTCTTTCTGAACCTTGTAGAATCAAATGGCTTGGTTGATCTACACAATTTTGGGGAGATGACTTGCACTGTGCCACGTGTGCAGGTGAAAATTGCAAGTGTTTCACTGATACTATATTGAGCTAGTGGGCATTAGCTGTGCCGGTGAATTACCGGAGATGGCCTTAGTACAACCAAAAGTCATACTTCCAGCAGGTCTGTATTATTCATTGGAGTTATAGGGGGGTTTGCAGGTCTCCCATGGGATCGGTTACATTTTGATCCGTTTTTAATTGTTAAAAAAATGTACCTTTTGTATATTTGATCACATGATGGTTGCTGGTTGTAGGTGCCTCCTGGAATGCCGTGAAGAGTACAAGTACAATGTGGAAGCTGTTGAACTCCTTATTCGTCACCACTTGGTCAACTTGCAGCAGTATGATATCCATTTGGCTCAGGTGAGCTTTTTTTTCAGTGATAGTCAGGCTGGTGTTGAAAAGACCTTCAATATATTTTATGCCTACGTTGAGGTCTCGTGACTTGAAGTTGGGGATAAATCAGGATCTTAAAAAGTCTACATTATCAAGTGATTCGTTGGGTCACGTTGATGCTATATTGCCAGTCATTGTTGAACATCAAAGTGTTTTTCTTCCATTCACAGTGGATGGAGAATGGTCTGAACTACATGGCAGTGGCTTATGCCATGCAGCTGGTGAAGGTGCACTTGGTTGATGAGCGAAGCAACACCCACGTGACGGAAGCGGACTTCTTCCACACCATTGATGCACTGATGAGGATCAACGCGCACTCTCGTGGGAATGCTCCAGAGGGGTGTGTTTTTCTGCTGACAACCATTTGTATTGATGTGTGAAGTTGCCGAACGGTTTTTGCCCAATATTTTAGTTTGTGATGGATCGGGATTTGAAGATTTATTTATTTATTTTGTTCGTTTTTGTATCATGGCATGCACTTGTACCATGTGTAGACCAGATCAAGCTGTGCAGAGCAATTGACATCTGAACTGCAGATTATTAGCGAGTCGGGGGTTTTCTCAACAATGTCTTCTTGTGCCTCCTTTCTGGTCTTGCACCCTTTGCTTTTTTCATGCCCCCACTCTCTCAGGTTTCTGCAGGGTACATGTGGTCCATCAACCCCCTTTTGGTGAAACTCCCAGAATGACTGCTCACCTTCACTTATTTATTTCTTCCCACACCCACACCCACCCCAAATAAAAATACCCAGTTTTCCTTCCTGAGAGTTTGCTCCTGTATCCGTCATGTCCCTTGTTTGTCCGTTTCCATCTTTGTCCCTCAGCCTTACTGTTGGTGTTTTCCCCCTCTGTTTCTGCTTTTGTTCTGTTGCTTCCTTATTTGTTTTGTGTTCCAGCTCTTCAATGAGCCTTGACTTTGTATCCAAAAAAATACTCCGAAAATGGCATGCCTATTCTCCTTTTACTGGCTCGTGTTCCAAAGTCCTACTTTCTTGTGTCCAGCCTGCCGCAGCTCATGGAACTGATCCGCGCCAACCATGACACAATGCTGGATCGTGCACACGCTGGACCGACCTTTATGATGCACTCCGGGATCTCGCAGGCGCGGGAGTATGATGATCCGCCCGGCCTGCACGAAAAGGCCGAATATTTGCTACGTGAATGGGTTAGCATGTATCACTCGCCTGCCGCTGGACGTGACAGTGCGAAGGCTTTCTCGGCCTTCGTGGGTCAGGTGAGAATGAACTATTGTTTCTGCACTGAAATAAATGAAAATAGTGTGAAACATCACAAGCTGTTCCCCTAAAAACCAAACTTGTTTGCTAAACGCTTTAAACGTATTCATTCAAAATTGCTCTTAAGCATGTTAAAATGAGGTTTCGAACACAGTGCTTTATTGAAAACCCCTCTTGATGAACTAAGCAGAGACAGACATGCAGATCTTCGTGAAAGCCCCGGGGAAATTATGCGTTTCAGTCCGATCCGGTTTGGGTTTTCGCGGACAAGTACAAAAAAAATATGCAAACAGATTGAATTGCGATTCATTCGTTTATTCCACGTCCAATATGGTGCCTGCCCAGACCACTCCATTCAGCGGACTTGTTGGCTGCATCGGACGAGTCCAAATACACGAGAGAATGAAGGGGCAGGGTATGGCGTGGGGTTAACACCAAAGCGGAATTATGCAGATTAAAAGAGTTCTTCTACCCTACCCATATTGTGCATGCGAGTGATGGTGTCGGTGATGGTCATGGCAGTAAAGGTGGTACAAGACCATTATCTGCCAAGAGTAGGAACATGACATCCATTCACCGGAAATCTCGTTCATCCAAAACACCCATTGGTCCCGACTATTCCGGATAAGAGGTTCTACTATGTTTGCTATTCCTCATCATTGTAATTACTCGAACCTTAGTAAATAGTTTGATCTTGCTCTTTGCCGAGCAAGCTTTATCATGATGAAACTGCTGAGGTTTTTCTCATTTTTATCCAATAAGGAAATCGAGATGCATTTCTATTTTAGAAACTTGTTATGAATGAGTTGCAGAAAGTAAAAGCAGGTTAAAGTACACCAGGACTTTCAAGCAAACTGAAACACAATATCATACATTTACCCATCATGATCTGTGATCTCTGTCTCTGTCTCTGTCTCTGTCTCTGACCGAACCCAACCCAACCGTCTTAATTCCTTGTTATTATGTTTTCTCTCATCATCTTTCATCTTTTCCTGTTCATTCTTTGACTTGCTTGAATAGTTCAACCGAGACCTCACTCCCATTGCATTGCTGTTTTACCCTCTGTCCTTTTGCTTTTCCATAAGCCTCGATTCACGTCCACAAAGAGGGGTGCCCGCTGATTTTTCCAAATCCGTTCTCTTGGCTGTAGTTTTACTGTGCAGTGTATTTGGACAGTCAAAATGTAGTCCCCCCCCCCAAATGCCTGTCATTGGTTAAATGATTAGGAATTTTGCTTCATCCTAGGGTTCTGAGTTCAAATCCCTCTTGGCTGTTAAATTAATACCAGTTGGGGTTGACTCAGCCTGTTACCCTTCCGAGATCAGCAAAATGAGTACCAGCTTGCTGGGATAATTGAGCCATTTGAGTATCCTGCGTCGGAGCGGCGACCCGTCCAGGATTGTGCCCATTAGCCCAGAAGACTGCTTTGGCAACACCAACACTCTGCACAGAGTATGTAATGGTCCCAATGGATGGAATTTGGTGACGTCGACAGCAGCTCTCATCGAGACGGGCCATGGAGAGGAATGCCACGCTTCAGGGCAACTGCAGTTTTGTCGAGAAAGGAGTTTAATTTGTTTTTACCTCACCATTGACCAGATTGTTTTGAGCTTTTTAAATGATCACACCCAAACTCCCCAATCAACAAGACATTTTAAAGGTGGAGTGCTTGGACCACCTGAAAGCATAAGCTGTGTACTGAAGCACTTTCACATAAATGAGGACCAAATCCCCCATTGTATACCTGACCGGCATGCACCCCACGCTTGACTGAAATTATGACTAAATCCCCTATGGATGATAAACCTGCTGTTGGGTTGGGATATTGTGATGATCTCAAATCCATCAAAATTATTACTTTCGTTTAAAATCCATTCCTCAGCTGAAAGTCTTATCAATTTCAAGGAATGTTGATTTGTTCTCGCAATACAGTGTTTTTTACACTCTTCTTTATTTTGCTTTTACAAATTGACAATGTATCGTGTTCCTCAGTCATCATTTCTATTTTCAGATCCCAATGTGTCGTGGGTTTAATGTTCTGCACATGTTGATTTCATTACTAGATGCATCAACACGGCATCCTGAAGACTGATGATTTGATTACGCGCTTCTTCAGACTGTGCACGGAGATGTGTGTCGACCTGTGTTACCGTGCTCTCGCAGATCAACAGTCCACCCCGACCATCACACGTGCCAAATGTTTTCACACGTTGGATGCATTCGTTCGGCTCATTGCATTGCTCGTCAAGCACTCCGGCGATGCATCCAACACTGTTACCAAGATTAATCTTCTTAACAAGGTATTGAGAATAAAGGTGAGGGAGTTGTGTTTGTGAGTTGTAGGCGTCGTTTCATTGAGGTATCTTCTTCACGTTCACCTGTACACACTGCATCGTGCAAGTATTTTACTCTGTCTCATCTTGCCAAACTCCAGCTATCTGAAGATTTGGTCTCGCTAAGTTGGGTCCTCAATAAATTGTTGCCTGGCTCATGAAGGCTTTTGTCTCGTTGTGCATGATACTCAAATCTACCATAGTCAACCCAACTACTGTGGGTCATCAGCACAGCTGTGAACTATTTATGCTCAAAAGTTGTAAACCAGTTAACTGTGCTGGTTTCAAACTGAATCTTGTACCAAAAGGTGTGTTTGCGTGTGCGTGCAAGCACGTGACACTTTATTCAAAAGGGCTCCTGCTCTTGCAGAGTGATAAAAATACAACAATTTGAAAGCTAATACTTCGACCCTACTTTGCAATGGGGATGCTTTCTTGAAAGGAGCGGTCGAAACAACGGAAATCAAAGCAATTCTCCTCATAAGGGGGGTGGTGGGGTGGGGAAGGATGCTTTCCTTCCTCACATTGCCACTTCACCTGTTGTATTTCATTTTTTACCTTTGATATTACCCTCCTTTTTATTATCTTGCCAAAACGAAGTTTTTGCAAGATATGTTAGTCAGCTTGTATGTTTTTTTTTTGTTTGTTTGTTTGTTTGTTTGTCTGTAATCACGTATAAAAAATTCTGCAGAGCACAGTTATCATTGGAATTTTTTGTAACTTTGCATATCAAAGGTCTATAGAGGTCCCTTTCAGTGCACAAAATTTTGAAGGTCAAAGGTCAAGGTCACTGTCGCAGATCAGGGGAGTCGACGAAACCCTTATTTTTTGAGTAATTTTGATCGGATCGTCTTCAAACTTCATGGGAATGTAGTTCATGGTCTGGCGCTCAGCTGATTAATTTTTGGTGGCGATTGGCCTTGACCTTCATGGTTAGCGCCTCAGGTCAAACATATTTGACCCCAAGGTCAAATTTTCGAGTTTTAGGAACCATATCGTGTAGTACCTCAAATTGAACACCTCGATGAGGCAAACATATTTTTCATGGTTACTCTGTAGAACGATTCTCATCGGAATCTCTCGGAGGCAGATATTCCTCAAGGAGTCGCTCCTGGTGGATAGCAGCTCTGTTCACCTCAGTGTGACCTTAAAGAAGTCACACGTGGTCACCTTTTGGCAAGATACGGGTCACCCTGTGGGTGACATTGGTTTATTTATTTGTTTTTGTTGATGTCAGTTATATTCAAATACACATAAAACTTGAAGAGCACTTTTCGACATGACGTTGCTCAATGTGCCTCTGCTGTCATTATTGCATCATTATACATACATGTACCAAGTTGTATTTAAATCCTTGAACCCAGATTCAAAATATTAAATAATTCTGGCTGCCAGACCATGCAATTGTCCACCTCATGCCTAACTGGCATGGACCCAACTCCTGACCATACACACTTGCATTAGATTGAAATTTTAAACTTATTCCCCATGACTACCAGATCATAATTGTGACGTTTCACGTCGATTGTTGAAGTGGTTCCAGGGAAAGCATTTTTAAAAGATTTTTCGTTCAATCCAATATGACTGCCAGACCATTTGTGAACACCCTGGTATCCCCAAGGCTTGGAGAACATGAGGACAAGGTTTCCCCTTTGTCAAGCCGTTATGGAGAAGATGATTTTAAACTTTTAGTGTAAATCCAATATGGCTGCCAAACCATGTGACCTGTGATGTCATAGGTGGAGAACTTTTTGTTCCTCATGGATAGGCGATCGTACCTGTAAAGTTTGCCTCGATCTGTTCAGCTGTTTTGGAGAAGATTTTTGAAGGCTTTCATGTTTAAAATTAAAAAAAAAAGTGCTGACGCTCCTGGCCACCCCGGGGACCTGTAGGTGGCTCACCCGAATGTCGAGGTAATTTTCCTGCTGCCCAACACCACCTCCTTGATACAGCCGCTCGACCAAGGGGTAATTTCGACTTTCAATACATATACCCCCCGCACCTTTTGCCGCATTTTGGATACGATGGATGCTGACCCAGAGCTCACCGTCAGACAGTGTTGGAAAGAGTTCAAAATAGCCCACTGCATCGGCTGGACGAGGTGAAAGCCTCCACCATCAACGCTTGCTGGCACAACCTGTGGCTGGCTACTTGCAGTGCAGAACTGCAGAGACTTTCCCGACAACATTAAGGAGAGGCATAAAATTGTCAGGTTGGCACGGTCGGTGATAGTCGAAGGCGTTGATGACATGGAGTTTGAGGAGTTGGATGCTCTTTTTGCCTTGCATGCCGAGGAACTCACTGAGGAGTAGTTGAGAGCTATTACCAAGGTTTCTGAGGAAGAGGAGGTGGGCAGATCCAAACTCACGGTCAAGTTCCTGGTTGAGATACTGCAGGACATTTGGTCAGTGACCAAGAGGCTGTTGGACACCGATTCGGTCATGGAGCGTTATCTCAAAGTCAAGAAGGGGTTGGATGACGTGATGCTCCCATCCAAGGAGCTACATTGAAATCTGTGGCAATCAGGCAGCTCTCAATCACGGAGGTCTTCCGCCTTGGTTTTGTCCACTTCAGGTGCACCAGCACCCTCTCGCACCTCTCCTTCCTCTCCTGCATCCCATTCGCTGAGCGACTCTCTCCAGGATCCTCATGTGCGTCATCGCCCTCACCTACATTCCTTGTATATCTTGTATAATGTACACATCACTGATTAGATTATTGGGTCAAGAGGTCAAAGGTCATGTCAGCTAAGAATGTGATATTTGAGAACAGCTGAAGGGATCTAAATCAAACTTTGTGTAAGTATGTGGATGTTTAACGTTTCACCACATGTGTAACGATGTGATAATGTGGGCAGAGGCGTAATCTGAGGCAAACTTCATAACCCAACAACATCAATTGCAAGTTCACCAGCATGCATTCGAAGAATAATATAAATTTCACTTCCAAAGTAACACTTTTATGCTGCTCTAAGCCACTCTACGGTACGGTACATTTCTTTATGTGTGACACAAATTAGTTCTTACGCATGGTAGGTGGAGTCAAAGGCTGAGGTGATGGATATGAGAGGGTATGAATGCTGTTGGCGATGTAAGTTTTGGTTGAGACGACGCAAGTCGGATCATGGTATTAATATGATTATGTATTTGCAAAACGACGTAAATCAAGGTATTGCTGTAATTGATTCCCTTTGAACAAAAAATTTCGCAAGTTGTAAAACTCCTTGTCCGTTTAACCATAACGATTCCTTTTTGCAGGACTCAGCTTAATGTTGTGGTTCCAACAGTACAATTTTTATTAATTTACGACAGCAGGAACCCTTTGGAATATAGCGTGTACGCATCTTGTACGAAGACGCCTTTGAGAAAGGAAGCAGATATATTTGGCAGAACAGGTCATAGGAAGTGATGATTTGTTCTGATTTGAATTGTGTCGTCACACTTTTTTTGGCGATGACTGTGTTGTAAGCTTTTCAGAAATTTTTGGTGTACTTTGCTGGCATTACAGAATATGTGGTTGTCTGTGGGTATGGCAGGTGTTGGGCATTGTCGTCGGTGTGCTTCTTCATGATCATGACCTGCGCCAGGCTGACTTCCAGCAGCTTCCCTACCATCGCATTTTTATCATGCTGCTGTTGGAATTGAATGCACCGGAACACGTGCTTGAATCCATCAACTTTCAGACTCTCACGGCTTTCTGGTAATATTTTCTTGCCTCCCATGGCAATCATTTTATTATAGCCACGCGACGGGTCTGGGAATGACCAGATTACGTGGGCCGTCGACCGGGTGTGACGCCGCAAACCAGGGTTACAAGCCTGATACCGAGTGAAAGGGCACAAAGCCGACCGAGGGTTACGTGCTCTCACGGTACGCCAGTCAGATGTATAACTGAGTGGCTAGTTATGACGCACCGTACATTACTTTCCTGAGCGCGAATTGCTTTTATCCAATTATGCGCCTTAAGGGCACCGATCGTGAAAACTCATCCACCCGTACAGCAATAAGGGAGAACAGGCATAACAAGTTCATGGTTTATTTAAATAAAAACGACAGCAAATTGGCACGAAGCAACACACAATAAATGCCATTATATCCTCCAAAATTACATACAACGTGATTCCAAGTGACATCAATTTCTTAACAGTTCTTATCTTCGGCTGTATTTATGCACTCAACAAAGAATACATGACCGGGAATAAAATACAAACACTACTGAGAGGTCAATTTCAAGTGTCAATTTCAAATTTGTCACTCTTCCAGTGCAGCTGTAACGGTCAATTGCCAACTGACCTAAAAAAAAAATAACTCCCTCTCCTTCCAAGCAGCCGTTAACTGTGCGCAAGATAAACTGATAATCCCCTGGCCGCGTGAGCGAGCTGATGAGGTAGTTTACCAACTACCTCCTCCCAGTCTTGACACAGATATCTTCAATGCATATTCACCCCTTCTATCAGCTCCTGTGGTGAGGCTATTGCCAACTTCCTCAATGCAAATTTTCCACAACTGAACATTCTCACAGCTTGAGCTGCAAAGCTCTCGTGTGCTTTGCAACGCTGTGTAAACAGAAGAAAATAACATTAAAAATGTACAGGCAGAGGTTTGAATAGGGGAGGACAAAACAGTGTCGGGAAAACAAACTTCTCACTGCACATACGTTGTATGTCTGTTGCTCAAATAGTACGTCGTGCTTATCTCACCAAATGTCAGGAAATAACTATCGTTCGACTAAACAGGTTTATTGACCCCTAAAGATAATTCCCACAACAATATATTGGAGAAATGTTCTGAATCCCATTTTTAACTGTCAACAGGATTCCTACCATCTCAGTCATGCAGGTCTCATTGCCTTGATGAGTCCAAATGTTCAGTCTGAAATGAGTCATTTTGAATTTTGTTGAAAGCTTTGCAATTTTGCCTGAGACTGTATTTTTACTTTTAATTAATTTAACACAAGTGAACTATGTATTCCAAACACCCCCACCCCCTTCTCCATCAACTACCAACTTTCCCACGTTTTTACCTATTCCTAATAAAACAGCAACACATTCCATATCCTTCGGCCTTCCAAGGCTCCTGGCTTTACGTTTGCCTGGCTCGAACTCATCTCTCACCGCATCTTCATCGCACGCATGCTTGCACACACGCCTCAGCAGAAGGTGAGCCTGCCTGCCCCTCGCACCTGCGTGTGCAGGTTTCCGTTTGCTATGGTATTGTGTTTTCGCTCCTTTGGTAACTTTCACTTTGACGATGCCTTCTCCGTCCAGTATTTTCAAGATGCTCGTAGTGCTTCCTTTTGAACCCACCCGAGTTTTTGCACTCTGTTTTGCTGTTGCCCGATTGATTGGCCCGCGGCCTTCCTGCCCTCCCGCAGGGCTGGCCAATGTATGCCCAGCTTCTCATTGACCTGTTCAAGTACCTTGCACCTTTCCTACGCAATGTGGAACTCACAAAACCCATGCAGGTTCTTTACAAGGTAAATAAAAAAGAGAAGTTTTGTCATACACACACCGTTCTTTTTATTGATAGTTTTCAAAGGTATTGGATACATGATTTCCCCCTTTAGCCATAAATATTATAGATTGGACTGCAGTGACAAAGGAAGTCTTCTCCATTTATAGTTTTTATTTTTGTGCTGCATGGCCATTGTAGGGCACGTTACGTGTACTTTTGGTGCTTCTCCATGATTTTCCCGAGTTCCTGTGTGATTACCACTATGGATTCTGTGATGTAATCCCACCAAACTGCATTCAACTCCGCAACCTCATCCTCAGCGCATTCCCACGTAACATGCGTCTTCCAGACCCATTCACGCCAAACCTTAAGGTAACCAGTGTAGTTGATTTTTGTCGCCTTTACCTCATCCTCGATTGTTTTACCAACTACCCCGTCCCAGATTCCTCACTTTTCCGACAAGTATTGAAGTCAGTGGTGACGTCGGAGCTTGCCTGCTTTTATTTGTTTATTTTATTTGCAGGCATCAAAGCTCGTGTGATAGCAGACCGGATCAACAGACACAACGGGGGCAAAGGGAAAAATCTTGTTCTTGATCATTGGAATTAGCAGAGTTTGGTGTTTCAAATATTGTTTTTCATTATGCTTAAAAAAAAAAGACACTTTCTGACTGTGTGATGTCATGTACTGCATCTGACCAGTTAACTCTCAAAGCCAACAATGACTTGTCGTATTCACCTTTGTTTGGTGACTTCCTAAAACTTTTAAACCGCTTAGCAATCAAAGGATTTATTCCTCATAAATACAATATATCTTTAACGATAGATAAGAGTTTCATTTTGGTATCTTTCCTGGGGAACCGAGGCTGATCGTCACCCGCCGTTGTGATCTTGTGTTGACCACCCTTTTGGCACGTGGTATTATTTATTATCTTTTTATGACTCATTAAAAATATGTTAATAACCTGTGAGTTGACTCCCAGGTTCGTGTGAAAAGTGTCTGCTCTATCACTCAGAAGGGAAAGAAATATGTTGAGTGGGAAGTGTGGTGTCGAAATTAATATTAAATTTTTTTGATGTGATGTCAAAAGACCAGTGTTCAATGGACGCCGAACGACTGACCCTTATGTACGACCAATTCAGTTTCATTTCTGTGCAGACATGGATCCAACGCCCACTCCCTTCCAAGCCCAAACCCAACTCGTTTGGGTGACTTACCATTCCTCCCTCAGTTTTTTTTTTGAGGGGGGGGTGGGTGTGGTGGGGGTGGACAAACTCCAAGAATTATCCAGACGTTCCTTTGTTTTTAATTATCTGCCACGACTCTAAAAGTGGCCGTTTTATATGCATCGGAGAGACTCAAGCTTTTCAAATCCAACATATTAGTCCAGGAGCTCGGTGACTTTTATTCAACATGGAAGGTGCAGATGTTTAAGGGTGCCAGTGGTGTAGAGTAGGGGTGGCAGATCCCAGAAACCCAATTCTTAAGTTGCGCCAGTGGTGGGTGTGGTAGGTGGCGCCACCCAAATCCAAGATGGCCGTTTCGATATGATCTTGGAATGCATTCTGATAGTTTTGGGTATGCCCAATCTAATGGAGAGGGTGTCATTATCATCCAAGGTCAATGTCATGAGATAAAGGTCAATATCAGTTTTTGGTCAATTTTATGCCTGTTTGACCTTGACCCTTTGATTCAAGGTCAAATCTGATGACATGAATGATTCCCCATACATGATTTCCTATTCGTGCCTAATACATGCCTAAGCCCTCAGACCAATATTTAAAACATTACAGGGACTATTTTATAAAGGGGGGGGGACCCGTTCCCAGAAATGGAGGAATTCCCCCTTTAGTCCAAAAATAGTCAAATTTCCGATCTACTTTGCACTAGATTTCTTATTTCCTCATAAAAACATTCCATTTTGTGAGTTATACATGTTCTTGGTACTGTTATGCATTATATTTAAACATTTATTTCATGTTGAAAGTCTTTAAAATGTTCAAAATCTTACCTTATTTGTTGTTGCCAAGTTGCTGGAACTCTGCAAGACACTTGAATTTGTCAGAAATTTGTCACATGACATAAGGGGGTGATCCCAAATCGATTTATAGCTTACTTTAATATGCCTATAACTATTTAAATACTTGTCTGAGAGCTTAAGTATGTATTGGGCACTAATCGGAAATCATGTATGGGGAATAATTTCATGTCATCAGATTTGACCTTGAATCAAAGGGTCAAGGTAAACAGGCATGAAATTGACCAAAAACTGTGATATTGACCTTTATCTCATGACATTGACCTTGGATGATAATGACACCCTCTCCATTAGATTGGGCATACCCAAAACTATCAGAATGCATACCAAGATCATTGGAATCGGCCTAGTATCACTTTATGTATGACAATATTGGTTTTAGCCTATATCGAAACAGCCATCTTGGATTTGGGTGGCGCCACTTGAGAATTGGGTTTCTGGGATCTGCCAACCCGACTCCACACCACTGGCACCCTTAAACATCTGCACCTTGCATGTTGGATAAAAGTCACCGAGCTCCTGCTCGATATGACTTGCAAACACATGTTAGTTCTATTTTGTTTTCATTTTCAGTTGAAGATGCTGCTGATGGTGCTGTGTGAAGAGGATAATTTTAAATTGGTTGAATGGATAATCTATAGAATGCTGAAAGACTTGCTGGATTTCTTCCCCTCCTCCCCTACCACCACTCCGAGCCATTCTTCATTTTCTGCATCTGTACTTGCTTGTGAGATGTAGTCGACCCACAGTGATGACGATGTGGCCTTGCCTCGAAGCTTCCCCAAAATGCAAATAATCTTTTCTGAATGGAAAGCCAAAGCAGGACCTTTCATTTCAACCCTTTGCACACATTCTTAAGGGTGTCCCTCTCCAAGACGGTACCGGTGCTGTTTCGGTATTCCATTCTGTGATCAAAATACACTCTTGCATCCGATGGATTCAGCTTGGTTTGCCTTCAAAGGAAAGAATTACAAGTGCATTTGTCTAATAATGGAATAACAGATCAATCTTTTAAACCCCAGTCAACTCATCTGTCCAACTTCTGGAAAAGATGCATTCCCTCGAGCTTCTCAGCCTCAAGATTTGTCAAAACCTGTCTTTGTCTTGTGTGGACCACCGCCTTTTCTGTCACTTCACTCTTCCCAATCCCCCCACCCCCAAGCCTGCCCAGGTAACACACATGCTTCAAGAATCCCAAACTTTGTTACCCCATCTCCCCTCAAATTCCAAACTGAATGCACACCTCCATATCAGGTCAAGTCAGGTATGGAATCATGCGCCGGAGCAGCGCGTCGCTGCATCCACTTTCCGCCGGAATTTCAGGGGCCTCCGTCTGGCCATCCCCCAGGCAGAGATGCCTGGCGCATTCCCATCTTCTTGAGATGTCGATTAACCTGCTGCAACCACGAGGCACGTGGTCGGCCCATTGGCCCTTCCACACCCGAGGCTCCCTTGCTGAGAGAATCTGGTGAGCAGGATCAGCATCAGGAAAACGAGCCACATGTCCATGCAGCCACAGCTGATGCTCACGGACGATGCAGAAAAGAAATCTCATTTGAGTCTCAACAACCGCTCGTTCGATACAGTCCGATCAGCGATAGCCAAGGATTCTCCGAAGAGACCTGGTACCAAAGGAATTAAGTCTGCATCACAGATCCCTGGTCAGAGTTAGTCTCACATCCGTAAAGCATGACTGGAAGGACCAAGGACCCGAAGACTCGGACTTTCGTCATCCTGCACAGGTACCGACAGTGCCACACCCCATGATCCAGTGAATCCGTGACTCCCCAGGCCCGACCCAGACATCTATTGACCTCTCCGTCACAGCCAGCAGACATGAATATCACTGCCAAGGTAAGTGAACCCGTGAACTCACCATAAACCGGTACAGACAAGATAGCAGCATCCAAGATGTCATTGAAAGCCTGGATCTTAGTTTTGACCCAGGAAACCCGTAATCGCAGTGACCGACTCCTCAATCAGCACCCCGAGGGCCCCCAAAAGGATATCCAGAGTCTCCGCAAAGATGACCATCATCTGCAAAATCAAGGTCAGAGATCTTGACTCACAAACAATGCACCGCAACTTGATCTCTCCGACACCCACCCCAGAATCCAGTCAATACAAGCACTGAAAAGTGTGGGGGCCAGTGCACACCTCTGAACTCCAGTTGCAAATGGAAATAAGTCTCGAGATTGTATCACCACATATCGCAGCACTCTCAGTACCAGAGTGGAGTTCAGACATCAGAATGATCACTTTTGTTGGCACCCCACGAAGACCAATACTCCTCCAGAGGGGATCCCAATTCACTGAATCAAATGCTTTGCAGAGATCAACATAGGTTGCAAGCAGCCCCTGCCAAAACGCTCGTCTGCATTCGCTGAGGACCCGAAGAGCAAGCATACGGTCAAGACCTTGCCCAGCACTGAGAGCAGCATCACCCCTCGGTTGTTGCAGTCCTGGCGATCACCCATCCCTTTCCAGAGAGGGACAACAAGGCCACTCTTCCAATCAGTTGGGATGATGCCTGTGTTCCGGGCAGAGCACAGAACTGCATTCAACGATATGAGTACAGCATTTCCACCAGCCTTGAGAAGTTCAGCATGGATGCCACAGATTCCTGGAGCTTTATCCCCATTTCAACCGGTTCACCGCAGCCTGTGTTTCCACAAGCGAAGGTGGACCACAGTTGATTCGAGGGTCAGCAACAGGGATTGTTACAATCTGACGTCCATCTCGATTGCTGGTGAATCAGCCTGGGACAACCGCTCAAAGTAACCAGCCCAGTGGGCCTTCACTTTGTACTCCTCTGTCAAGAGCCCACCACCTTCTGCTCTCACAGCAGTTCACCGAGGGACGGGCTTTGAGGAACGCAATGCACAAATTCCCCTATAAGTACGAGAATCACTTCACAGGTGATGCTCTAACCCCTCACAGATTCCTCACACACAGACCTCCTTGTCCACCCTCAGCACACTTCGTTTTACGCCTCAACTCCCTGTACAGCTCAGCTCTGCCATTCGGCCTGGCCCTGCGACTGGTCATTGGTATCCAGTTGTCCCGTGAGACACAAAATTAGTCTTTGCCCGATGGTTCGTTCGAAGATGTCCATCGGCAACATCAAGGATGGTGGTCTTGAAGACACTCCACAACTCTACAGATTCCTCAAAGCACCCAGACCCTCTCCAAATCCCCACTCGGTCTGTTCGCAAACTCCTTAGCTACCCAATCATCCTTGAGCTTGCCAATATCCAGCCAAGGCTGGGATGGTACCGTTCTCCTGGATTTAAAGTGCAATTTCAGAGTTGCTACAACAAGCTGGTGGTCAGTATTGAGGAACTGAGTACTCCAGTGGACCCTGCAGTTCTGGATCATCCTCCAGTCACCATCAACAAGCACATGGTCAATCTCCTTTGCCACACCGTCAGTGTTGGAATACCAAATCCAGCAATGAGCTTGTGGGTGCTGAAACCATGAACCAGCCACCCCAAGTGTGTGGCTTCTTGCAAAGTCAAGGAACTTGGTGCTATTCTGGTTCACAGTTCCAGACCCATGGTGACCAACACATGTCTCATAACCATCCCTATCAGTTCCAGTCAATACATTGAAATCCCTAAGACTAGAAGAGCATCTCGCCTGGGGCATTGATTAACCACAGACTCGAGCCTGGCATAGTATGTGTCCTACACGGTAAGATCACTCAGCTGTCGGAGCATATACAGAAACCAGGAAAATGACACCCAAGGAGTGACGAATCTTTCGTCTCATACGCTCGTTGACCGGTGTTACCTCAATTATCATTGGAGTCAGCTTATTGGACACAGCCACAGAAACTCCTTGGGCATGGTAATCAGAGCGACCAGACCAATCATAGGTGAAACCACCCGCCATGATCTCGCCACTATCCCGTCTCCGAATCTCAGAGAGTGCTGCAATACCACTGTTCAAACGCTTGAGCTCAGATGATGAGAGACAGGTGATCATCCTCTCTTCGGGATAGGACATTCCAGGAACCCACCCGAAGGGACTGCCTCAGGTTAGCAAGGACCAGCAAGGTAGACGACACCTCGGCACCACCCCGACACACACCACCGCAATCTGATCCGGGAAGGTTACCCCTTGGTTTTCCTCCTATCATCAGAGTTGGGGCTTGAAGGCTTTCCCCCAATCCCACATATGGTGAGCTGCTCTGCAGAGAGCAGCTGAACAGGAGGTTCTCCCACGGAGTGGGTTTTCAGATTTCTTTGCGTTTTGCAGAGTGATGGGTTTTATGGTGGCCAGAGTGCAAATCCTGTCACCAACCTCCTAAAAAAAGAGTAACCCAACTGCAGGAGGACGTCCGCAGACACAGTTGAGCACGAGGTATGGTTGGCTGTTGGCTCACAAGGAGCTCCTCCACCCTTTGACAGGTTTTGTTTTTAACCCTGCTGGGTGTCCATGTCATACACCATCCTCACCCAGAAACATGGCGGTAGAGACTGTTCAGTCGCCGACAACTTGACCATGAAACAGGTTAGTACAGGTTTACATGGTACCTGTAGCAAGTCACAGATCTATTCTGGCCTGGTGATACCTGACCTCCACACCCTCATCCAGCTTTTCTGTTTATATTCCACAAACTCGTGCCAGCACGTGGAACGCATAACTTAACGTCCATGCAAGGGATAGCACATACTTTCATTAAGCACCTGTGAAACACCAGGGTGACAGTTTATAGCTGTTTCCGTATTCAAAACAGGCTGGACAGCACAGAGGCGAGTGTGTATACGTCTCTGCTGTCCTGTCAACCCTGTTTGTGTTGCTTTTATGTGTTTGTTGCAAGGTTTTGACTTTGCTTCTGATTCATAACAACTTCCTTTTGAGGCTCCTCTGCAACAATGATATTCATTATCGTGCCCACTTCCATCTTGGAACAGGTGGATATGCTGAGTGAGATAAACATCCCACCTCGAATCCTCACAAACTTCACCGCCGTGATGCCACTCCAGTTCAAGAAAGACCTCGACTCTTACTTGAAGACTCGCTCCCCCGTCACTTTTCTTTCAGAGCTGCGTAGCAATCTGCAGGTATTGTGCATTTACACCTGCGTTTGATAACAATGTTGAATTGTGCTTCAGCAATCACATTTTCTTTCT
>NC_140967.1:92187716-92262716 GCF_056783735.1 Eptatretus burgeri
CATTGTGTGCATGCTAATACAAGTTACTTGTCAACTCGAGATCTCTTGAGTCTAGACTAGTCCGATAAATCCGTCGTCCGTCTGACTAGGCCGATAGATCTGACGTGCTGTAGCTTTATTTTATTATTCTCTTTTTTCATTGTTTTCTACTGGTGCTACATGACGACAGTAGGAATAAAAATGCAACAAAACGTCAGATTTATCGGACTACTCGAGACAATTGTGTCACAAGGTGTGTTCTGCACACAAGTTTTCATCGTATCCGGACAGCGAGATTGCTTCGTTTTATGCGTGGAGAGACACGGCCGATGACATGCGCCGGCCTTGTTTGTGATTAATTTGCCACGGAGAAACATGTCCGCTGCGCTGTTCACGTCACGTCACTAAAATATTTCTGATATCAAGCAGTGTGCAAGTCGAATTTACAATATTGAATTACGAAGAGGATTTAGTCTAACCAGTTGTTATTTCCGAGTCTTCCTTCAATGTCCTCCCGATCATAATTAACTCCAGGAATTTCATCGCCATTTTCCTCTGCTTGTCCTGCTTCATGCTCAAACTGCTAAGGCCGTACTTCATTTAAAGCTGCCTGAACTTCACCTCCCGCGACGACGTTATCCGACAATTCTCCATGTGATTCAGACCAAAATCCTTCACTTCTCTCACGCTCACTGTCGTTACCAGACAAGTGAAAGTCAATGTCATCCATTATTCAAAACCAAACGTTCGATTATTTTTTTTTTTAAGCAGAAATGAACGAAGCGATTGAGTCGACCAATCGAATGTGGAAACACACAGGAAGCCAATAGAATCACGTAGACCACCAACCCGAGTAATTAACGTGCAGCCTTTGACATACTGTACGTGACGTCATGTGGGTTACGCCCCTTTCAGGAGAATTTTTAGGGGCGTTCCCGAAGAGGTTTGTTTTTTTAAATTTTACATTTTACAGAATGAGTTTTGTGAAAAAACATTGTCAGATCTGAAATCACAATGAAAAACTCCTCTGGGACAAATATAAATGAAATTTCAGGACTTTGGCATGTCAGGGGACCTTTAAATCTCTTGCTGAAGCTCATAACAGCCAACAAATTTTGAAATCCATTTTTCAACACAGGTTTTGTGAAACTCTTGTCAGAAGTACCTTTGTTTGAGCAGAGTTTGTTCTTCCTGAGGCTCCTCTGGCATTTATTTTAACGGTGTGCCACCGTACACCGTACCTTTAACATACCTCGTTTCATTGACTTCTCATCATTTTCATTTTTTTTTAACCTCCGCAGCGTGCTTCTGGAACGACTTATCGTGAACCGGCCGCACCCTTGGGGTTTGCTCATCACTTTCATCGAGCTCATCAAGAACCCGGCCTTCAAGTTCTGGGACCACGAGTTTGTGCATTGTGCCCCGGAAATACAAAAGTACGTTTTATTTCCTCCACCACCGAAGGTGGACGGAGGTTATTTTCTCACCCCTGTCTTTGTTTCTTGTGGAATTGAAGATTCGCACGTATATTGGTTGGTCTGGTCTGTGATTGTTTGTCTGTATATTTGTCTTTGTCAATCACATAGAGGTCGCAATTTTAAACCGATCTTCACAAAACTTCATGAAATGGTAGTTGGTCATAAGCAAGACGCCTATTGATTTTGAGGTCAAAAGGTTGACAGAGGCCAAAGGTTAACAACTTTGTCAAATTTCGTCTGATTGTGTTGAAATTTAAAGAGGATTTGCACATCAGGTCACTGAATTTAACCACCAATTATTTTTATGGTCAAATTCATTTTAAGGATTTCGTAAGTATTGTGTTCTGCGCGTTCTGCATGTTGTATGCCAATTGCCTGCGGGTCACAATTTTAAACTGATCTTCACCAAATGATGGAGTTGCTCAGAAGCAAGAACACCATTGTTCTTCATGTCAAAAGCTCAATGTTGGCCAAATGCACGACATGTTTTTTAACTTGTATGACGAGGACAAATTGATTAGGTTTTAGTGAAGATCCAGATATGAGAATTTATTTTTATATTTTCTAAGTGATTCTTATCTTCACCATTGAGAGATGGGGCCAAAACGATATCTCAAAACGTTGTGGACGGATTCGGACTAAACTTGGTGAATGAGTTGGGTAGGGGACAAGAATAAGCCGATTAGATTTTGGAAGTCTGGAATCAGATCCGGTCTTTCAGTGGGATACAAAACGTAAACTGTTCAGCCTGACAGAGGTATGCACTCTCCCAAGTGCCGTTCTAATTTCTTATCATTTAATGGTGGTGATATTGCTAATTATGTTTTGTGTGGTCTCGCCTGTGTAACCTAATATTTTGAGTTGATGCATGAGGAAACCCCCACGATGTCCTCAATTGCTTTGCTTGGTCATATTATTCTTGTCCGCCACGTAATCGATGTAGCAGTTCATCCGTAAGGTACTGTCATTACCCTCTCAGAGGAAAGGACATGGCATTTGGGTCCGTTTGTTTGTTTGCTTTTAACTCACCTGGAATGTAGTTCCGGGGAGCTTATGGGATGGCACGTCATCCGTCGGTCATTCCGTCAATCCACACATACTTTCAACTTCTTCTCTGAAACCACACGTACCATATTGATGAAACTTTACCGCAACGTTCATCACCATGTATGTGTCAAAGTTTGTTCACGGAGTAAAAAAAAAAAAAATCTAGGTCTGGGGGTCCACTGAAGGGTTTATGGGGGTGTTTCTCCCCCCAAAATATGTATTTACTTTCTTCTCTGAAACCACACACACAATTTCGATGAAACTTGCCCACCGCCTTCATCACCCGTGATGTACCAAAGTTTGTTCATGGCGGTAAAGAAAATCCATCGGTATTTACTTTCTTCTCCATTACATATTTTGTGGGTCATCCATGCCAACGAGTGGTTCCCTGGTTATCGTATCCAGCCGCTACCAGGTGAGCACTCAGGGTATTGCCCCTCCCTATTTTTGCCCTCGCCGAAGGAGAGGGTATTGCATTTCGGTCCGTCTGTTTGTTTGTCCTCACAACTTTCGTGTTTTTCTCCACAACCGCTTGTTGGATTGAGACAATTTTCACCATCAGTGCAACCACTTGTGTGGAATGATTTCATCATAATTATGACATCAAAGGTCACGTGGTGTGGTCGCCATGTTTGGAAAAGGAGAAACTTTGAACCTCTGTATCTCTGATACCACACAAAGGAAAAAATTGAAACTTGGCACATAGCAAGTACTCCTCATGGGGAGTGTGTGATCTTTTCTTTTTTTAATATACGTACATGTATATGACGTCATAATTGTATATGTAGAACACTACATCCAATGGGTATGAAAATTTTTGAGGGTCATCTCGGGATAAAGTGGTCCACAAATGTTTTGTTATTTTTTTGACGTCATCGGTCACGTGATTTGGCAGCCATATTGTTAAAAAAAAAAAGTTCAAAAATCTGAAATGGAGGAACCAGTCATCACTGCCAGCAGTTCCAATAATGTCTCTTATTAATTACGTAACACCACCACACAACACACCACACAAAAGTCCTGGCAGGGGTCTGCAATCTGATTGCTCTTTCTTGTTGATGTTTGTTTGTTTATCAGCACAGAACTTTCGTGTTTTTCTTTGCAACCTCATATCGGATTGACACAAAATTTTCACCATCGGAGCAACCACTCATGGAGGATGTTTTAATGATAATTATGACATCATAGGTCACGTGATGTGGCAGCCATGTTGGAAAAAAGGAAAAACCTTGGACCTCTGTATCTCTGAAACCACACCAAGGAAAAAATTGAAACTTGGCACGTGGCAAATACTCCTCATGGGGAATCAGGGCGTTTTACTTATTTATTTATTTTAAATGATGTCATTGGTGCCTTCGTTGTGACGTCGAAATTGCATATGTATAACGCTACATCTGATCAGCATAAAAAATTTGTGGGTCATCTGAGGATAAATTTGTCTACACAAAAAAACTGTCATTGGTTATGTGGTTTGGCGGGCTTTTTTTTAACCTTCAAAAATCTCTGAAACGGCTGTGCAGATCGAGACCAAACTTTACAGGTATGACCACCTATCCATGAGGAAGAAAATGTTCACACCTATGGTCATAGGTCACATGGTTTGGTAGCCATATTGGACTTACCCTAAAATCTGGAAAAAAAATCTTCTCCAAAACAGCGAGACGAATCGAGAGGAAGCTTCACACCCATGTTGCCCAAGCTTTGGGGATACCAGGGTGTTCATGAATAATTGATTGGTCGCAAGGTCTGGCAGCCATGTTAGATTGAGAGCAAATCTTAAAAAAAAATTATTTCTCTTGAACCGCTTCATCGATTGACATGAAAAGTTAAAATTATGATCTTGTCGTGATGGGGAATACAAGTTTGAAATTTGATCCTGATCAGACGCATGGTCTGGCAGCCAGAATTATTAATTTTTTTGATCTGGGGTCTTTTTGATATATATATATATATATATATATATATATATATATATATATATATATATATATATATATATATATATATATATATATATATATATATATATATATATATATATATATATATATATATATATATATATATATATATATATATAGTGTATACACACACATACAATGAATAAAGCTCGCTTGGCTTTGCCTGGATGGGTTTGAGGTGGAGGAGTAGCAGCTGAAATTTGAATCCTATCCATGTTCCTCCTGATGACTTCATATTTGCTTTTTGCATGTTCGGGTTCCTTCTGATTACTCCAATGAAGGACTTTACCTATTTGATTTTAATTGGATTTATTTTAATCCCATTCTGAATTCAATTGAATAATAATAAACACCATGGGTCAGGGTCAGGTGTCCGATCAAAGCAGGGTTGCATCAAAATGGGACATATTGGTACCCGGTCATCACTTCCAGCTGTTAAGTGGCAGTTCTCGTTATGTCGATGATTAATTTGTCACACACCAGTATACAAACGCCACAAAACACAATTGGCGAGGGTCTGCAATCTGTTTTTTCTTGTTATTGTTTTTTTTCTTGCTGTTCTGCAAAGTTTGCAACTTGAAATTGTATCAGTTATTTTCTCTGTGGATCACAGGGAGCAACGATTTGGTTTCCCAGTTGCTTGTTGTACATTTTTGGGGGAGGGGCAGGGGGTGGATTGAGGTGGTGTGTAGTTTTTCTTTTTCTTCTTGCACTGCTGGAGCATTATGCTTCTGCCCATTCACTGTGCCATCCTCTATTTCAGGCTCTTCCAATCCGTGGCTCAATGCTGCATGGGCCAGAAGCAAACGCAGCAAGTGATGGAAGGCTCAGCATCCAGCTAGAGTGACTGCGAGCTCGCGTGTGCTATTTCCACCATGGGATCTTGCATCGTGGAGGTTTTTCTACTTCCGCCATGTTCTGCAACGTATGAGCCGACTCGTTCGGCCTGGAGCGAGTTACCATCGACCGTTTGCGTCGGGCAATTTGCTGCTGTTAAAGCGACGGGCCAAATGTTCCGGCCATCAATGGATTGCTGGGGGAATTTGTTTTATCTGGCCCGAGGTGGCATCGCCAGGCCCGGGTTCATTTAAAGTATAAAGATGCGATTATCCAAGTTAACTTTTCTGGCTTGAAAGTTACCATGCCCCTTCATTCTCTTCCCATTTTCAAAATTACCGAGCAAACTGCTTTATTTTATTTAATTTTTTTTAATGAAGGAGATTTTGTAACCTCGTCAGCTGTGCTCGACATTACCACACCAGCACCGTGTTTAAAAAGACAAGAACGCTCTGTGCTGAAACGTAACTTGGTGTGTTTGTACCCAAGTATTCTGGTTTTTAATATAAGGAAAGCTTTCCTCCTGCTCCAGCACCAAGGTCAGGTATCGATTGTGAATGTACATAGCCTGCTGTAAAACACCAAGCTTGTTGAAAGAGAAACGAATAAGCATCCCTTTCTTCTTCTTTTTTTCTTTTTCTTTTTTCTCCAAGGGCACACCGTCCACAATGCAGCTGATAAAGCCACCGGTACCAGGTAATCAAGGTGTAAAGATGTGAAAATGGCTCTTGTATAGTATTCAACGGCTGTACGGGGAGATACTAACCGATCGTTTGTAACGTTTGATTAGGACAAATGTGTCGAGGAAATTCTGTGTATACCGGTATCGGTGGCATGTTCGAAAGGCCTGGCCTCGCCATTCGTTTGTAAAAATTGTAACGGACCAAGACACATTTTGTAATTTTTTGAAGGGCCGTTTTGTAAATGTGTTGGTCCACCTACAAAATGTTTTTGTAGTCTTTGTAGTTTTGCCTTAAGCCTTTATGCTTTTGTTTGTGTAAGTATTTTTGCTTTTTGTGTGCATTAAACCATTCATTGCATCATCGAGCAGCAATCGACTGTTCTGTTTGCCTTTCTCACCGCACGTTTGCCGTACTGCCTTGCTTTCAAATCGGAGTTTGATCCCGAGTGCATTTATTGCCGGTTTGTGAGTTACTGATTGGTAGTGGATGGTTATCAAATTAATTTGTGGCTGGTGTTGATTGTCCAGTCATTTTTCAGCTCGCCTGTTCGAAGAACAGAGAGCTCTCACGATACCCCCGGCGTGAGCGTGAAAATGTAAAAAATTTTGGTGCAAGTTATTTTTTCCTTTCTAATGTTTTTATCAACCACACTTTTTTATATGCCCGATAGATATATATATATATATATATATATATATATATATATATATATATATATATATATATATATATATATATATATATATATATATATATATATATATATATATATATATTGTTGAGGATTCGCGCCCGCCGGCGTGCTGACGGCCACGTAACTCGAATCGCGGCACGTCGCCCACCGGACGGACAATCCAGTCGTGACCCTCTCGGACTAACGCCGGGAACTAGTCACGGGTGGACCTTTCGGTCTCACCACGATCGTGCCAATCGGCCCCCGCGTGGGATAGGGTTGCTCGCCAAATTCGACCTACCTCAGTACCCACACGGAGGGTAGACCGGGCGATCGCACCTCGCCGCAGGTCGACTTCGGACACGGGCCACTTTAAGCGACCCGTTCCGTACTATCGGGATAACCGAGCGGTGTTATTCGTCGGCCTCGACGGTTCGATTAATTATCGGGCGTTTTAGCCCACGACCAACCCTTTACGTGAAGCAGGATGGAGATTCAATCGAGGAAAAGACGAAGCGAAGCGGAAAAACAGTTCAACATGAAGCGCATTTATTTCGCGATGAACGGAAAGCACACGTATACAATTCCACCAAAAGCACATGTAAAAGAAGAAGACAATGCAATATTACACAAAAAGCAAATGCAACAATGCAGATCTAACCGACTACCGGGCACACGGCAACACTGATACAATTTTACTTCACAGACGGCGCCGACAACACATATTCCCAAGGCAAAAGAAAAGAGAACCACCCTCCAGGATGAGGCGGGCCTGGGGCCGAGACCGGGTCGGGCCCACCGTCTGATGATGAGACGCAGAGCGGCGGTGGCGCCTCAACTCCGCGGGCCTCGCGGGCAGTGTCTGGTAGGGGGTGGGAAAGGGGCGCCCTTTGTCGCACTATCTCAGCGCGGGGGGAAACAGGAGGGGGTTGCTGATGCTCGGGGGAAGGAGGATATCACCCTGTCTCGGGTCCCGCGGCGAGCGTCTCCTCCTCCACCTCGGTCGCGTTGCTGGCCTCTCCCTCTGCAGCTCCCGGCACCGACGCGAGCACCCCCTCGTCCGCCTTCGCCGCCGCCACCTCTCCACAGCTCCGTCTACTCGCCCTCTCCGTCTCCTCTCTTGGCTCGTCCCAACTCTTCACTCTTGACTTCTCCCCCTTCTTTCCAGCTCCACCGACGACTCTCTTGAACTCCGCACAACTCCTTTACTGACGAACGCAGCCGTTTATATAAGCCTCGTGGCTTCGCTCTTTCACCCTTGACCCTCTGCCTCCGACCCTTCACCTCTCCAACTGGCTCCCCATTGGCCCGAGGAAAAGTGGGCGTGAATGCTTTTTGATCCATGTATTTGCATATAGCGACCGCCCTCCAACGCCCTGGAGGCGGGGCCAAATCGCCCCTCGCTCACCGATTGGACGGAACAAAAGTGGGCGTGAGTCGTTTTTGATCCGTTTTTCTTCGGGAAGTCTGTGATGTCTCTGAATACGCTGCTCGGTGCGCGCCCCGCACGAGTCCAGTATCGGTGCCCACGAGTGGCGCGAGATGGTGTGGATGCGATGGTGGCGAGTTGTGACGGTAAAGGTCGTGGCGGTTGTGGTGAAGCGGCGTTGTGGTTGGTGGTTGTTGTGAAGCGGCGTTGTGGTTGTTGTTGTGAAGCGGCGTTGTGGTTGTTGTGAAGCGGCGTTGTGGTTGGTGGTTGTTGTGTGATGGCTGTTGAGACGTGGTTGGTGGTGGTAATAATGGCGGCTGGTCCAAAATAAAGATAGTAAAAGAAAAACGGCTATCCTGAAGAGTCGCAGCCCGCATGAATGACATTTATTCCCTCGAGACAACGGGTTTGGGCCTAACTACACATATACTTACCGAGATATCTCACCTAAGGGCCCTGAATGGTGGTTTGTGAATTTCATCAACCACAACACCACCCCCTCCCCTTTTTACAGACTCGTCCCGAGTCGTCAAATTTTCGTGTGCCATCATGTGTAGTTTTCCCCTAGTACATTTTACCTACGGATCCCTGAGTGCGACATTCATGGTATTCGTGTCCCCAAAATAAATAACCTAAGGGCTGAGTAACTACCCAAACAAACTCACTCACACGGACGACTTAAATAAAATTGCCGGCGCTTGGACAGACATGCCGGGGGCGCACTCATATTTACAGTACATCTTACCTTAACTTACAAATTTTACACTAAACCATGGCCCAGGATCACTGAACTCTGCAAAAAGAAAGCAGTTAGCAGGGAGCCAGGCTGCTCGCATGCAGTCTCTGACTCAAATAATGCAGGTGACGGGGAACGTGGCCGGCTGCTCACACGCAGTCCAAGGCCTTCCTTTTTGAACTGAACGCAGTGAACCACAACGGTGCATGGGCTGCACAAACGCAGTCTCCGTGCCAGCTCAAGTGGCACACGCAATGAACACAACGAATGGATGGATGAACACAAACACGGTGCACGGGCCGCCACTGCAGGCCCGTGTTGTAGCTGCCAACAGGGCAGTTCTTGCAGCTTGCTAACTGTTGCCTTGATCCTGGCGCACATGGCAATGAACAGGGGGGGGGGGCAAAGCAAAAATTGAACGGGGCTGGTGAACAGGGGCAGTGGGCATGGCATGGCAAAGGCAGCAGGCAAACACAGCCCGCAGAAGAAGGCCGCTGCAGGCAAACACAGCCGGCAGATGAACTGGCCGGCACAGGCCTTGAAGAAAAACAGCCAGCCGGCAGATGAAGTGGGCCGGCACAGGCCTTGCAGCACAGCAGCTGCAGACGATCCAGCCGGCACAGGCCTAGCAGCAAAACAACAGCTGCCGATGAAGTTGGCCGGCCTCTGCTTTGTAGCAACGCAGCCAGCAGATGAAGCTGGCCAGCCTTTGCCGTTCAGTGGAGGTTGGTGGAGGGAGTGCGGTGGTGCAGGCCACTCGGAAGGCGGGCTCGGACCTACCTACCTGTCTCCCTCCCACCTATCGCCTTTGCCTGTCACTGTACATACCCCCTCCCTTGATTTGTCAAACCCCAATTTAGCCCCAACTTATTTTTTATTTTTACTTCCCCACTATAAATCGTCCCCTAACCCCCTTTATCGTCCTTGTTCGGCTAACCTATCCTGTCACCCAGCCTACTCCCAACCCCTACGTTCCCTTCCCGGAGGGGAATAAGGGAGAGCTAGCATCCTGTGTCGAGGCCCAACGAAGCCTCAGAATGGCCTCCCCAGAGTTCGGCGATCTATAACCAAAGTGGGTCCAGCGGCCCACAACGAGAGCGAGGGGATGGATGGTGTGGAGGGGTACATCTCCTAATCTACCCTAACCATTAACTCTTAAACTACCCCGGGGCTTTCAACAAGCGCCTCTCGCTTAAACTATTGGTTCTAACAACCCAGATTCCCGTCGCCTGTGTTGGTGTCCTCACAATTTCGGGCCTCGCCCCCCAATTTTCTCTCCGTGCCCTCACACGGTCTCATGGCTGGGACACGTGGCTCCCTTTGGCAGGCACGACCCTCTGCCGATTCTCCGACGATGGCACCCCCGGGCACTACACTGCCTCCGAGCCTACCAGCTCCCTCACACCGGGGAGTGCCCCCCATGGCACCTCCCCTGAAACGCACACGTGGCAGGCTGGCTTCCCAGGCCCCTTTCCGAGGGTCAACCTTGCCCACAACACTGCCCACGCGGCTAATGGCGCCCCGGGCTCCCGCACCAAGCAGGCGCACCCGTGCCCACTACGCTATCCCGGCCCCCCATGGGCCCTTGGCCTACCACGGCCGACTTGCCTGGTGCCCGGGGTACCCACTCAGCGATACTCACCTTTCGCAGCCACGCTCCAGCCTGTCAACAGGGCTCCTGCACCCCTCCAAATGGGTTTCGAGCCTACACACCCACCAACAACAAAACTACCTCCATTTTTCAATTTGACTAACCCCCAAACTCACTCTACACTGACCCCGGGGTCCCTTGGGCGGGAGTCACTCCTCCCCCCAATCACTCATCGCACCATGCATTCCCCATTCGCTCCATACACACAGACCCGCTGGCCTCACTCACTCACCAAGCACACGTACTCACCTCACAACTCACCAACTCTTCAACACACTCACGCTGAACTCTGCCATCCTTCTAACTCCCTCCCCTAACTAACTCATGCTCCCACGTCGTCCCTTAAACTGCAGCACGTTCCTTTTAACACTACGTAGCTAAACTACGTCAACTCTACACATCCACAAGTCTGTCACTGTCTCCAAATCATCAAAAATCATTTCCCATTTCCCCAACCTAAATCTCGCTAAATCCCTCTACCTAATCCATTCCACGGACTCCATGAGGACTTACCGCTGCCCCATGAAGTCGGTCTAACTGAGCTAACCCTTCCCCTAACTACTTTCCATCCTGCGCCCAGGTAACGGCGTCCTCCACCCCTTGCCCAGGTAAGGGGGTCTTCCACCCCTTGCCCAGGAATCCTGTGCACCCGAAAGTGAGGCTTGCTTTTTTTTTTTTCCATGCGCAGCACCAGCGCGGCAACTCGCGCACTTTGCACCTGCCCGTGACGTCATGCAGCAGCACGTGTACCTCGTCCCTCCTTGGACGGTACCATCCGGCAGGGATACCCCTCCTGCCGGATTGCAACCCCGCGTGCAGCCATGACGTCACCGTGCGCATAAAAAAAACACAAGCCCCACGTCTCGAGGGGTTCCCCACGCGAACACGTGCTTTGCCCGTTGGAGCTTAACACACACGATCGCGTGGAGAACCCGTCCGGTCCAAATCCGTTTACCTGCCTAAACTTTGTCCGTCCGCGGGATCGGCAAATCCACCGCGTGCGTTTCCGGACCGGGACTTCACTCTCGCAAGCGAGCACGTGGGGGCCTCGTGCGTTGCACAGCACGAACCTCGTGCTCACTGCTGGGTGAACCCGGCACGGTCCCCGAAACAACTACAGCCGCTACTCGGCTTTCTTTCTTCTGTCGCCGTCGTCGTCGCCATTCAACACACGCACACCTGCGTGTTACGACGCTCACACTCCACTCCATTACATTCACACCGGGAGACGCGGCTGCGTGCTCCCGCATGCCAACCGACATCTCCCTCACATACCGCTCTCTCACACACACGGTCTCCCTTGCATAAACCATACCACTCACACGTGGTGCTCCATTCACACACCGTGCCTCACTCACACACGGTCTCCCTTGCATAAACCATACCACTCACACGTGGTGCTCCATTCACTCGCGGTGCCTCATCCACACACGGCCCCTCACTCACACACGCGGGGGCACTCAACCGCGGTTCCTCATCCACACTGGCCGTTTCATCCACACACACGGCCTCTTCCACACACGGTTCCTCATCCACACACGGCGTGCTGGGAAGCACGTACTCTGGCACCATCGCCACCACACCACTCACACACGGGGTCGCTTCCACACACGGGGACGCACTCACGCCTTTCACCACACACACAGGGACAACCACACTGGGGATTTGTGTCCCCACAAGGGTCTCCGGGGCCTCTATACCCCCCAAGCTCTCCGTGCTCCTGTCCACAGCACTCCTCCTCTCAACCTCGCAAAGCACGACCGAACTCACCTGGTCGTGACTTGCCTCAAGGGGGCATACTCCCTCCCCTCGTTCCTGGAGGAGGCTCTCCCGCTGCTCGCACCGGGCGTCCACCCAGTCCACCAGCTCACCCCCATTGTCCTCCACTACCTCCGTATGTGTGTGTGCGTCACTTACCGCGTCTTCATCGTGTAGTCTTCCCTCTATCGTTCCCATCTCCCGTGTCTCTGCCCACTCAGTCACCTCTTCACCCTTTACCTCCCTTGTCTCTACTATTTTTATTTCCTTTGTCGTCACCTCGTGTCTCGTCTCGCACGTTTTGGTCTCCCCATTTAATTTTTCCCTTTTGGTCATCGTCACGACCCTCGCCCAACACGCCCCCCGAATTATTTTTTCGCCCGCCTCCACCGCGGGCCTGTCAGCCGTTGCACCCCCACCCAGCTCGTTCGTTCCGACACGTGGAGTCGCCATTTTAAGCTCCCTGCTTACGACCTTCATGCCCGCCTGCAGGCATCGGCCCATGTTCTGCGTCTCACCCCGCAGCTCTTTCATTTCTTCCTTCATGTTTGTTTCCATTCCGTTCATTTGTTGTGTATTCGCATCCAATTTTTGTGTATTCGCATCCATCTTTTCGTTCATGCCTTTCATTTCGTTTTTCATTTCATGTGTATTTGTATCCATCTTTTCGTTCATTCCTTTTATTTCGTTTTTCACTTCGTTTGTCATTGCCGCCAGCATGGCGCAGAGCTGGGCCATGTCGGGTGCGCTTGGGTGAGCCGTTTCGGCAGGGGTTGGGGAAGGGTTTTGGTGGAGAGGGGGAGGGGAGGTGTCATACACCGCGGCCGCTGCCGCACCCATTTCGGGCTCTGGGTTCAGTTGGGCGAGTTCGTTTTCCTGTACAACCAACATTTCCTGCACGGGGATTTCATCCTGGACCATGGATCCTACACATTCTACATCCATTTCTAATACCCCCGGCTCCCGCTCGCCTTGAGACGCCATCTTGCTTCTCTTAAAGGGTTAATTTAGCTCGCTCGTAATTTGGAGGGAATCGGGGGTCGCTCCTCTCACCCCTGGACCGATTCCCGTGAATTTAATTGGAGACAGGAGAGCCCGTTTTCCCATTCTCCGATACCAGTGCTGCGAGGAGGGCGATGAGTTTATATCGCACGACCTGACACCAGTGTTGCGGATTCGCGCCCGCCGGCGTGCTGACGGCCACGTAACTCGAATCGCGGCACGTCGCCCACCGGACGGACAATCCAGTCGTGACCCTCTCGGACTAACGCCGGGAACTAGTCACAGATGGACCTTTCGGTCTCACCACGATCGTGCCAATCGGCCCCCGCGTGGGATAGGGTTGCTCGCCAAATTCGACCTACCTCAGTACCCACACGGAGGGTAGACCGGGCGATCGCACCTCGCCGCAGGTCGACTTCGGACACGGGCCACTTTAAGCGACCCGTTCCGTACTATCGGGATAACCGAGCGGTGTTATTCGTCGGCCTCGACGGTTCGATTAATTATCGGGCGTTTTAGCCCACGACCAACCCTTTACGTGAAGCAGGATGGAGATTCAATAGAGGAAAAGACGAAGCGAAGCGGAAAAACAGTTCAACATGAAGCGCATTTATTTCGCGATGAACGGAAAGCACACGTATACAATTCCACCAAAAGCACATGTAAAAGAAGAAGACAATGCAATATTACACAAAAAGCAAATGCAACAATGCAGATCTAACCGACTACCGGGCACACGGCAACACTGATACAATTTTACTTCACAGACGGCGCCGACAACACATATTCCCAAGGCAAAAGAAAAGAGAACCACCCTCCAGGATGAGGCGGGCCTGGGGCCGAGACCGGGTCGGGCCCACCGTCTGATGATGAGACGCAGAGCGGCGGTGGCGCCTCAACTCCGCGGGCCTCGCGGGCAGTGTCTGGTAGGGGGTGGGAAAGGGGCGCCCTTTGTCGCACTATCTCAGCGCGGGGGGAAACAGGAGGGGGTTGCTGATGCTCGGGGAAGGAGGATATCACCCTGCCGCGGGTCCCGCGGCGAGCGTCTCCTCCTCCACCTCGGTCGCGTTGCTGGCCTCTCCCTCTGCAGCTCCCGGCACCGACGCGAGCACCCCCTCGTCCGCCTTCGCCGCCGCCACCTCTCCACAGCTCCGTCTACTCGCCCTCTCCGTCTCCTCTCTTGGCTCGTCCCAACTCTTCACTCTTGACTTCTCCCCCTTCTTTCCAGCTCCACCGACGACTCTCTTGAACTCCGCACAACTCCTTTACTGACGAACGCAGCCGTTTATATAAGCCTCGTGGCTTCGCTCTTTCACCCTTGACCCTCTGCCTCCGACCCTTCACCTCTCCAACTGGCTCCCCATTGGCCCGAGGAAAAGTGGGCGTGAATGCTTTTTGATCCATGTATTTGCATATAGCGACCGCCCTCCAACGCCCTGGAGGCGGGGCCAAATCGCCCCTCGCTCACCGATTGGACGGAACAAAAGTGGGCGTGAGTCGTTTTTGATCCGTTTTTCTTCGGGAAGTCTGTGATGTCTCTGAATACGCTGCTCGGTGCGCGCCCCGCACGAGTCCAGTATCGGTGCCCACGAGTGGCGCGAGATGGTGTGGATGCGATGGTGGCGAGTTGTGACGGTAAAGGTCGTGGCGGTTGTGGTGAAGCGGCGTTGTGGTTGGTGGTTGTTGTGAAGCGGCGTTGTGGTTGTTGTTGTGAAGCGGCGTTGTGGTTGTTGTTGTGAAGCGGCGTTGTGGTTGGTGGTTGTTGTGTGATGGCTGTTGAGACGTGGTTGGTGGTGGTAATAATGGCGGCTGGTCCAAAATAAAGATAGTAAAAGAAAAACGGCTATCCTGAAGAGTCGCAGCCCGCATGAATGACATTTATTCCCTCGAGACAACGGGTTTGGGCCTAACTACACATATACTTACCGAGATATCTCACCTAAGGGCCCTGAATGGTGGTTTGTGAATTTCATCAACCACAACACCACCCCCTCCCCTTTTTACAGACTCGTCCCGAGTCGTCAAATTTTCGTGTGCCATCATGTGTAGTTTTCCCCTAGTACATTTTACCTACGGATCCCTGAGTGCGACATTCATGGTATTCGTGTCCCCAAAATAAATAACCTAAGGGCTGAGTAACTACCCAAACAAACTCACTCACACGGACGACTTAAATAAAATTGCCGGCGCTTGGACAGACATGCCGGGGGCGCACTCATATTTACAGTACATCTTACCTTAACTTACAAATTTTACACTAAACCATGGCCCAGGATCACTGAACTCTGCAAAAAGAAAGCAGTTAGCAGGGAGCCAGGCTGCTCGCATGCAGTCTCTGACTCAAATAATGCAGGTGACGGGGAACGTGGCCGGCTGCTCACACGCAGTCCAAGGCCTTCCTTTTTGAACTGAACGCAGTGAACCACAACGGTGCATGGGCTGCACAAACGCAGTCTCCGTGCCAGCTCAAGTGGCACACGCAATGAACACAACGAATGGATGGATGAACACAAACACGGTGCACGGGCCGCCACTGCAGGCCCGTGTTGTAGCTGCCAACAGGGCAGTTCTTGCAGCTTGCTAACTGTTGCCTTGATCCTGGCGCACATGGCAATGAACAGGGGGGGGGCAAAGCAAAAATTGAACGGGGCTGGTGAACAGGGGCAGTGGGCATGGCATGGCAAAGGCAGCAGGCAAACACAGCCCGCAGAAGAAGGCCGCTGCAGGCAAACACAGCCGGCAGATGAACTGGCCGGCACAGGCCTTGAAGAAAAACAGCCAGCCGGCAGATGAAGTGGGCCGGCACAGGCCTTGCAGCACAGCAGCTGCAGACGATCCAGCCGGCACAGGCCTAGCAGCAAAACAACAGCTGCCGATGAAGTTGGCCGGCCTCTGCTTTGTAGCAACGCAGCCAGCAGATGAAGCTGGCCAGCCTTTGCCGTTCAGTGGAGGTTGGTGGAGGGAGTGCGGTGGTGCAGGCCACTCGGAAGGCGGGCTCGGACCTACCTACCTGTCTCCCTCCCACCTATCGCCTTTGCCTGTCACTGTACATACCCCCTCCCTTAATTTGTCAAACCCCAATTTAGCCCCAACTTATTTTTTTATTTTTACTTCCCCACTATAAATCGTCCCCTAACCCCCTTTATCGTCCTTGTTCGGCTAACCTATCCTGTCACCCAGCCTACTCCCAACCCCTACGTTCCCTTCCCGGAGGGGAATAAGGGAGAGCTAGCATCCTGTGTCGAGGCCCAACGAAGCCTCAGAATGGCCTCCCCAGAGTTCGGCGATCTATAACCAAAGTGGGTCCAGCGGCCCACAACGAGAGCGAGGGGATGGATGGTGCGGAGGGGTACATCTCCTAATCTACCCTAACCATTAACTCTTAAACTACCCCGGGGCTTTCAACAAGCGCCTCTCGCTTAAACTATTGGTTCTAACAACCCAGATTCCCGTCGCCTGTGTTGGTGTCCTCACAATTTCGGGCCTCGCCCCCCAATTTTCTCTCCGTGCCCTCACACGGTCTCATGGCTGGGACACGTGGCTCCCTTTGGCAGGCACGACCCTCTGCCGATTCTCCGACGATGGCACCCCCGGGCACTACACTGCCTCCGAGCCTACCAGCTCCCTAACACCGGGGAGTGCCCCCCATGGCACCTCCCCTGAAACGCACACGTGGCAGGCTGGCTTCCCAGGCCCCTTTCCGAGGGTCAACCTTGCCCACAACACTGCCCACGCGGCTAATGGCGCCCCGGGCTCCCGCACCAAGCAGGCGCACCCGTGCCCACTACGCTATCCCGGCCCCCCATGGGCCCTTGGCCTACCACGGCCGACTTGCCTGGTGCCCGGGGTACCCACTCAGCGATACTCACCTTTCGCAGCCACGCTCCAGCCTGTCAACAGGGCTCCTGCACCCCTCCAAATGGGTTTCGAGCCTACACACCCACCAACAACAAAACTACCTCCATTTTTCAATTTGACTAACCCCCAAACTCACTCTACACTGACCCCGGGGTCCCTTGGGCGGGAGTCACTCCTCCCCCCAATCACTCATCGCACCATGCATTCCCCATTCGCTCCATACACACAGACCCGCTGGCCTCACTCACTCACCAAGCACACGTACTCACCTCACAACTCACCAACTCTTCAACACACTCACGCTGAACTCTGCCATCCTTCTAACTCCCTCCCCTAACTAACTCATGCTCCCACGTCGTCCCTTAAACTGCAGCACGTTCCTTTTAACACTACGTAGCTAAACTACGTCAACTCTACACATCCACAAGTCTGTCACTGTCTCCAAATCATCAAAAATCATTTCCCATTTCCCCAACCTAAATCTCGCTAAATCCCTCTACCTAATCCATTCCACGGACTCCATGAGGACTTACCCCTGCCCCATGAAGTCGGTCTAACTGAGCTAACCCTTCCCCCTAACTAGTTTCCATCCTGTGCCCAGGTAAGGGGGTCTTCCACCCCTTGCCCAGGTAAGGGGGTCTTCCACCCCTTGCCCAGGAATCCTGTGCACCCGAAAGTGAGGCTTGCTTTTTTTTTTTTCCATGCGCAGCACCAGCGCGGCAACTCGCGCACTTTGCACCTGCCCGTGACGTCATGCAGCAGCACGTGTACCTCGTCCCTCCTTGGACGGTACCATCCGGCAGGGATACCCCTCCTGCCGGATTGCAACCCCGCGTGCAGCCATGACGTCACCGTGCGCATAAAAAAAACACAAGCCCCACGTCTCGAGGGGTTCCCCACGCGAACACGTGCTTTGCCCGTTGGAGCTTAACACACACGATCGCGTGGAGAACCCGTCCGGTCCAAATCCGTTTACCTGCCTAAACTTTGTCCGTCCGCGGGATCGGCAAATCCACCGCGTGCGTTTCCGGACCGGGACTTCACTCTCGCAAGCGAGCACGTGGGGGCCTCGTGCGTTGCACAGCACGAACCTCGTGCTCACTGCTGGGTGAACCCGGCACGGTCCCCGAAACAACTACAGCCGCTACTCGGCTTTCTTTCTTCTGTCGCCGTCGTCGTCGCCATTCAACACACGCACACCTGCGTGTTACGACGCTCACACTCCACTCCATTACATTCACACCGGGAGACGCGGCTGCGTGCTCCCGCATGCCAACCGACATCTCCCTCACATACCGCTCTCTCACACACACGGTCTCCCTTGCATAAACCATACCACTCACACGTGGTGCTCCATTCACACACCGTGCCTCACTCACACACGGTCTCCCTTGCATAAACCATACCACTCACACGTGGTGCTCCATTCACTCGCGGTGCCTCATCCACACACGGCCCCTCACTCACACACGCGGGGGCACTCAACCGCGGTTCCTCATCCACACTGGCCGTTTCATCCACACACACGGCCTCTTCCACACACGGTTCCTCATCCACACACGGCGTGCTGGGAAGCACGTACTCTGGCACCATCGCCACCACACCACTCACACACGGGGTCGCTTCCACACATGGGGACGCACTCACGCCTTTCACCACACACACAGGGACAACCACACTGGGGATTTGTGTCCCCACAAGGGTCTCCGGGGCCTCTATACCCCCCAAGCTCTCCGTGCTCCTGTCCACAGCACTCCTCCTCTCAACCTCGCAAAGCACGACCGAACTCACCTGGTCGTGACTCGCCTCAAGGGGGCATACTCCCTCCCCTCGTTCCTGGAGGAGGCTCTCCCGCTGCTCGCACCGGGCGTCCACCCAGTCCACCAGCTCACCCCCATTGTCCTCCACTACCTCCGTATGTGTGTGTGCGTCACTTACCGCGTCTTCATCGTGTAGTCTTCCCTCTATCGTTCCCATCTCCCGTGTCTCTGCCCACTCAGTCACCTCTTCACCCTTTACCTCCCTTGTCTCTACTATTTTTATTTCCTTTGTCGTCACCTCGTGTCTCGTCTCGCACGTTTTGGTCTCCCCATTTAATTTTTCCCTTTTGGTCATCGTCACGACCCTCGCCCAACACGCCCCCCGAATTATTTTTTCGCCCGCCTCCACCGCGGGCCTGTCAGCCGTTGCACCCCCACCCAGCTCGTTCGTTCCGACACGTGGAGTCGCCATTTTAAGCTCCCTGCTTACGACCTTCATGCCCGCCTGCAGGCATCGGCCCATGTTCTGCGTCTCACCCCGCAGCTCTTTCATTTCTTCCTTCATGTTTGTTTCCATTCCGTTCATTTGTTGTGTATTCGCATCCAATTTTTGTGTATTCGCATCCATCTTTTCGTTCATGCCTTTCATTTCGTTTTTCATTTCATGTGTATTTGTATCCATCTTTTCGTTCATTCCTTTTATTTCGTTTTTCACTTCGTTTGTCATTGCCGCCAGCATGGCGCATAGCTGGGCCATGTCGGGTGCGCTTGGGTGAGCCGTTTCGGCAGGGGTTGGGGAAGGGTTTTGGTGGAGAGGGGGAGGGGAGGTGTCATACACCGCGGCCGCTGCCGCACCCATTTCGGGCTCTGGGTTCAGTTGGGCGAGTTCGTTTTCCTGTACAACCAACATTTCCTGCACGGGGATTTCATCCTGGACCATGGATCCTACACATTCTACATCCATTTCTAATACCCCCGGCTCCCGCTCGCCTTGAGACGCCATCTTGCTTCTCTTAAAGGGTTAATTTAGCTCGCTCGTAATTTGGAGGGAATCGGGGGTCGCTCCTCTCACCCCTGGACCGATTCCCGTGAATTTAATTGGAGACAGGAGAGCCCGTTTTCCCATTCTCCGATACCAGTGCTGCGAGGAGGGCGATGAGTTTATATCGCACGACCTGACACCAGTGTTGCGGATTCGCGCCCGCCGGCGTGCTGACGGCCACGTAACTCGAATCGCGGCACGTCGCCCACCGGACGGACAATCCAGTCGTGACCCTCTCGGACTAACGCCGGGAACTAGTCACAGATGGACCTTTCGGTCTCACCACGATCGTGCCAATCGGCCCCCGCGTGGGATAGGGTTGCTCGCCAAATTCGACCTACCTCAGTACCCACACGGAGGGTAGACCGGGCGATCGCACCTCGCCGCAGGTCGACTTCGGACACGGGCCACTTTAAGCGACCCGTTCCGTACTATCGGGATAACCGAGCGGTGTTATTCGTCGGCCTTGACGGTTCGATTAATTATCAGGCGTTTTAGCCCACGACCAACCCTTTACGTGAAGCAGGATGGAGATTCAATAGAGGAAAAGACGAAGCGAAGCGGGAAAACAGTTCAACATGAAGCACATTTATTTCGCGATGAACGGAAAGCACACATATACAATTACACCAAAAGCACATGTAAAAGAAGAAGACAATGCAATATTACACAAAAAGCAAATGCAACAATGCAGATCGAACCGACTACCGGGCACACGGCAACACTTATACAATTTTACTTCACAGACGGCGCAGACAACACATATTCCCAAGGCAAAAGAAAAGAGAACCACCCTCCAGGATGAGGCGGGCCTGGGGCCGAGACCGGGTCGGGCCTACCGTCTGATGATGAGACGCAGAGCGGCGGTGGCGCCTCAACTCCGCGGGCCTCGCGGACAGTGTCTGGTAGGGGGTGGGAAAGGGGCCCCCTTTGTCGTACTATCTCAGCGCGGGGGGAAACAGGAGGGGGTTGCTGATGCTCGGGGGAAGGAGGATATCACCCTGTCTCGGGTCCCGCGGCGAGCGTCTCCTCCTCCACCTCGGTCGCGTTGCTGGCCTCTCCCTCTGCAGCTCCCGGCACCGACGCGAGCACCCCCTCGTCCGCCTTCGCCGCCGCCACCTCTCCACAGCTCCGTCTACTCGCCCTCTCCGTCTCCTCTCTTGGCTCGTCCCAACTCTTCACTCTTGACTTCTCCCCCTTCTTTCCAGCTCCACCGACGACTCTCTTGAACTCCGCACAACTCCTTTACTGACGAACGCAGCCGTTTATATAAGCCTCGTGGCTTCGCTCTTTCACCCTTGACCCTCTGCCTCCGACCCTTCACCTCTCTAACTGGCTGCCCATTGGCCCGAGGAAAAGTGGGCGTGAATGCTTTTTGATCCATGTATTTGCATATAGTGACCGCCCTCCAACGCCCTGGAGGCGGGGCCAAATCGCCCCTCGCTCACCGATTGGACGGAACAAAAGTGGGCGTGAGTCGTTTTTGATCCGTTTTTCTTCGGGAAGTCTGTGATGTCTCTGAATACGCTGCTCGGTGCGCGCCCTGCACGAGTCCAGTATCGGTGCCCACGAGTGGCGCGAGAATGGTGTGGATGCGATGGTGGCGAGTTGTGACGGTGAAGGTCGTGGCGGTTGTGGTGAAGCGGCGTTGTGGTTGGTGGTTGTTGTTGTGAAGCGGCATTGTGGTTGGTGGTTGTTGTTGTGAAGCGGCGTTGTGGTTGGTGGTTGTTGTTGTGAAGCGGCGTTGTGGTTGGTGGTTGTTGTGTGATGGCTGTTGAGACGTGGTTGGTGGTGGTAATAATGGCGGCTGGGCCAAAATAAAGATAGTAAAAGAAAAACGGCTATCCTGAAGAGTCGCAGCCCGCATGAATGACATTTATTCCCTCTAGACAACGGGTTTGGGCCTAACTACACATATACTTACCGAGATATCTCACCTAAGGGACCTGAATGGTGGTTTGTGAATTTCGTCAACCACAACAATATATATAGGGATACCTGTCGTCCGTCCGTCCGTCTGTCTGTCCGTCCATCCGTTCCTGTCCGCACTCCAACTCCCAAAGTTTTTAACTTTCACGTTTAATATTTGGTACATAGGTACAGATTGTGGAGACGGTGTGTCATGACATACGTTCGTCATCTAAAGTGGTTGCCATGGCAACCAGGATGCTGTTTTCCATCCGTTCCTGTCTGCACTCCAACTCCCAAAGTTTTCAACTTTCACGTTTCATATTTGGTACATCGGTACAGACTGTGGAGACGGTGTGTCGCGACATACGTTCGTCATCTAAAGTGGTTGCCATGGCAACCAGGATGCTGTTTTCCATCCGTTCCTGTCTGCACTCCAACTCCCAAAGTTTTCAACTTTCACGTTTCATATTTGGTACATCGGTACAGACTGTGGAGACGGTGTGTCGCGACAGACGTTCGTCATCTAAAGTGGATGCCGTTTTCCATGTAGTAGCACAATTCTGTATATACCTTCTTGTTCGGGCGTATATTGTCCTCACTTGCGTTCTTGTTACTGATTACAATATACAAATACATATATTGCTTTAAAATTATTTGGATCAGACTTCACTGCAATGCTTTATAAAAAAAATTATTAGATTAGTCTTTTAAAAACGATAAATGTATAAACAGGCGAGCATTGGGTGGCTTTGATACGAACTCTCTGGTGTTACTTTTTGCAGTTATTTGGAATAGAGTTCAAGTAAAGCGGTTTGTTACCTTAGTTTTATTCATTTATTTTGCTTCATCACTTTTCCAGAAGACTTTGAATCGTGATAGTATTGGGCGATGGAGATGTTCGAGTGCACCCGAGTGTTGTGACTTCCTGCGTCCGTTCCTCTTCTCTGTGAACGATTTCTCGGTTCGTCATTTGTAAATTCAAATGACATGCATGGTATTGCACCAGAACCGATTCAGTACCACAAGTGCAGAAACAGGTCGTTCACACCTGGAATTCATTGGTACTGGGTTGGTTCCAAAAGTAGTCTCGTGAAATGATCAAAAGGTCTTTGGGTTATGAAGTGGGTGATTTGGGAATTTGTGGGTATTCAGTTGCAGGGATGATGTGAAAGTTATCCAAAACTTCAACGCATATATCTCGTCACCCACAGGAAGTAGTCATTTTAAGTTTCATTAAAAGAAGGCAAAGTTGCACTTGTCTGATTAATGGGGGAATGGGAGCAGAAAGTTATGGTACAGTTCAGCAGTAAAACTGATATCAGCGAAGTTGATGAATCTTCCAGTTCAAACTGGAATTGGAATGACACTGATGTGAAAATTTGGGTAACTTCTCATCACATTCCAGAAAACATTGTGTGTGGGTGTGTGTGTTGGTGGGTGGTCCATATTGAATGGTGTCCCCCTAATTTCAACAAGACAGCGCACCCACACATTTTGAATTGCATGTTCGGGACCACCTCGATGGAATGGACGTGGATCACCAACATCACCAGCTCCTCCACCGTGACCACTACATCGCCCAGACCAATCGACTCCAGAAATCTCTGTGGGGATTCATATCTCTGTTGTAATTGCAGGGTGGCTTGAAAGTCACTTTACCCTTCCCCAGTAAAGCATTCGTTCTTAAACCCTCTTAATGTACAGGTTTTATTGTGCACTGTGGCACTTAAAATAATTAATTGGTAATTGGATCTGTACGTGCTCCATCATTCTCCTCGCACCATTTAATTTGTAGTCGAGCCCTCTTGGACATCTAGTGGAGTCACCTGTGTGAAACAGGCCACGTAACTACTGCAACGAGCAATTATTCAATCGTCCTGTACTGGTTTGGTGACACTTTATCCTTTATGAATCCCCACAGAGATTTCTGGAGTCGTTAGGTCTGGGCGATGCGGTGGTCACGGTGGAGGAGCTGGTGATGTTGGTGATCCACGTCCAATCCATTGTTGAAGGAGAATTTCATTGAGGTGGTCCCGAACATGCAATTCAAAATGTGTGGGTGCGCTGTCTTGTTGAAATTATGGGGACACTAAAAGTGGGGTTGAGAGACAAAATTGAGGAAGATGGGATTAATGAGGGGTTGCGATACATGGGGTGAAAAATATGGATACAGAAGCAAACTCTCAGGAAGGAAATACTGGAGCTGTGGAAAGGAGGGGACTGGGGTTAATGGGATATAAACTATCATGGTTTTTGGATGGGGGGTGACATGAGTTTATGGAGAATAGCTGTCTTGAAGACTTTTTCTTTACTTTTCTTTGTATACACTGTCGAGGCTCGTATGAGAGCCAACACACAGAACGTGTAACGAGGGGAGCAGGAGACAGATGGGAGAGGGAAGGAAAAAAAGTGTGGAAAAGAAATATGATATCTGTGGGGAGGAGAAGGATGGGGTGGGGTACATGGGGTAAACATGATGAACACCACAGGGACTTTCAGGAAGGAAGGCATGGAATTTAAAGGAGGTGGGTTTGGGGTGGATTTGCAGGGGGTTGAAAAGATCATGGTTTTCGATGGGGAAAGATAAAAAAAATGGTTGTAAACTGCTGTTTTGAAGACCTGGAGGGAAGAGTGGGATTGAAGAGTGTGTGGAGGTTTCTTGTGTGAAGAGTGTGTGGACAGAAAGACCACTGACCGGCCTGTGGTGAGAGACCCAAAAACGCAGCCTCATCATGGGAGATACCAATGATCCTAAACGCCTTTGTTTTCTCGGTGTGAAGCCGAGAAAGGTGAGAGGCGGGAACACCAGCCCAGAGGGGAGAGCAGTATTCCATCGGGCTGCGGACGAAAACTTTAAGTGGTCAGGAGCTCAGGTGTGCCAACGGAGGACTTTGCACGACGGAGGATGCCCAGTCGGTGACTGGCTTTGGAAGCCAACTTGGAAATGTGTTTTTCCCAGGAAAGATCATGGCAGATAGTGAGACCCAGGAGCTTGAATGAAAGGACTTCTTCAAGAGGATTGTTGAGAAAGTCAATGCGGGTGTGGTTCCAGACGGACCTTTTGGAGAGAGACAATGAGTGAAATTTGTCAGGGTTGAAAGACATGTTCCATGCGTTGGACCAGCTTGTAATTACAGCGTGGCGACATCGCGCTGTTATATAATTGGCTATTCAGTCCTGTGTCTTCTGTCACGTCTCCTGTCACTTATGGCCGCGTACCTCCCTTTTATCTGAGGACTATAAATATAAATTTGTCCAACGTCACAACTCTTCCCATCATGCATGCTAATTCACCGTGTCTACATTTAAATTTTATAACTGCAAAATTGTTTCATCATTCTTGACCTAGACTTTTACTGCCCCGAGCCGCGCGATATCGAAGTATTCGCTTCTTGTTTTATCCAGATCTGCATAGAGTGAAGAGGCTGCTGCTTGCTGATCTGAGGGATGACATGGTATGGCAGAGGGTGGAGTCATCAGCAAAGAGCTGAAGAGGATTTTCCAGAGTCAGAGAGATCATTGATCAAAACCAGAAAAAGAACAGGGGCCCAGAACACTGTCTTGAGGAACTCCATTTAGGGCCACATGTTGGCTGCGACAGGAGGGGAAGTTTGCGAGCCATGAGTGGAGATGGCCTGGGATACCGGAGGAAGAGAGTTTGGTGAGCAGGGCAGGGTGCATGTGATATGCACAAGAGTCCAAAGCACGTGATACGTCGAGGGATATGGCTCTGATTTCATGGCAGGCATCGAGTACCTCCATCCATTGTTGCAAGAGCAGAAGCAGCATATCCAGTGTAGAGTGACCTGGTCTGAAACCAAAATGATGATCAGAAATCAAGCCATTTGAGAAGAGGGAGGATTTGATGTTGGAAGCGATGATGGATTCCATAACCTTGCTGATGATTGGGAGAAGTCTGATTGGTCTGTCTGCAGGGATCTGTTTTTGCACCTTTTTTATTCAGGACAGTAATGTTTGTTGATTTCCAAGCAGATGGAAGATGACTGAGCAAATGAGAGGGTGAACAGAACAGAGAGAGGGTGAGCAAGAGCAGAGGAGCAGGTTTTTAGGACACATGGGCTAATGCCGTCTGGATCCGTTGCAGAGTCGAGGTTTGACAGCAAGCTCTCCACTTTGTAAGTATTTGGACTTGCCAAAAAGACAACACATGATGGCGAATGTATACACGTCATTTATGTATACACGACAGGTCACCAGTCAGGTCAGGTATGGGAGCATGCGCCAGAGCAGCGCGTCGCTGCATCCACTTTCCGCCGGTACTCCAGGGGCCTCCGTCTGGCCATCCCCCCAGGCAGATGCCTGGCCCATCCCCATCTCCTTGAGATGCCTATCAACCTGCTGCAACCACGAGGCACGTGGTCGGCCCATTGGCCGCTTCCATTCAAGAGGCTCCCTCGCTGAGAGAATCTGATGAGCAGGATCATCCACATGTCCATACAGCCGCAGTGAACGCTCATGGACTATGCAGGTGACAAATCTCATTTGAGACTCTCAGCAATCACTCGTTGGACACACAGTCCGACCAGCGATAACCAAGGATTCTCCAAGAGACCTGGTACCAAAGTAATTAAATCTCTGTCTCAGATCCTTGGTCAGAGTCCAAGTCTTACATCCATAGAGCAAGACTGGAAGCACCAAGGACCTGAAGACTCGGACTTTCATCCTCCCGCACAGGTACCGGCAGTGCCAAAATCCATGACTCCCCAGGCTCGACCCAGACGTCTGTTGACCTCTGACTCTCAGCCAGCAGACATGAATATCACGAGGTAAGTGAATCTCTCAACGATCTCAACATCCTCACCACAAACAGGCACAGATAAGACAGCAGCATCGAAGATGTCATTGAAAGCCTGGATTTTAGTTTTGACCCAAGAAACCCGTAATCCCAGCAGCTCCGAATCCTCATTCAGCATCTCGAGGGCCCCCAAGAGGATATCTAAAGTCTCCACAAAGATGACTGCATCATCTGCGAAATCAAGGTCAGAGATCTTGACATTACCAAACGATGCACCGCAACTTGATCTCTCCGACATCCTCCTGAGAATCCAGTCCATACAAGTGCTGAAAAGTGTGGGGGCAAGTACACATCCCTGACGAACTCCAGTCACAACTGGAAATAAGTCAGAGATGGCACCACCACGTCTCACAGCACTCTCAGTACCAGAGTAGAGTTCAGACATCAGATCAATCAGTTTTGGTGGCACCCCACGAAGACTGAGAATGCTCCAGAGGGCATCGCGATTCACTGAATCAGATGCTTTACAGAGATCAATATAAGCTGCAAGCAGCCCCTGCCAACTCTCATCTGCGCTCGGTGAGGACACGAAGAGCAAGGATTCGGTCAATCGTTGACCTCTTTGGTGTAAAGCCTGACTGCTCTGGACGCTGGTGCTCAAGCAGATGGTGGTGAACCCTATCGAGAATTATCCGAGCAAAGACCTTGCCCGGCACTGAGAGCAGCGTCACCCCTCGGTAGTTGTTGCAGTCTTGGGGATCACCCTTCCTTTTCCAGAGAGGGACAGTAAGGCCCCTCTTCCAGTCAGTTGGGATGATGCCTGTGTTCCAGGCAGAGCACAGAACTGCATGCAACGACACGAGTGCAGCATTTCCACCAGCCTTGAGAAGTTCAGCATGGATGCCACAGATCCCTGGAGCTTTATCCCCGTTTCAACCGATTCACCGCAGCCTGTGTTTCCACAAGCGAAGGTGGACCACAGCTGATTGGAGGGTCAGCAACAGGGATTGTAACACCCTGACGTCCAACTCGACAGCTGGTGAATCAGCCTGGGACAACCGCTCAAAGTAACCGGCCCAGCGGGCCTTCACTTCAGACTCCTCTGTCAAGAGCCTACCACCCTGTGCTACAACTGCAGTACACTGAGGGATGGGCTTGGATGAACGCAATGCGCGAATTCCCCTGAAAGCAGGACAAGAATCACTTGACCACAGGTGATGCTCTACCCCCTCACAGATTCCTCGCACATAGGCCTCCTTGTCCACCCTCAGTGCACGTACAGTTTTACGCCTCAGCTCCCTGAACAGCTCAGCTCTGCCATTCAGCCTGGCCCTGCGACTCTGGTCAATGGTATCCAGTGTCCCTTGAGAGACAAAATTCTTCTTTGCCCTGCGGTGAGCTCCAAGGCATCCACCGGCAACATCAAGGACGGTGGTCTTGAAGGCACTCCACAACTCTTCAGGACCTCCCAAAGCACCCAGACCCCCCAAATCTCCACTCAGCTTGTTCGCAAAGTCCTCAGCTGCCCTCTCATCCTTGAGCTTGCCAACATCCAGCCTCGGCTGGGATGGTACCATTCTCCTGGATTTAAGGTGCAACTTCAGAGTTGTCAAAACAAGCCGGTGGTCAGTATTGAGGAACTGAGCACTCCGGTGGACCCTGCAGTTCTGGATCATCCTCCACCGACCATCAACGAGGACATGGTCAATCTCCTTTGCCACACCGCCAGCGTTGGAATACCAAGTCCAGCGATGAGCTTGCGGGCGCTGAAACCATGAACCAGCCACCCTAAGTCCATGACTTCTTGCAAAGTCAAGGAACTTAGTGCTGTTCAGGTTCACAGTTCCAGACCCATGGGGACCAACACACATCTCATAACCATCCCTATCAGTTCCAGTCAATACATTGAAATCCCCCAAGACTAGAAGAGCATCTCGTCTGGGGCACTGATCAACCACAGACTCGAGCGTGGCGTACAAGGCATCCTTCACGGTGAGATCACTCGCCTCAGTCGGAGCATAAACAGAGACCAGGGAAATGACACCGAAGGAGTGACGAATCCTTAATCTCATAATTCGCTCATTGACCGGTGTTACCTCAATTATCATTAGTCAGCTTGTTGGACACAGCTACAACAACTCCTTGGGAATGGTAACCATCAGAGCGACCAGACCAATAGTAGGTGTCACCACCCACCATGATCTTACCGCAATCCGGTCTCCGAACCTCAGAGTGCTGCAATACCGATGTCCAAACGCTTGAGCTCAGATGATAACAGAGACAGGTGATCATCCTCTCCGGGATAGGACATTCCAGGCACTCACCAGAAGGGACCGCTCAGATTAACCCAAGGAGACCGCCGTCTGGTGGAAGACACCTCAGCACCACTCCGACACACTCTCCCGGAATCTGACCCGGGAATGTTACCCTGTGGTTTCCCTCCTCATCAAACATTGGGGGTCCTGAAGGCTTTGCCCCAATCCCGTCATCCGGTGAGCTGCCCTACGGAGGTAAGCTGCACAGGAGGTACTCCCACGGAGTGGGTTTTCAGATTTCTTTGTGTTTTGCGGAATGAAGGGTTTTACGGTGGCTGGAGTGCAAATCCTGCCACCAACCTCCTAATAAAAAGTAACCCAACTGCAGGAGGACGTCCGCAGACACAGTTGGGCACTAGATATGGATGGCCGTTGGCTCACAAGGAGCTCCTCCTCCCTTTGACAGGTTTTGTTTTTAATCCTGCTGGGTGTCCATATCCAAACACCCTCCTCACCAGAAAACCTGGTGGGGGAGACGGTTTAGTCACCGACAACCCGACCATGGAACAGGTTAGTACAGGTTTACATGATACCTGTACCAAGTCACAGATCTAATCTGGCCTGACCTGACATTACATTGATCAAACTTGGTAAATGTCACAAATGTTCTTGTATGTCACGTGACCACTCAAGTCATTTGCGCATACACATAAATCTAGTAAATATTGGTGAGGACTTTAACTACATACAGCAAAATTACTAAAACTATGGGGACGGTGACATTTGATATCTTTTACTCCTCGTCCTGTCCTTTCACAACACTCACAAAGGCTTTTCCGAAAATTGGAGAAAAAAGGGAATTCGATCGATCAGCGTGGGGAACCACACATAAGTCCTTAAAGAGGGGCGGGTTGAAGACCCCTGACCTCGGGCAAAGGGTGAAAATGGCAGAGGAAGTGCAAGAGCAGTAGAGCCGAGTCGAGGCTTGTCAGAGACTTCTCAAATGCAAAAGATAAGAGTCCAATAGGAGATTATGGTGTCAGTTCGGGTTGTGGAAGCTGTGTTGAGATTTATTAGCCCGTTCTTGATTGTTTGTAATGATTATAATTGTCACAACAATTATTTTCAGGTGTTTGGTGTTTGGTTTCAAAAAATGTCGATTTTCTAGTATTTCCAAAATAAAGTGGATTTATTATCTGCAGGAGAAATTCTTTGTGGTTTTGATGTTGTCACCACCCTTTTGAGGAAGTTTATACTTCTTACTTTTAAAGGACAAATGACAAAATTCTTCTTTGCCCAACGGTGAATTCCAAGACATCCACCGGCAACATCAAGGACGGTGGTCTTGGGGGCACTCCACAACTCTTCAGGACCCCCCAAAGCACCCAGACCCCTAAATCTCCACTCAGCTTGTTCGCAAACTCCTCAGCTACCCTCTCATCCTTGAGCGAGCCAACATCCAGCCTCGGCTGGGACGGGACCATTCTCCTGGATTTCAGGTGCATCTTCGGAGTTGTTTCAACAAGCTTGGTGACAAGTTATGTCAGAGTTGTTACAACATTTATTGTCTGCAGGAGAAATGCTTTGTGGTTTTGGTGTTGAGTCACCACCCTTTTGAGGAAGTTTATACTTCTTACTTTTAAGGGACAAACGATCAGTTCTTTGTCACAGTTCGAGTTATTGTGGCGTGAACATCAGTTGGTGATTTGTTTCACTCGTCATGACAAACCAGTCGACTCGTCATCTCTTCTACTTTGTCCTGCCATCGTTGCTGCTGCTTCTGTTGCTTCTGCTTCGTCCATGTGCTTTAAACTCCGTGACGAACCCAGGTTTTAAAGCTCGAATCACCAACGCAGGACTGCGGTATGGTAAGCACTTTTAAAAGGTCTTCTTTCCGGTCTCTTTGTCCCAATAAATTATGGATTTCAATTTGGAGACTTGAACCTTATGATTTCAACACTGCGTGTTTTGTTGTACGCGTTTGGGTACACACAACGTTTGTGGCGTTGGCAGCTTTACAATCCATCCATTGGAACCATACTCTGTGCAGAGCGTTCGTGCTGCCAAAGCAGTCTTCTGGGCTATAGAGCACAATCCTGGACAGGTCACCACTTCGACACAGTACACCAGCAATCTGGCACTCGTTTTTGCCGACCTCGGAAGGATGACAGGCCGAGTTAACCTCACCTAGTATTAATTCAACAGCTGAGCGGGATTTGAACTCAGGACCCCAGGATCCAAAGCCCACCACCCGAACCATTAAGCCAACACCAGGCAAGCTTTACAATGACGTCATGCATTTGTGTGCCATATGCAGACGCCGCCATCTTGGAGGTAACGATCAGGAGAGACAATAGAGCGAGATAGTGTGAGATATAATGCTGTTGATATTTATTTATAATATAGTATTTTGGTTTATATATTAATAGGTGTCCAGTTTTTTTCCCCCCATATTATATGTGGCCATATTCCACAACGTCATGGGTTAAGGGAAGCATGGAGGGGGAAAAAAGAAGAAAAACAAAAGTAAGTGTAATGGTATTGGAGGTGGGGGCAGTGGTTGAGTGGGATAGTTCTCGGAAGGAAGGGATAATGTGCAAGATTTGAAGGGTTAGCTCACCTGGAACGGAGTTCCTGGGAGCTTATGGGATGGTGCGCCATCCGTCCGTCCATCCATCCATCCATAAATATTTGCAACTTCTTTGAAACTACATATGATTTCGATGAATCTTTACCACAACGTTCATCGTCGTGTATGTACCAAAGATTGTTCATGGCATTCAAAAAATCGGGTCCTAAGGTGGTCTACGGGGGTTGCCCCCCCACAATATTGGATTCGCTGTATATGCTCGATATCCCTTATTGTCGGGTTTTGTGTGTGTGTGTGTGTGTGTGTGTGTGTGTGTGTGTGTGTGGGGGTGTGTGTGGGTGTGTGTGTGTGTGTGTGTGTGTGTGTGTGTGTGTCTGCAACGCGAGGCTCCACAGCACGAACCAGCGAACCGATTTCGATGAAACTTTGCCAACAAGTGCCATATGGTCTGGGAATATGCGCATTTGAATTTTGTTGCCCAGCAACCACCCGTTGCTGTGCAGCGGCCGAAAAACCGCGTACAGTATTTTCAATACTTGTCCTTCAGTTTTGAATGTGGAGAAACGAGACTTCGGAATTAAACACTTCGAGATATTTAGAAAATTTTACTCGAGCCGATTTTTGATTGAGGTTTTATTTTTCAAATGGTAGTCCTTCAAAAATCGGGTGTCTATTTAACGTCATTTTTTATGAGAAGCTTAGGAAAGTGGGCGGAGCTTAGGGAAAGTGGACGTGGTTGATGAAAAGTGGGAGTGGCGTAGGAAAGTGGGCGTGGTTTGTGGAAAGTGGGCGTGGCTTATGAAACATTGTGTGGCTCAGGAGGTGTGGTCAAACAAGAGCATTGAGAGAAGTTTATCGGGTTTTCCGTGTGTGTGTGTGTGTGTGTGTGTGTGTGTGTGTGTGTGTGTGTCTGTGAGCGAGTGGTCCATGCTCCACCACCCTGAGCGAGTGGTTCGTGCTCCACCACCCTGAGCGAGTGGTTCGTGCTCCACCACCCTGAGCGAGTGGTTCGTGCTCCGCCACCCTGAGGGAGTGGTTCGTGCTCCGCCACCCTGAGCGAGTGGTTCGTGCTCCGCCACCCTGAGCGAGTGGTTCGTGCTCCGCCACCCTGAGTGAGTGGTTCGTGCTCCGCCACCTTGAGGGAGTGGTTCGTGCTCCGCCACCCTGAGCGAGTGGTTCGTGCTCCGCCACCCTGAGCGAGTGGTTCGTGCTCCGCCACCCTGAGTGAGTGGTTCGTGCTCCGCCACCTTGAGGGAGTGGTTCGTGCTCCGCCACCCTGAGGGAGTGGTTCGTGCTCCGCCACCCTGAGCGAGTGGTTCGTGCTCCGCCACCCTGAGTGAGTGGTTCATGCTCCACCACCCTGAGCGAGTGGTTCGTGCTCCGCCACCCTGAGCGAGTGGTCCGTGCTCCGCCACCCTGAGCGAGTGGTTCGTGCTCCGCCACCCTGAGCGAGTGGTTTGTGCTCTGCCACCCTGAGCGAGTGGTCCCTGCTCCGCCACCCTGAGTGAGTGGTCCGTGCTCCGCCACCCTGAGTGAGTTGTGAAATTACACTCTATTTCCGAGCCGTTTGCCATATTACGGTATTTTCTAAATTACTGAGAGAATTTTTTTTTTCCACCCATCAGTGGGTTTATAAAGATGAATGTTTTTTGGACATTGAATTAACCATCAATTATTTTTGAAGTCAAATTTATTTTATGGATTGAGCAACTACTGGATTGTGCTCTGCCCGACATCTCCTGTTTTTTCGACTGCTCAGCCAAAGACACAGGGATTTCCATTCTGTCTCAAAAATTGAAGACTCTGCACATCCCTGACATGAGTGGAAGAAGTGGCAAGGTCTCCTATAAAGTATACGAGTAAGTACAAGCACTGACAAAGATTTCATGAATTTCTGTCTCAAATTATCATAAATCGATTTATTTGGAGAAAAACGTTGAAAGGAAGTGGAAGCAATCCATCCCTCTATTCTTGACCACACTCTGTTTCCAGAGCATCATCAGTTCTGTGAACCACTTTATGTCATTTAGAGCCTGGACAGTTTCTGTCTGCCAAGGTGGGCTCGTTAAAAGGTGCTGCAGGTTAGACAAGGAATTTAGCGACGGCACAATCACACAATGGCTTGCTTAGTTTGTGAAAAGACACCATGTGATCTTTAAGATCCACCAGCAAATGCCAGCAGACTTATTTTGGGCAATATGCCCAACGAGGTCAGGGTCCACCAACAGCCAGTGACGTCACAATATTTATTACGATGCGATAACCATTGTTATGACCACAAAGATACACATTAAAAATACCACAATATTTGATTTCAGTGTACATTGCATTCTTTACTTTGCTGCCATGGTATAAACTATAAAGCATTCTTGTGGCTGCGTTTTAGCTCCTGCAATGATTTTTGAGGTTCTTTCAAATCAAAGATCCCTTGGTGTCCTTCGCGGGGTGGTTGAGCTCTCGCCAGTACCCATTATTATTATCAATTCTACATGTTCTGTTTCGTCATCATGAACACCGGTAGCCATCTCCGGCACCACGAACAAATTTCAAATTCCTGCCCGAAATCTTCGTCAAACGTCGGGCCTGGCCAGCCAGTTCGTGAAAGACTTGGGTGAAGCTTACCCCCGGGCCAACCCCACGAGAACGTGGGAATAATTGTGGCCAAAGAAGAAGAATGCCAGAGGAAACTAAGGTTGCAAAATAAAAATAAATGTTTATTTAAATGAAGGATAAACTTGTGTAACCGCAACAACTTCACAAGTATAATTATTGCCTTATTTTCACACTATTAATTAACTTGTCCTTGTGCCCATGAACAGAATTTCCTTACAAGACTTTTCATTACCCAAGTCGGACATCCTCCCTGTTCCAGGCACTGGCCTCAAGGTTTACACTGCGAATGGATTTTTCAAGTTAAAAGGACGTTGGAGGTACAAGGCTGTTTTAATGTGAGTGTTTCGGGTTTGTGTTTCATGGTCCGACCCCAATGAATGTGCTGAGGACACTTTCACAAATTATACAGGTGGTTGTGAAGTGGTGTGTTGGTTCATTGTGGTCAAAAGGGCTCCTCCTCTACTGAAGGAAATTTGGTGGAGGAGGAGGAGGAGCCCATTCTACCCATCATGCCTGCACTACAACTGCAGAAACCATCACCCAACCACACACATGCTAATTGCAAGTTCTACCACTTAAAATTTTTGTTTATTTTATATGACGGTGATGTTTGTTCCTAAAGTTTAGTAAAATGGTGACTCGCATTCATTGTGTAGTTGAAGTTGAGGCTTTATGGAAAGATCGCAAACATTCCATAAATTTTTTTTTTTTTTCCAGTTGTTCAACCATCTCATGTTAACAAGCAATTTCTATTGGCTTGTTGATTATACATCCATCTAATAATACGGGACTTTCAAAATGACGGATGAATGCCAAACTTGGCTTTGGGGTGTGCACTGTGTTTTGTCAATCGCTTGTAAAGTCGTTTTTAAAAAGTTTCATTCCTCGAGATGTTTGTGTTGTAAAGTTTTCAGACCTTGTGAAACTTTTATTTGTTATATGACAGGTAAGACTTTTGTTGTTGATTGTGAATGGTTGTTGGGATGTAAATCAAAGTACATTATTTACCTTCTCACTTGTGGAGATTGTGGATTTCAATATGTTGGTAAAACTTCTCAATATTTACATCAACGTTTGAATGGACGGAGGTTTGGTGTATCGTCTGGTATTAAAACATATTTATATAATCATTTCATTGAAGTGGGACATGTTTTTAGTCGTTGTTCTGTTGAAATTGTAGACCCAGTTAATGTTCATGATTTTGATAGTAAAGAGGAGTTGATGTTGAGCTGGGACGGAAAGAGGACTTTTGGATCAGGACACTATGTGCGATCTATCCTTTGGGCCTTAATGACAGGGTACAAGGTACTGGGTCAGTTTCTCAAGGGATCTGATGTTTTCAGTGATGAGTATTTTGCTAATCCAATCAAAAGGAGACCCAGAGGTCATGGGCTTCGTAGTCAGTGTCGTACGGCTCCAAAAATGGAAATTTCAGAGATAATTGATAAACTTAAAGGTTTTTTATGAAGGAAAGGTTTTTCATGATTTTTATGTTCTTCTGAGGTCATGTTCCAAACAAGTCTGAGTTGATGTTCTCCGGAGTTTAGCAGGTTCACATGGCGTGCTCGTTTTGGATCGAAGCTTTTTGTAGCATGGTTCAGGTGAAGAAGTCTACTCCCAAAGTTGATAGGATCCACGAGTTCCGAGTTTGTGATTTTTCCAGCAAGCAAGTAGATAGGCTTCGGCTTCACTCTATTTTTAGGGATACTAGTGTGGAGAGCTTATTTCCAGATAAAGTTAGGGAGCGAACCCCATTGAAGGTTTATTTCACTTTCACCAAGTCCATAGGACAATCATTATTCAATGATGGTAAATTTCTTAAAACTCTTAGAATGTCGTAAAGAACATTTTGGAAACTGACTGTGAATGTTCGTCTTCCCCTTTTTTTATATAATCCTTGTGGACACGTAGTTTCTGGGGATTTGAATGTAATTAGCAATAATGAAATTAGGGATCTGATGAAGATGTGAGCTAAATAGAGGGAACCAGTAACTCAACCTTGGAGCTGCATAAGGTCTTCAGTTGTGGATTCTGTCTCTAATTTTGTTAACAAAATGTGCACCAAGTTTAAGTTATGTGTAAACAGTTTTAATGCATCGTTTAACAGAGTTGTGGAAGTCCTGGATATTAGGATTAAAATTTTTGTAGTCGGGGGCTTGCTTTCACTGGGTCGGTCTAAACCAGTGTTGAACAAGCTGAGTGTTCGTAAAGACATTCGGGATCTCTGATAGCAATGTAACAGCTCCAGCAGATAAGGCTGCTAATAATTTTGTTGTGGTTTGTAAAACGTTTCATGCAGAGGTTTTATTAAGAGAGTTAGGCATTGATATGGTTACTTTCAATGTATAGGAAATATCACATATGTTCCTCATCATAAGTCACTCCAACATATTGTCTCTGAGCATCAGGAAGTTTAAGTTAATAATTTCGTTATTAAACGAAAAGAGTTAAATCTTTGTATTCCTCGACTTTTCTGGATCCAGAAGCTTCATAAGAACCCATGCAAGTATCGGTATATATAGTGGGGCAACTTAGCATAACAATTGTGCATTTTGTGAGGAAAGCACCAAATTTAGCACACTAGTAGCCTATCATATGATGAACAGATTTGGATATTGGGCCATCTCAAAATTTTTGATGGCAGTGGAAAATGGCTGCCACAGCCATCAGCGGCTAAGGAACAGTTCAGGAAATACTCTTTCGCAATTGAAAATAATTCTGGTATGAACACTTTCTGGAGAATTAATTCTTCCTGAGAGTTCTTCGAGAGAATTAGATGCCTCATGATCGGGTCAGTTGAAGTTTTTGATTTTTCAACTTTATATACAAATTTGGATTTAGCACTCATGAGGGATTCTCTCTTCAAAGTGATTGACAAGGTTTTTTTTTAACTCTTAATAAGTTTTTATGTGTCAGGTTTGATGGAGCATTCTTTTCTAAAAAGAAATACTCAAGTTTTCATTGTTTTGATAAGCAGAAGATTAAAGATGTTGTTAATTTTATTTCATTGAATACTTTTGTGTCTTTTTGTGGGATAATGTTTCATCAGGTTAAGGGTATTCCCATGGGTGGGAATTGCAGCCCCCTACTAGCAGACATTTTTCTAATTTTCTGTGAATTTTCATTCATGCAGAAACTGATGAAGGAGAAAAAATACTCAAACATACACCATGAACTCATTAAATCAATCTATATTAACAAATGTCAGTGTGTGTGTCCTCCATAACTATAAAACCATGAAACCGAGCAGCCTGAAACTTTGCCTGTGTTGAGGGAACTCCAAGGAAGTGCAAGAGTGAAAATTTTGTGTTTGGGTTAATTAAAACACCCATTTTGAAGATAATTAACGGCCTTATTTAATTATATCCTTCATCAGGCGAATCTTCGAACACCTCGCACTCTGGGGTCTTAAAGCGCATCCTGGGTTACCTCAATGGGGTCTGAAGCCCATGTTTTTTGGCCTGTTCAACCATGCCTTGACTTGGAACAGGTCGCATGATTTCTTAACCATAAAGTTTTTTCTTTCACTTTCCTTACTCATATTATCGAATGCCTGTTAATCATAGCTATGAATCGCTGAGTACATTGCAATGCTTGTAAATGCCTGGAGACGGCAGCGTTTGTGGCTTCCACGCGCTGCCTTCCCTTTCTCTCACCTCTAACTGCATTCCCTTCCCCCACCCCTCCTTACTCTCCCTCAGTCCTCACTCCTCCACCCCTCCTTCCTCCCTCTCTTTTCTCTCTCTCTTCCCCCCTGTCCCCCCTTACTCTTCCTTTCAGCAACACACACACACACACGGAGTGGGGGTTAGCCTTACGGGTCCCATGGCAATCTTCTATCATGGTTCCCTTTTTGAGGCAACGTTTTTATGGCTGGATGCCCTTCCTGACGCCAGCCAAAGTCACCTCTTAAAACACGCAGAAATACAGTGTCACCATTTTAAACCGAGGCACACACCGGGATCCTGTCAGCAAAACAACGGGTGGTATTTGCTAGTTTCCAGTAGAATAATATTTTGTTCCCATAAAAACGCTGCAGAAAAATATCTGCCCAAAAAGGAAAAGCAGAAGTGTTTTATCCTGTGGGAAGATAAGCAAGTCAAAGAGAAGAGCAACACTCTTAAAAAGTTGCATGAGGAAGAAAAATGAGGATGTTAACACTTGATCACAGGCTTTCAGAGGAAAAGGAAAACCTAAAACAGGCATACACAGGTTTAAGAAAAATATGTGCTCGAAAAAACAAACAGTAGCACTCATTGCGGAGCAACAAAAGAGCCGACTCGTTTAGGCCGCCACAGTTAACGCAGTCTCCGGGAGAAAAGGTTACCAAGGGTGAAAACAATAAGGAACGAATGTAAAAGAGGAAGGAACACTTCTAAAAATTTACTTGGACAAAGACTCATCATAAATGATCACCAACAGATGCAAACAATCATCGACAAAACCGAATGAAACAAAACTGGTGATTTTACACTCAATGGATTGAGAAAAAGAATGAAAACATTATCAAACTAAAAGGGCACTCGGTAGAGCGCATACCTCAGTCACGTAATGCCTGATCCACAAGAACATATCGTGCCCAATACATTTTTGAAATATCATGCAATACAGTACTACTGTATATCGTTTTTGCCCCTATCTCTCAATGGTGAAGAATCACTTAAAAAATTAACTAATTCTCGTATCCAGATCCGGATTTGGATTTTCACCAAAATCATATCAGTTCTTCCTTGTCACACACCCAACCTTGTCACCAAGATTCGTCCGAATCCGTCCACAACTTTTTGAGATATCGTGCTATATATCGATTTTGGCCCTATCTGTCAATGGTGAAGAATCACTTAAGAAATTCGAGTAACCGGATCCGGATCTGTATCCTCACCAAAATCAAATCAGTTCATCCTTGTCACACTGAACCGGTCCAGCAAATTTCATCTGGATCCATCCACAACCTTTTGAGATATCCTGTACACAAACAGACAAACAGACAGAAAGGGGTGAAAACATAACCTCCTTTACCTTCGGTGGCGGAGGTAAGAAGAACGGCACTCGGTGGAGCCCATACATCCACCAGGCTGATTAGTTTACGTTTTGTATCCCACTGATGGGTCGGATCTGGATCCGGACCTGAATCAAAATCAAATCAGCTTGTTCTTGTCACCTCACCAACTCATCCATCAAGTTTTGTCATAACTCATCCACATCTTTTTTGAAATATCATGCTGTACATAGTTTTGGTCTCATCTCTCAATTGGGAAGATGAATAATTTTAAAAATTAAAAAAATTCCGTCCACCAAGTTTCATTCAAATCCATCGATAACTTTTTGAGATTTTTTTTTGAGGACATCCAGTTTTTGGGAAAGATCCAGCTTCGGATCTTCACCAAAATTAAACCAATTCCTCCATGTCCCCCACCCAACCTGTCCACCAAGTTTCATCCAAATCCATCTATAACCTTTTGAGATTTTTTTTTCGAGGACATCCAGTTTTTGGGAAAGATCCAGCTTCGGATCTTCACCAAAATTAAACCAATTCCTCCATGTCCCCCATCCAACCTGTCCACCAAGTTTCATCTGAATCCGTCCATAACTTTTTGAGATATTCTGCTCACGGACAATCAGGGGTGAAAACATTACCTCCGTCCACCTTTGGTGGTGGGGATACTGACAAAGAAAGTGAACTGGATAACATCCCTGCTGAAGTTTGGAAAAGTGGAGCTTTGTGCACTCAGCTACTTGAGGCAGACAATAAGGTTTTAGCACGTGATAAGCCACCGATATGGTCAAAAAGCACCATTATTCCAATTCCTAATAAAGGTGATCTGAGTCTACCTGAGAACTATTGAGGTATCAGCTTCACACCAGTGGCTGCTAAAATGTATACTGGGATGATCTTGAATAGAATGAGGATACATGTGGACCCAACAATGAGGAAAAATCAAAATGGTTTCTGTCCAGGGACATCAACGGTTTGCCATATTCTCTCATTGAAAAGGCTCAGCGAAGGCGTTAAAATGAAAAATTTATCAGTCGTGATCACGTTTTTTGGATTTTTAGAAAGCATTCATTTCCATGAATAGGAAGACGATGTTCATGATTTTAAAAGTGTGTGGTAAACCAGGTAAGATAGTAGAGGTAGTGGAGATAATTTACAATGACAATGAAGCTCGAGTAATTGCACTCGATGACGAGACAATTCCTCCATATCTTCAACGGAGTTCTCCAACGTGACACATTTGCACCATTTTTATTTCTCATCGTCCTCGACGACGTCATGACAACAGTATTAATGGTGGATCCAGGAGGGGTTCACCGGATGCACCCATCCCCTCTGCCCTTACAATTATGCCATATGATCGTTCTATGAGACATCACTGGACAATCAGAAATCGCACGTCTTTTGCTTTCATTCGGCAATTAATCCGAGCCACGATACTTTTCGCCGCTGGTTCTGTTTTAATCCCTGCGATTCAGTGTTGAGTTCTGGCTCCGAAGAGAAAGGCAACATTTTCGGGATCGTGTCCTACAACAAAGCGCAGTACAATCCTGAACTATTCCACCAGGTAATTCAAAGTTTCAGTGGCTCTATCGTCCATTATTATGAATGATCATTAATTAATGATCCGATGATCCGCAATGGCGAGTTTAAGTCGAGTGCTCGGGGTCATTTTGTGCTTGTCCGTTCGATATTTTCATTGATTTGTATTGGAAACATTTTGTGTATTTACATTGTTGTTGTGAAGGATCCATCGCAAAGATTCCAAAATCTTCAGCTTTTGTTTAGAATCAGTTTATGACAGGCCTGAGGCCTTTTTATCAAGTTGCTCGATATTCCCAAATTTTCCTGTGAAGAATGTAGATTTATGGTCGAACACTGTGAGCTCTGGATAGATGAACCAGTTTTCCCTCTTGGTGACAGGCCTGAGGCCTTTTTATCAAGTAGCTCGATATTCCCAAATTTTCCTGTGAAGAATGTAGATTTATGGTCGAACTCTGCGAGCTCTGGATAGATGAACCAGTTTTCCCTCTTGGTGACAGGCCTGAGGCCTTTTTATCAAGTTGCTCGATATTCCCAAATTTTCCTGTGAAGAATGTAGATTTATGGTCGAACACTGCGAGCTCTGGATAAATTCACAGGTTTTCCCTCATGGTGACAGGCCTGAGGCCTTTTTATCAAGTTGCTCGATATTCCCAAATTTTCCTGTGAAGAATGTAGATTTATGGTCGAACACTGTGAGCTCTGGATAGATGAACCAGTTTTCCCTCTTGGTGACAGGCCTGAGGCCTTTTTATCAAGTAGCTCGATATTCCCAAATTTTCCTGTGAAGAATGTAGATTTATGGTCGAACTCTGCGAGCTCTGGATAGATGAACCAGTTTTCCCTCTTGGTGACAGGCCTGAGGCCTTTTTATCAAGTTGCTCGATATTCCCAAATTTTCCTGTGAAGAATGTAGATTTATGGTCGAACACTGCGAGCTCTGGATAAATTCACAGGTTTTCCCTCATGGTGACAGGCCTGAGGCCTTTTTATCAAGTTGCTCGATATTCCCAAATTTTCCTGTGAAGAATGTAGATTTATGGTCGAACACTGTGAGCTCTGGATAGATGAACCAGTTTTCCCTCTTGGTGACAGGCCTGAGGCCTTTTTATCAAGTAGCTCGATATTCCCAAATTTTCCTGTGAAGAATGTAGATTTATGGTCGAACTCTGCGAGCTCTGGATAGATGAACCAGTTTTCCCTCTTGGTGACAGGCCTGAGGCCTTTTTATCAAGTTGCTCGATATTCCCAAATTTTCCTGTGAAGAATGTAGATTTATGGTCGAACACTGCGAGCTCTGGATAAATTCACAGGTTTTCCCTCATGGTGACAGGCCTGAGGCCTTTTTATCAAGTTGCTCGATATTCCCAAATTTTCCTGTGAAGAATGTAGATTTATGGTCGAACACTGTGAGCTCTGGATAGATGAACCAGTTTTCCCTCATGGTGACAGGCCTGAGGCCTTTTTATCAAGTAGCTCGATATTCCCAAATTTTCCTGTGAAGAATGTAGTTTTATGGTCGAACTCTGCGAGCTCTGGATAGATGAACCAGTTTTCCCTCATGGTGACAGGCCTGAGGCCTTTTTATCAAGTAGCTCGATATTCCCAAATTTTCCTGTGAAGAATGTAGTTTTATGGTCGAACTCTGCGAGCTCTGGATAGATGAACCAGTTTTCCCTCATGGTGACAGGCCTGAGGCCTTTTTATCAAGTAGCTCGATATTCCCAAATTTTCCTGTGAAGAATGTAGTTTTATGGTCGAACTCTGCGAGCTCTGGATAGATGAACCAGTTTTCCCTCTTGGTGACATGCCTGAGGCCTTTTTATCAAGTAGCTCGATATTCCCAAATTTTCCTGTGAAGAATGTAGTTTTATGGTCGAACTCTGCGAGCTCTGGATAGATGAACCAGTTTTCCCTCTTGGTGACAGGCCTGAGGCCTTTTCATCAAGTTGCTCGATATTCCCAAATTTTTCTGTGGAGAAAGTAAATTTATGGTCGAACTCTGCGAGCTCTGGATAGATTAAACTGGTTTTTCCTCGTCGATTACATTGACTTTAATAATGCATAGTGGTATATGTCACAATATGAGAACATCTTAACCTTAAGTGAACCGCCCTAAAATAATTTCTGGATCCGCCCCTGAGTGCAAGTGAACATGAATCTCTGGGCTTCACACTAACAGAACAAAGAAGCAGAAGATTTCCTTTGGTTGACATAACCGATCGATGTAGATTATATTGAGAGGGATGCAAGCCTGACTCGGGACCAGCTACCAATTGCTATGGAAGATCATGAGGACTGGAAGAAAATTATTATATTAATACGCTAAGCCATATTTTGTGGACGTATCTCCTCAGAAACTGCTGGATGGATTGTCGCCACTTTCGGCATTGCGGGTGCTCTGTGGTCTAATGTACAGCATGGGCTATGTGAGATTGTGCCAGACGGACAGGTTTGGGAATTTTTGGCGATTTTCTAATTTTTACATTAGTTTCCATGTCGACGTGTGACGTCACTACTGAGGCGTAATGACGTCATGACACCATCGGTCATTCGCTGACGTCATTACGTTTGTCGTCGACAGACCGTCACCGTTGAGAGGTGTTATGCCATTCCTACAAAAACAACGTCTGCAATGTAAAACCCTTTTCTGCACATGCTGACTACCTCAGAAGGTGCATTTGACACAAAAAAATGTTACAATAAACATTGTATGTAAAGAAATTCGATAAATTACATTATTAACACTGGATATATTGACGTCCTAATGAACCCTCACTCGAGAAAATTCACGCGGAGTGCGGGTTTGGCTAATCAACATAAATAGCCGAGTTCACTCGGAAGCACCAAGAGAGGGTTTAAGGCCTACCTTAGTGGAATTGCTTAACTCCAAAACATGGCAGAACATTCATTTTTTTTGTAAAAAGTGCCAAACTTGGTATCTGGCTTCCTGTGACCATACTAAACGATTTTAGAAGGGGAGCCCTGGTAGGCCTCTCATGGCTCGGCTTCGGCAGCTATTTTCCAAGATGGCCGCCATTGGTGGGGAAGGGGAAGGTGTGCATCACCAAATAAAAGGGATATATGATATATTATATATATATATATATATTGATGAAATAGCGATTTTAACGTCTGTTTAAACGTTTCTAGTGATATACAATAAAATTTCACTCTAAAATATTTCACCCAATTGCATTTTGTTTAAAGTGGCGAGAAACTTAATATAGGGGGAACGGCAACAAGAACGTCTATATCGTCTATACTGTAATTTTTTTGAAATCAATTTTCCAAGAAACTTCCCCATATTGACGTTTGTTGATTCCTGAACTTCTTGGAAAAAAAAATATCTCAAATTACGATTTAATGGCGGATTTTGTTCGTTGTTGCCATGGCAACCGAACCCCAGATTTCACAAAAAAGTACTTTTCGGTGGTGTAACAGTGACGTACGTCACAAAATTATTGACCCAACTTTTTTTTCTTACATTATGTATTTTGCAGATAATGTCAAAGTATTCGATGTTGTTGAATAAATTTAAAATGAAATGCATAGTGAACGTCGTTGGTATCGGTGAACGATCGGGTTTGATTGGATGTCGCCGTTCATCATTGTGTGAATTCGCCTCCCTCACACATGGCACGAGTAGTGCATAAGGCGCTGCACATGGCAAATCGGACTTTATGCATTTACAAGTCCTGCCCGGCTTCTTGCCGCCACATTTAATAAGTTCTTGGCAAGCAGCCGACACCTGCGGTAGTGTAACCCACACCGGGTACCATCGAATCCCGTCTTTGCGCCACCGAATTCTTCTGGAGACCGAAGTGATGGCGTGGTCTCACTACCTGTCCATATTCCAGTCTGATAGACTGCCGCTTCAGATGCTGATCCAAGGCATCCTGGAACGTGTAGTGAAGGTTTCGGATTAGAACATGTACTTCAACCAAAATTCAGGGTTCGATAAACAGCATTTAAATTGAGGATTCGTTTCCGGTTCTGCAGTCAACCTCTCAAACCCTGAAAAATCTTGGAGCCTCACCTGTGTGGGCGGAATTCGATCCAACGAGGATTTATCGTGATGACAGAAGAGATCTTTTCTGCAGGTGCTGACCGACGATAAGGGACTGGATCGATCGTACGGCTCGACTATGTATTGCTCAATAAGTTTGAAAGGAGCTTCATTTGTGTGAAGATTGTAGAACGGGTGATCGGAGATGAACATGAAGGCATCATTCACTTCCTCAAAGTCTAGACTCTGGAGTCTAGATCATTCCACAAAAACAGGACAATTGCCACTTGTGAATTCGAGCTGGGTAAACGGTAACGAGAACCATACAAGACATAAAATTATTGTTTTGACTGTTCAGCTTTGGTATGACGTGTTGGGGTATAACAATCATTATGTTGGTATGTAATGAGTTATAACGTAAAAACTGCTGAGTCAACTGAACTACAGCCGGGCGAATCTTTATCAGGATAGTAGGAGTGGACAGAATTCCTGAAAAAGGTACTCACGGCCCCTAAAATTTCACATTGGATCACAGATAGTACCTCTGATTTTGAGAATTCCTGCCCCATCGCCATTTTGACTACGCAAGTTGCAACTTGCATAAATCAAATGAACAGTAGGTATGGCGTAGTCGGCACTGTCTGTTCAAGTTGCAACCGTTTTTACTTTTTCGATCCTCGTGGAGGATCTCTAAGTCTTACTCACGTTGTTCTTGTGGACTTTTTTGTTTCACAGCCTACAGTTTTCATCGAAACTTCCTGAAACTTGGCATATATATGTAAAAATACCCTGCGCAGACAGTAACCATCTCCGATTTTGAAAATTCCTCCAAGAAAAAAAATTATGACGTCAAAATATCTCCGCTAATGGAAATCGCCGAAAAAATTATCTCCGAAACTGGGCAAGCTTTTTGAATTCTGTTTGCGGGAATTGAACAGGGCATGAGCAGAGATGAATTACCGCACATATGATACGTCACTATGACGTCATATCAATCTTAATGACGTCATTCCTATTTTTTGACATTTTTTGTTTCACAACCCAGAGTTTTCATCGGATCTTCGTGAAACTTGCCATGTATATGCAGAAAGCCCACGCGCAGGCAGTAACCATCTCCGATTTTGGAAATTCTTCCTAGAAAAAAAGTTGATGTCATAATATCGCCGCTAATGGAAATCGCCTATTCCATTATCTCTGAAACTGGGCAAGCTGTTTGAATTTTGTTTGCGGGAATCAAGCCGGGCATTAGGACAGATAATTTATCGCAAACCTGATACATCACAATGACGTCATATTCGTTTTTATGACGTCATCATTAAGAGGATGAGGAACTTAGCTCATTCGAGCTTGTTTTCCTTTTTCTCTATGATGCCTCATTTGATTGAGTTGTAAACTTCACCAATATCGATGTTAACCTTGTGCCAAATGAAGTTGCAAAAGTCCTCCTGTTCAAAAATGCTCAGGTTTTTTTTGAAATTTCCTAATGCATTCACTCAGAGGGAAATTGTGAAATTTAAATATGAAGCTTGTGAAACAGTCTTTTAATGAAGCATTTTTGAACAGGAGGCCTTTTATGACTTCATTTGGCACAGGGTTAAAATCTACATTTGCAAAGTTTACAAGTCAATGAAGCATCATAGAGAAATTTTACAAAAGTAAAACGGTAGCAACTCGATTTCGATCATACGGACAGTAGGTACGAGGCCCACATAATTTTCATGGCATGAAATTGGTCAGAAACCCAGACAAAATTTGCGTGATAAGGAAGTGGAAACAAACGCTATTCTCAGAAAATACTTCATGAGGAGTGTTCTCCGCAACAGGCCGAAAATTCACAGCCTTGGGTGGTGGGGAGACCGACTGACGATGGATGGCACGGTGGGCTGCAGCAGTCGGTGACAAAAGCAACACAATTCCCATCAGGATGCAAGGAGTGACCAGATTATTCCAAATCCATCAAAATGAATGTTTATTAATTAGCGAAATCTGATAAATGTCACGATACAGTCATGTTTGTCGCCTATTCTGAGGAAAAATGATCGAGAAAACTTCAAATTTCCAACTTACCCGTGCGTAAGCCGCCATTTTGTTGCAAGTTGTCTCACATCCTCGAGCGGGAAAAAGGAGCCCGATTTGGGCGCGGGCACTTGGCCCCGGCGCGATTTTTCTTTCGCTTTCATAAACCAGAAAAAAACATCTCTTGCCCGGGCTTCCCTTCAAAATTTGTATTTAATCGTCTGAAGAAGCCATATGTCAAGTTTGACACTTTTATCATAAAAATAAATGTTTTCACGTTAAGCAACGACATGACCTTGACCAAGCTTGAATGTGCGGTCCAAGCTCCGCCCATCTCCCGGCCGAGGTTGTGACGTGTCACCGCCTGAGCCAATGAGAGATGAGAGGCCGGCATACGTCCCCCTGTAAAAGACGTGAGCTTGCTTTAGGTGCCGTTATTTCGTTTTTTTCCCCTAAATTTGATGAAGAAGTCAAAGTTTGTATTGTGACGATGACCTTCTATGTGTAAAAATAATGCGGGAATTGTCCTTGAGTGTCGAATATGTTTGAGGAAAAAACAAATGCACTTGTTCCAATATGTATCATTCAAAAGGCAGAGGGAGAGGAGTTAAGGAAGCATTGGAAGAAGAAGGTTCCGGTTCCGGGTTTGGAGCGTCAAGAGGTCTCCTTCGGAGCTCTCTGCTGACGATCTCAAAGATACGTTTCCGGTCGTTATTTGTCCCGTTTTAACTGTTTATTTTTCTTACCTACATGTTACTGTGTGTTCCCAGTTCGGTTTTGTTTCAAAAATCGTGCTATTTTGTGAGTTTTTGGCGATGTGTCTTTCCGGGTGTTTGAGGCTGAGGCTTGAGGCCGACCGGTTCCCCTTGGTGTACGATCGTTTTATTTGTTTTTTCTCCCCATTACCTTCAATTTCTATCTTCCCCACTTTCCTAATGTCCCCCATTTCTCCAAACTAATCTCTCTATTTCTTATCTTAAAAAAAACAAACAAACAAAAAAAACCCCACCTTTCTCCTGATTCTGCTTCTTCTTGTTCATCGCGTCTTCTTCCTCTTATTCCTCCTCCTCCTCCTCCTCTTCCTCCTCGATTTTTTTCAACAACACTTCCATGACCTAATCTGTTGAAAACTCTCAAACATTCATAAGAATAAACACAATATCTTACAACGCTTCATATTCCTCTCTCACACATGTGGTACTCTTTACTGTTTCATAATGCACTACTCTTCTGCTATTTTAACAGACTGCTCTCATTTCGACCTCTCCTTCATTCCTTGCCTAAAAAATCCAACTGTTACAGCGTTTCTTCTTTCCATTCTCTGAATTCGCCTTTATTGCATCCCTCAAGAATTGTGTTAAATCGCATCTCTGACATAAAACTTTTAAAAACCCCAGTTTGCTATGAATGTTCGCTTTCCATCAACCATTCTTTTTTTCCAACTCCAGTGCCAACTCACCCCCCTCACCTCTCACTCCTCACTCTCAAAGCAACCATTCCACTCTTCTCCCTCCAAGCCTCCCTCACCTCTCTCAAAAATTCCCTCCTCACCTTTGTCCCACCTTTCATCCCCCTCACTCATCCTTCTCAAAGTTTCCCCCCTCTCATCCACAAAGCTGCCTCCTTCCACTGCCCTCTCACCTCCATCACTTCACTCCACCTCCTCAAATCCTCAACTGCCTTCTCCCCGCTCTCTTGTCCCCCCTCTCCCCAGCACCACAGAGCATTTTCTCCTCTTCATCCGACCCCTCTCCAAGCTATTCTGCAATCCCTCCCACACTCTTTCAACAACCCTCCTTACCTCCCCTCCTCATCCCTTGTCCTACCCTCTCCTCCCCCCCACCTGCACGCAAAGCCTCCTCCCTTACCTCTTCATAAAAAGTGTGGACCTCAAATATCCGGGGCCTTCGCTCAAACCTTTCAGATCTTTCCATACAGGTTGCTACTGACAAACTAAACATAATCTGCCGAACAGAAACTTTCCTCCCCCAAGACGTGTCTGACTCCCAAGTATCTCTCCCTGGTTACTCCCTCCTCCGGTATGACAGACCTGAGCCTCGTCCTGGTGGAGGAGTTGCTCTCTTCATCAAAGACTCTATTTCTCACTCTCCATGCACTGCCCTCACTCCCCCACACCCCCAGGAATACCTCTGGCTTCGGCTTACCTCCACTCCCACCTCATGTTTATATGTGTACTGTACCGTCCACCTAACAGTGATGACTCCATCTACACCTCATTTTCCAAAAACATGGACCATCTTCTATTTTCTCATCCAAACTCCCTCTTCCTCTAATGTGGCGACTTCAATTGTCATGCCAGTTGGCTGGGTGTGGGTACCTCTCTCACCTGTCATGGCACCTCAGCAAAAGCTTTCTGTGACTCGTTGGGACTGACTCAATCTGTCAACTTCCCCACCTGGATCTCAACCAATGGTACTCCATCTCTTCTAGATCTGATTTTGACAAATTTTCCTGACAATATCTGCTGCTCTTCCTCCGCTCCAATCGGATCTTCTGACCACGTCCTTGTCAAAGTGGACATCTCTCTGGCTATTATCAGAGAACCACCTCACCGCCGTCGAGTCTGGCATTTCACTCAAGCCGACTGGTAGGGTCTGCAAGCAGCCATCAAACTTATAAACTGGTCTCCTATCACTACTTTCTCCAACATCAACTCACCCTGGGAATTCTTTCAAAGAAACTTGCTCTCCCTCATGCACAGATTTATCCCCTCTCTTCTTCAGTTGTCCTACCCTTCCTCCCGCCCTTGGTTTACTGAAGCTTGTGGCGAGGCAGTTGTCCTGAAACAACTTGCCTTTGCCTCATGGAAAGCAAACCCAACTGAGGGTAATCTCAGTTCCTCACATAAAGCTCGGAACAAGTGTGTATCTACCCTCACGAGAGTAAGAAAACAACATCTTTCTCAGCTCAAGTCTGAACTCTCAAACCTCTCTCCCTCCTCAAAATCCTGGTGGCTTTTAATCAAATCTGTTTCTGGTGTATGTTCCCCTCCATCCCCTCCCTTACCTCAAATGGCCGCACTGCTGATGCCGCACGTGAAAAAGCTGAATGTCTAAACTCGGTTTTGCAGCTAAATCTTGTGTCCTAAACCCATCACTTTCTCTACCCACCTAACCCAGTCACACCCAACTGTCGCTGGACTCTGTGTCTTTCTCTCCTGACAAGGTGGAGAGCTTGCTTTCAAACCTCGACTCAGATTCTGCAACCAGTCAAGACGGCATCAGCCCACGTGTCCTCAAAGCCTGCAACTCTGCTATTGCTCACCCTCTCATTTGCTCAAGGTCTTCTGCCATCTGCTTGGAAATCTGCAAACATCACTGCCCTGCATAAAAAAGGTGCAAAAACAGATCCCTGCAACTGCAGACCAATCAGCCTTCTCCTAATCATCAGCAAGGTTATGGAATCCATCATCGCATCAGACATGAAATCTGTCCTCTTCTCCAATGGCTTGATTTCCAATCATCAATTTGGTTTCAGACCTGGTCACTCTACGCTGGATATGCTGCTTCTGCTCTCCCAACAATGGATGGAGGTCCTCAATGCCAGACAGGAAATCCGAGCCATATCCCTGGACATATCACATGCTTTGACACAGTCTGGCACCCTGCCCTACTCACCAAACTCTCTTCCCATGGTATCCAAGGCCATCTCCACTCATGGCTCGCAGACTTCCTCTCCTGTCGCAGTCAACGTGTGGCCCCAAATGGAGTTCTTTCATCCCCTCTTCCTGTCCAGGCTGGAGTTCCTCAAGGTAGCGTTCTGGGCCCTGTTCTTTTTCTGGTTTTCATCAATGATCTCTCCGACTCTCTGGAAAATCCTCTATATCTCTTTGCTGATGACTCCACCCTCTGCCGTACCATCGGTCATCCCTCAGACCGGCAAGCAGCAGCTTCTTTGCTCACTGCAGATCTGGATAAAATCACAAACTGGTCCAACACGTGGAACATGTCTTTAATCCAGACAAATCTCACCCTCTCACTATGTCTCTTCGAAAGGACCGTTTTAGAAAACCCACCTATCCACTTTCTCAACAATCTTCTGGAAGAAGTCCTTTCTTTCAAGCTTCTGGGTCTCACTATCTGCCATGACCTTTCCTGGGAAAGCCACATTTCAAACCTCGCCTCCAAAGTCAGTCGCCGACTGGGAATCCTCCATCGTGCAAAGTCCTTCCTCGGCCTTCCTGAGCTCTTGACCACTTGCAAAGCTTTTGTCCGTAGCCTGACGGAGTACTGCTCTCCCCTCTGGGCTGGTGCTCCTGCCTCCCACCTTTTTCGGCTTCACCCTGTGGAAACCAGGGCATTTCGGATCATCGGCATCTCCCGCAATGAGGCTGAGTCTTTGGGCCTCTCACTCAATCACTACAGGTTGGTCGGTGGTCTTTCTGTCTTCTACCGTCTCCTCTCCAGCCTCGCCCCCATCCCCCTGCTCTCTCTGCGATTTGTCCCCACCACATTTCCTCAGGGTGCTCAAGGTCCGCCAACAACCCCCTTCTGGTAAAACTACCAAAATCACGAATCACTGCTCACCTTCACTCTTTCATTCCTCTTTTTTCCCACCTTTGGAATGAACTCCCTCACTCTATTCTTTCCCATTCTTCCCTCCAGGCCTTCAAAACAGCTGTTCACCACCACCTCTTATCATCCCCCATCCAAATCCTCGGTCTTTTCTACCCCCGATAATCCACCCAAGCCCATTTCCTTCAAATTCCCTGCTTTCCTTACTGAAAGTCCCTGTAATGTCCATCTTCTGTTCCCCATGTTCCCCACCCCATCCCTCTCCCTTCCACAGATCTCCAAATGTGTCTGTTCCCCACTGTTTTGTCCTTCCCACTCCCGCCCCTCTTGTCTCATGCCCCTTGGTGTGCGTTGTGTTAGCTCTCACATGAGCCTCGACAAGGTATACAAAAAGAAAGACGATAAAAAGAAGAAGAGGTAGTTATCAGTTGATTTGTTGTGTCCATTGCCCTGCTGTGATTTATGTGTCGCTTGTGATTGATCCCTTAAATAAACGCAAGTTTGGACGGTACCTGCCTCAAGGTTGGACATTGCTCGATCTACAAACTTCGGGTTTTGTGACAGACACTGACATTTCCTTGGGAATTTGCTGACAATCGAACACTCAGAACAAACGTTATTTTATTAATCAGGAGTCACTGATGAACTATTCCATTTGATTATGAAACTCTGAAAGGAATGTTCAGGTTTGAGTGAATGGAGGAAGAGTCGTGAAGCAGAATTTCATCGAGTAGTTCATTGAAAAACTAGAACGGGCACTCAGTAGAGCGCATACCTTCGCCAACGCTACATTTTGCCCCCCCCCAAGAAACCGTTGATTGTGAGGGTATTTTATCCTATACCACATCTGCCATCTCATATGTGTTATGATAGCTTAAAAACATTAAAATTCCTGCTGTTTGACACTGATTCACGTACATTGTACAATTTCTGTATGAACTCCCTGACCTTTTTGGGTGTCGGTGTCAAGTCAATCTGATGACAACTGGTCACATTATAAAAAATTATTTTGTCATTTTAGGGGCATTTAGCACACACGAGTTTATGTTTTTCTAAATTAGTTATTTATTGTGAACAAACAAACATTCATTTTCAGAAAGTATGACATCTGAAAGTACGAATTCAGCTGTGTGTACGATATGTAGAGCGTATGACATTAGCTAGTTGCACGATAGGGGGTTGAAGTACTATCGATAAATAGAACTATAAGTTGTGAAATACGCCTCTCCTGGTGCCAAAGTCCCATTGGTTTGCATGGAGAGAACTATGTTTTTGCCTGCTAATCCGTTTTTATTACCTGCATCCTTACAACTGTAAAATGTGCATATCTTTTATCTTTTAATATCTTCAAATTGCACCAGCAGCCAAAAGCATCATGGCACATAAGAATGACACATTTGAAGCACACATCAGGTGATCGTGCTTATTTTAGAATGGTTGACATCAGCTGGTTGTGGTTGTGCAATCCAAAAGTAATAAATCAGCTGGCTCCTAATTTATAAAAAGGAACATTTTTTGTTTCGTGTGCGTACGTGCCACGAAGGTATGTACATTGTGTAAGTTCAGTGACACCCCCCCCCCCCCCCAATGCTTTAAACTCACCAATAAAGTCACTGTCAAATATTACACATCACAGGATTGAGAATTGAATTCTAATCATTTTGAATCTACTTACATGCAAATTGTATAAGAATTGACCGCGTTATGATAATAAAGGTCGTTGACCCCCCTGACCTTTGACCCAAACCGCGAACAAAGGTAATGACGTCATTGTGTCATATCGTATATCACAAGATTGGGCATTGAATTCACAACATTTTGGCATTGGTTGCATGCAAATTGGATAAAAATCGACTGCACTATGACAAAATGACGATTTTGACCTTTTCATGACCTCGGCCTTGACCTTTGCACTCTTAATTTTGTAATTGGTATAAGAGTGTGGGGAACAGAACAGTTAACATTTTGGTGTTGGTTTCATGCAAATCGGATAAGAATTGACCGTGTGTTATGACTAAAACCGCACATTTTGCAATGTTGTGACCCCCCTGACCTTTGACTCCCAACCGCTAATAAGGGTTATTATGTCATTGTGTCATGTGACATATCACAAGATGGGGCATTGAATTCTGAACATTTTGGCATTAGTTGCATGCAAATTGGATACAAATTGACCGCGCTATGGTAAAAAGACGATTTAGACCTTTTCATGACCTTGACCTTGACCTTTGACCCGATCGCTCCCAAAATCGAATCAAATGGTCCTCGGATAATAACCAATCATCCCACCAAATTTGCTGCGATTCAGTTCAATACTTTTGGAGTTATGCGAATAACAAACAAACAAACAAACAAACAAACACACATTCACAAATAAATAAATAAATACACAGCGATCAAAACATAACCTTCGCAACAAAGTTTGCGAAGGTAAAAAAAATACTTTTATTTGTCGATTATTATTGAATTTCCATCTATTGCTTTATTTTCTCATCTCTTAGACGTGACAGTGGCTCTTTCGATCTGTCACTGGATAAAGTTGGCCTGACCACTGAGTTACGTTTTACGAAAAATGTTGGTGGCCGGCCCACTGTCCAAGCCGTGGACTGTTCTGCGACTGTGGGAGACGTCCATGTGAAATTTCATGGAGGAGCGAGGTGAGTTGTTTGCATTGCACCTCACATGACAGATGACAGATGAGTACAATGGGGTTGATGATGATGATGATGATGATGATGATGATGATTTCCTTACATGGAACTTCTATGCAGGAAGAGGCCATTAGGCACATGAAGGCCTGCACTGTTGTTGCAAACCTTTGCTTGTATTGTTTGTCCATGCTCTATCCTTTTTAAATGCTGAGCATTAAAAAAAACGAATCAGCAGGTCCCATTTTAAAAGTCGGGGATGGCTCAGACGGGGTTTGAACCACCATCCTCCCCAACCATTACACCGCCAAATGACGCTTCAACCGTTACACCACCAAATGTGCTTGACGTTTTTTTCAATGTGACTTTAGCAAGGCACGTTCCATCCAGCCAAGATAGGCGAAATCATTTTGCGTTTTGTTTATGAAAAGAGTGCGAGATGCATAGAAAGCTCTTTGTTGTGTTTCATTGGAATCAATCATTTCAAATGTAACATTAAGGCCAAAGTCACATTTGCCACGGCGGCTGTGGGGTCTCCAAAATCTACGGCCACTAGCAATTATATGGCGGCCGCAGTATTTCCACGGTCACACAATGCAGCAGTCACATATGTTTTTATTTTTCGGGGAGCCGCACGGCGTATTTAGAAATTGTGGAGACTGAAAACGTGGGGGTGCCGTACGGTCTTTGATTTGATGTCGCACAGTGACCTTAGGGCGTTCCTGCGGCGGCCACAGAATTTTCAAGGCAGACGCAAGGTAGTCTCAAGGTGCCTGCAGGGGGACTGCAGGGGGGCCCTAAGGCGAACGTGCGGCCAGACGGACGGAAACGAAAGGGTATATATACCAGTTAATTTTTCTGAAATAAAAATATAACAGTTCGGAATATACCAGTACGTGGTGCCCCCAGAATCCGAATTGAATTCGTTCCAGGAGGCTGTTCGGATTGCAAAAAGTTTGATTCCAAACTATTTTCCCAATAATAATGGAGTGAATTAATCGGTTCCTGGACCCCAAGAAAACCCACTTTCAAGACACTTTCAACTGAAATCCCCCATGTTTAAGGTAAAATAAGATGAGTTAATGACCTTCGGTGGCGGTGTATTGTATGTAAACTGGTACAATCACCACATCCAAAGGTCCACACAGGCTCGAGCTCCGGCCTGAGTTCCGATCGCTCGCGCACTCTGCGAGCACTGCCCCCAGGGCAGCTCATTAAATATGATGCCCCCAGAACCACAATCACTTTCATCAAACGCATCGGGCTGAGGTAATCATGGATATTCCAAATTACAACCGGTTTTGCTGTGAAATTAAATCCTTGCCCGACAGTCCGTCACACCACGTGATCGGATTGCTTTTTTGTTATTAATTAAAACACAAGATGAGTAAAAAAAAAAAAAAATCACAAATCAAGGTGAAAACACAAGGTAAAGTAGCGATTGACACACGAGAGATGCTTTCACGAGGACTTTCACCGACGAACTGAATGAACAAAGCGCGAAGATACGGCTCGAACAGGTGGGGGAGACACGTGAACAAACATGAACGCCACGTTGTGTTCGGTTTTATAAAATGTATCAGGTTTTTAGGGCAAAATTCATTTTTCATTGATAATAGATTACGGCAGCCGCACGAATAACGCAAGCCCCCCCCCCCCCGTACGCCCGATGTATGGTCGACGTGGAACACAACTACGGCATGTCGAATTGCTATGGCTAACGTAGAAATGAAAAAAGTTATAATTCCACGGCGACCCCGACGGCCTGGAAAAGATAGCCAAACGGCGTAGGGCCACCCTGAGGCCACCGCAGAAACTCTGCGGCCACCACACGTTTCTGTCAATTCAGAGGGCGTACGGCCGCCGTATCCTCACCGTAGAGCAAATGTGACTTTGGCCGAACCGTTCAATGTAACATTAGATGTGAGGAAATGTCAAATGTAACAAACGCATTGTTACTCCAAAGAAACAAAACAATGCAAGTCTTTCTCCTCATGTGTGTAGATAAATAAATATATATGTTTCAAAAATCCAAATACATTGGGACCATACTCTGTGCAGAGCATTGGTGCAGGGCACAAACCTGGATGGGTCACCACTCCAACACAGGATACTCAAATGGCTCAATCATCCCAGCAAGCTGGTACTCATTTTGCCAACCACAGAAGGGTGGCAGGCTGAGTCACCCCACCTGGTATTAATTCAACAGCCAAGCAGAATTTTAACTCAGGAAGCAGGGATCCCAAGCCCACCACCCGAACCATGAAGCTAACACCAGACATGTGTGTATCTGTATGTACATGTATATATGTATATATATATATATATACGGCAATAATATATATACGATATGTATATATATATATATATATATATATATATATATATATATATATATATATATATATATATATATATATATATATATATATATGTATATATATATATATATATACCTCCATGGATGTGTTAGAAAGTCTTTGCTGTTTCACCATATGTATGAACGGGTCCTGTTGTGCCCATGAATGTTTCATGCAATCTATGAATACCATGTTAGTGTAGTGCAAGCCTGTAATTCTTACTTTCTTGGCATTTTCCCACCGGATGTAGAGAGGACTTCCGGTTTCTTGTTGGTTGGTGTGAGTGAACCGTCGCCATTTTGTCTTTGCTCGCTGAGCGAGACTTTCATTATTTGTGTCGTTATATTAATAACGTACTTATCATCATTATCATCCGTAGTCGCAGCCTTACCGTAGGTTATCAAACCCTACCTTTCATGGTCCTTCGAGCCGGATAACCGAACAGCTGGACAAGGAAACCATGGATGAGAAAATCGCCAACATCCTGACTGCCAACAGTAGTCAAACAGCCGACAATACCAGCGACATTATTCCGGTTCGTCCTTTAACCACTTGTGTCACGAACCCATTTGTCTATGTTTCCACGGCCGTTGTCAGCCCCACCTCTGATATATCCGTATCGGCCACCGAGTTACCAGACCTGGCCATCATCAGCATCGGCAATGAATTACCGGCGTCTCCCCGAGCTGAAAGGAATCGACGTCTGCCTGAACGTTTGAAAGACTGTTCTTAACTACGTACCCTCGAACATGAGTGGTCCTTCCTTTAATCAAGAGAGTGGATCAGGTTCTTCCCATCGACGACATTTGTTCGGAAGCCATCAGCCAAAGACTGCCTCGCAATGTAGGACACGCAACCATAGTTCTGGCTGCAGTCGTGCATCTATTACATCTCAGCTCAGTGGCATCCAATCGGCTATTCTCAAGGAAAAACGAAAGCAGGCTGAGCTGGAGGAATTAAGACGTCGATTGGAGGAGGATGAAATGGTTGAGAGACGTGTGCAGCAACTGCAGGACAAAGCCCAACAAGCTCAGAATGTGGAGCGTCGAGTTCTGAGGGACTGCGAATCCCTAACTGTTCATCTCGCAAGACATAGGCGTCTCAGGCAGGCAGGATAGGAACTGGAGGAAGCACGACTGATAGTGTCATTCTTGGATGCAGGAGATGACTCCCTTACCTCACCGGTCAGACGTCTGGCCAACACCACCCAACAAGCGATTCTGAACAATGGCGAACTGAACTAACTCGATCGGTTCAACCAAACAAACAGTTGTCAGCGCAGCTGCCGCAACTGAGGTCAGAGCCGGCAATGGCCATCACCAAGGACCGACAACCCACTCCTCAATTAAGGATGGATGACAATACAATACTCAATGAGAATGTAAAGCAAATGCAGCCAACTGCATATCTTGATGGTGTATCATCAAACCTGCCTCCTCATGGGTTGGCTACAGGGCACTCGGTAGGTGGACATGCCCCGGCATATTCATTCACTAACACCGCTCCATTCCAAGCTTCGAATTTCCATCCTAATATGTTGCCATGTCATCAGGCACCACACCTACCATCTTTGATGACGGCACATGGGCATCCGCCTGACCCATCTGAGATGCCTGCAACACCCAACCTCATGGACCTGCTGATAGCTTCATCCTATGGGGTACCAAAACCGAGTATTCCTTATTTCCAGAGTGGCAGGGAAAGTGACTTTGCCCTTCTCAAGCTGGCATTGGATAGCTTGTTGAGTAATCACACATACTTGTTAGAGGAATACAAATATCAAGTACTCTTCAGTCACCTTAAGCTACCGAGTGCGTACAAGCTTGCTAAGGCATACATGCATGATCCGAAGCCATACACGGCGGCCTTATGAGCCTTGCAGGACAAGTATGGACAGCCGAGGCAACTCGTACAGAGCGAAATTGGTGCTATCTTGAACATGACACCAGTGAAGACTGGAGATGCAGAAGCCTTTGAAGGCTTTGCTCTGGCAGTGCAATCACTCGAGGGTGAACATCGATTTGAACTGCGATGTGGCTCACATGTAGACAGGTTGATAAGCAAACTGCCGCCAACTTATCGTGATGGATTCGTTGAGCACTGCATTAACAAAACACTCTTAAATGCAGATTCTAATCAGATCTACACATTGCACTATCTACCGGATTGGCTGCAGGCAAAGTCTCGAGCTAAACGTATAGCGAACCAAGCTGCTGTCCTCTACAAATGTGAGGGCCAGAGATCAGAGAGAAAGGAACAGCGTTCTTCATCTTTCAAGGAGAAAGAATCACATGCATCTGTGTTTTACAACTCCAAGTCACCGATGTCTGGCACAAAGACACAGCCGTCGGGTAATGTTTCTTCAACAACGAAACCGAAGCAACAACCCAAGCCATACTGTCCTCACTGTAACACAAGTGACCACAACCTCGGTTCATGAACAGAATTCAGAAAGCTTTCTACAGACCATATCATCAAGTGGATAAGGGAACATGACCGGTGTTGGAGGTGTGGTCGAACACATACGGCTGATCGATGTACACTCAAGAAGCCGTGCATTACCTGCAAAGAGTTGCATCTAACCATCCGACATGACACTGCACAGAGATTCACCAGCACTGTCCTTATGACAGGCTCATCACCATCTGCGGTGTACCTCGACAAGCCTTCCCATCCACATGATGTCATGTTAAAGGTCGTGAAGGTGCTTCTTTATGGCCCACAAGGATCCATGGAGACCTATGCCATCCTAGATGATGGTTTAGAAAGGACCATGCTCTTGAATTCAGCAATGGAGCAGCTGAACCTAGTGGGTAAACCTGAAACATTACTGCTCAGGACAGTACGTGAAGATATGGTTTAGTGTCCTGGTGCTTCTGTCAAGCTTCAAATATCATCGGTCAAGAACCCAAAACAAAGATACGCGATAGATGGAGTATTCACTGCCACAATGCTGTGCTTATCTGAGTATTCTTACCCAGTGGCCGCTCTTCAGAAACAGTATCTCCACCGAGCTGGGCTTCCACTCCCTCTGATTGATAAGGTTCAACCAACAATATTAATCGGGTCAGATTACTCTCACCTCGTCTTAACAAGGAAACCTGTGCGGTTCGGCTCAAATGGTGCTCCAGTGGCTGTTTGTACCAACCTGGGCTTGTCACTACAAGGACCAGCCAGCATACTGCAGCAAAGCGTAATTCAGCAACATTGCCTGTTTACGGCTTTCATGCAATCATCAACAGATCTTATGAAAAATGTGGAGAGACTTTGGCAGACTGACATCCTTCCATACGTCAGTGAAAAACATGCAACCCGCTCCAAGCAGGACCCCAGCAAGCAATGAAACTTCTGGAATCTAGAACTGTTAGAATCGAGACAGATGGAGTGCAACGTTATGTCACACCGTTACTCCGTGCTCATGATGGAACACACTTTGCGGCAACCAAAGAACCTGTCTTCCTTAACCTGAAACACACTGAGCGACGTCTCTTAAAGGGTCCAGACCTTGCTCGGATTCATTCTGAGCAGATACAGAAACTTGTTGATGCAGGTTATGTGAAGAAATTGAGTGATGCAGAAGATGCTTCTAACGAATCCTAGTTTGTCCCTCACCATGTAGTCAGACACAATGGGAAGTATCGATTAGTATTCAACTGTTCGTTCAAGTGTAAAGGCATGGTTCTCAATGCACACCTTATCCCTGGACCTGTGATGGGCCCCCCCTATATTTGGTGTCTTACTCCACTTCAGGCAACATAGCGTTGCAATCTCTGGGGACATAAAAGCTATGTTCCACCAAGTGCGTCTACTGCCAGAGGATAGGCCATTGCTTCGTTTCCTGTGGCGCGACTTGAAGCGAGACAACCTACCCGATGCTTACGAATGGCAAGTCCTGCCTTTTAGAACAACATGCAGCCCTTGCTGTGCTGCCTTCGCATTGCAAACACATGTCCAGAATAACAAATGTGGCAACGAAGAGGTTGTTAACTCGTTCAGCACTGCATTCTATGTTGATAACTGCTTGGACAGTCTAACCACACCTTTACAAGTGAAGCAGCTGATCGACAAGATGAGACGTGTTCTTTCCTCAGCAGGCTTCGAAATTAGACAATGGGCCAGCAATGTGTCATCCGTGGAAGAACATCTTCCTCCAGAGGCATGCTCAGAAGGTTGTGATCTATGGTTATCTTACCATGAGGGAGATACTCAGGAATCCACTCTCAGGCTCCGCTGGAACTGTCGCTCAGACGAGTTGACATATAAGTCCCGACCCATTGAATATGAGTCTCTTACATTGAGAAATATCTACAAGATTCTTGCCAGCCAATATGATCCCATCGGCTATCTTGCTCCCTACACTGCGAGAGCAAAAGTGTTGGTCCAAGACCTGTGGAAGACTCCAAGGAGTTGGGATGTCTCCAATTGAGCCCGGAGATATTCGAGATGAGCGGCTCACCTAGCAATGTGAGTGACCTGATCTCGAACAGGTCAGGCTCCCGAGATATTATCTTCCGCCTGGCACTGATCCTTCGACTTCTACCCATACTCTGCACATCTTCTGCGATGCTTCTCAACAAATTTATGGTTCGGTTGCTTACCTGCGTACCGAGGATGCCAATGGGGTGGTCCAAGTTTCCTTCGTCCTGGCAAGATCCCGCATTGCTCCGAAGTGTCAAATATCCATGCCACGATTGGAGTTATCTGCTGCACTCACTGGAGCTCAGCTTGCCCACCTACTCCTCGAAGAGCTTACCTTGACTGTGCAGCAGGTGACTTTGTGGAGTGATTCAACGACTGTTCTCAACTGGCTCCACTCTGATTCCTGTTGCTATAGGGTGTTTGGGGGCACCCGAGTGGCTGAAATGCAGACACTTACTGATGGTCAGAATTGGCGTTATGTCAGCACAAGGGACAATCCTGCGGACGACATTACTCGAGGCCTACCTCTACACCATCTGTGTCCGGATAACTGTTGGAGGAATGGTCCTTCATTTCTGGCGCGAGCTCCCGATCAATGGCCTCATTTGCCAAATATAGGTCAAAGCGATGTGACTGAACTTCGGAAGTCAACCTTCTGTGGAATAGTTTCGGCGGATATACAGACCTGACCCGACCCTTCACAGTTTGAGTCTTGGAACGACCTGGTTATGGTGGCACATCAGTGTCTCAACGGGCTGGCCTCAAATAAAGACTGTCCTACCTTAAGTGCTCACCGGTGTGGGGAGATAGAGAATCTTCTGCTTCAACGCTCACAGCATGATAGTTTTCCGGACAAAGTCCAAATACTTGCAACAAGTAAGGATATACCCCTGAGAGGCCGACTGGCATCTCTCTCACCTGAATATGACCTCACTCTTGGTCTCGTCAGAGTAGGAGGAAGACTGCGTCAGGCAGATATCCTTGAACAAGATGCTGTGCATCCAATTGTTTTGGATCCTCATCACCCAGTAACCAAGCTCCTCATTCGAGAATATGATGACCAACTGCTTCACTGTGGTCAGGAGCGAATTCTCGCTGAAGTGCGTCGCAAGTACTGGGTTTTATGTGGTCGAGAGGCTATTCGTCGACACCAACATCAATGCCAAGAGTGCCGGAAGTGGCGCGCCAACCCAGAGGTGCCAAGAATGGCTGCTCTATCACCTGCACGATTATGACTGTACAAGCCTGCCTTCGACTCTACTGGAGTGGATTGCTTTGGTCCTTTTACCATAAAAATTGGAAGAAGGACAGAGAAGCGCTGGGGTATAATCTTCAAGTGCCTCACCACCCGCGGTGTACATTTGGACCTCCTGAAGGGTCTCGATGCTGATTCCTTTCTCATGTCCGTTCATCGCTTCATCGCTCACAGGGGGAAACCTCACGAGATCTTCTCGGACAGAGGAACCAATCCTCATTGAAGTTGAGGGCATCCTTAACTCCAAACTTTTGGGTTATGTGTATTCGGACGTTGCTGATATTGATCCTGTTATACCCGCTGTGTTATTGATGGGACGTCGTGACGCATCGCCACCTCAAGGGGTGTGACCTGATACGGAGCTTCTTCTTGAATGCTGTCACTGGTGTCACAGTCAGATCCTTGCCGATCACTTTTGGTCGAACTTCATCAAGTATTAAGGCGCTGTCACACCTTGACGATTTAGCCAGCAATGGCAACGTATAAAAATGTATGTAAAACGTTGGCGTACGATGAAATTTTGATGTTTTTTTCAAAAGTTTTGGTCGTATTCATAACGTGTTGGTCGTATGCATAACATATTAGTAACGGGCACAGAGCGTTTCGTTGTCTTATAGATAACTTATACCAACGAATGATTCACGTGTTGTCGGCGTTCACAACCTATGCCCAACGATAGTTGAACTTTGGCATAGCGCGCTGCACGTATCGCCGACGAACTCGTGGCGTAGCCTGTTAAAAACCTGCCGCTCGCCAATTTAAATCAAAACCGCCTGAGAATTGGAAGTGTCAACCACGCAGTCACACCTTGACGATTTAGCCAGCCTATGCAACCTATGAAAAATGTGCCAAAAACGCTGGCACACGTCAAATACGGTATGGCCAAGTTGTGTATACGTAAAGAGCATGCTGAAAAACGATGAAGTACGCTGTCGTATTTCGTGGTACGTTTCGTACATCGTGAAATTTCAAGCATTCTGAAAATTTTATGGCTTACTCGCCGTATGGCTCACACGTTCCGCTACGCTGGGAATAATTGTAGGCACGATATGCGATCGTTGACACACGTCGACACAAGATCCTTGTAAGTTACTCATAAGTCGAAACATGTCGAAGTAATGTTTCGCATACCCGAAACTAATTTTCTCCGTCAAGACACATTTTCTTTTTTTCTCCTTGGCTCCGTGAAGGCACGTGACGAAATATCTGAAGTTGTTGTTGTTATTGTTGTTTTTTTTATTTATTGGTTTTTTATTAGTCTCTCACGAATTTTACAATATATTCGGACATTTGCTTTTAAGTTTCGACGTCAACGTGTCAATATCCTCAAACAGAAAATATTCAGAGGAGGAACTAAGAATAAGACATCAGCAAACTGAAGAGGCAATCGGACATGACGTAACGGCACGTGTTGAAATATCGGAAGTTATTGTTTTTTTTGTTTTTTTTTTAAACTCTGCCAATACGCCATTATACGGTAGCTGTAAATTAGAAACACGTTCAGCAAGTTCTGTGGTCGTCCGGAAGACGTCAATCAAATACGTCTACATACGTCAATATGCGTTGGAGGTACGTTACGCATAGGTTCAAAGCACGTTACTCATGGGTTAGAAATAAGTTTTGGGTACGCGAAGCATTACCTCGACGTGTTTCGACTTATGAGTAACTTACAAGTAACGTGCCTCGACGTGTGTCAACGATCGTGTAACATGCCCACAACACGTTACTCATAGGTTAGAAATAAGTTTTGGGTACGCTAATCATTACCTCGACGTGTTTCGACTTATGAGTAACTTACAAGTAACGTGCCTCGACGTGTGTCAACGATCGTGTAACATGCCCACAACACGTTACTCATAGGTTAGAAATAAGTTTTGGGTACGCTAAACATTACCTCGACGTGTTTCGACTTATGAGTAACTTTCAAGTAACGTGTGTCAACGATTGCATAACGTGCCTACAACTTATGGCCAGCGTAGCGGAACGTGTGAGTCATACGCTGGCATACGTCGTAAAATTTCAAGCATGCTAAAATTTGAGGACAACCGCAAAGTACAACGATGAAAGCCAGCGTACTACGACATATGTCAGTGTTTTTCAGCGTGCTCTTAACGGATACTAAACTTACCCAGAACGTATTCAACGTGTGCTGGCGTTTTAGACAAATTTTGCATACGTCAGGCATCTTTTTCTTCTTCTTCTTCTTTCGCCAGCTCCCGTTTGGGGTCGCCACAGCGGATCAACTGTCTCCATTTCGCTCTATCCTCCACATTTTCCATTGACACTCCAACCACCCTCATGTCCGCCCTCACCGTATCCATGAACCTCTTCTTTGGCCTTCCTCTTCTCCTCCTGCCTGGCGGCTCCATCTTCAACATCCTTCTCCCGATATACTCCGCTTCCCTCCTGTGCACATGTCCAAACCATCTCAATCTTGCCTCTCTCACTTTGTCTCCAAACCGTCCTACCTGCGCTGTCCCTCGAATATACTCATTCCTTATCCTATCCATCCTCATCACTCCCAACGAGAATCGCAGCATCTTTAACTCTGCCACCTCCAGCTCCGCTTCCTGTCTTTTTGTTAGTGCCACCACCTCCAAACCATACAACATAGCTGGTCTCACTACCGTCTTATATACTTTCCCCTTCACTCTTGCAGCTACCCTTCTGTCACAAATCACTCCTGCAACTCTTCTCCACCCACTCCATCCTGCCTGCACTCTCTTTTTCACTTCTCTCCCACACTCTCCGTTACTTTGGACAGTTGATCCCAAGTATTTAAACCCATCCACCTTCCCCACCTCAACTCCTTGCAACCGCACCATACCACCACCCTCCCTCTCATATACGCACATGTACTCCGTCTTACTCTGATTGACTATCATTCCCCTTCTGTCCAGTGCGTACCTCCACCTCTCGAGGCTCGCCTCAGCCTGCTCCCCACTCTCCCTACAGATCATGATGTCATCCGCGAACATCATAGTCCATGGAGACGACAGTCTGATCTCGTCCGTCATCCTGTCCATCACCATTGCAAACAGGAAAGGGCTCAGAGTCGATCCTTGGTGCAATCCCACTTTAACCTTAAACCGGTCCGTCATTCCAACCGCACACCTCACCGCTGTCACACTGTCCTCATACATATCCTGCACGATCCTCACATACTTCTCCACCACTCCCGACTTCCTCATACAATACCACAACCCCTCTCTTGGCACCCTATCATAAGCTTTCTCTAAATCCACAAACACACAATGTAACTCCTTCTGGCCTTCCCTATACTTCTCCATCAACATTCTCAAAGCAAACATTGCATCAGTGGTGCTCTTTCCTGGTATAAACCCATATTGCTGCTCACAGATCGTCACCTCTCCTCTCAACCTTGCTTCCACTACTCTTTCCCACAACTTCATGGTGTGGCTTAACAACTTTATCCCTCTGTAATTTCCACAGCTCTGCACATCACCCTTATTCTTGAAAATCGGAACCAGTACACTTAATCTCCACTCCTCCGGCATCCTCTCACTTTCCAAGACTTTATGAAAGAATCTGGTTAACAACCCCACTGCCATCTCTCCTAAGCACTTCAATGCCTCCACTGGTATGTCATCTGGGCCACCGCCTTTCCACTTTTCATCTTCTTCATAGCAGTCCTCACTTCATCCTTACTGATCCACCCCACTTCCAGATTCACTATCTCCACCTCTTCCAACCTTCTCTCTCTCTCATTTTCTTCATTCATCAGCTCCTCAAAGTACTCCATCCACCTTCTCAACACACTCTCCTCGCTCGTCAGCACATTCCCATTTGCGTCCTTTATCACCCGAACCTGCAGCACATCCTTCCCAGCTCGGTCCCTCTGTCTTGCCAATCGGTATAAATCCTTTTCTCCTTCTTTTGTATCCAACTTCTCATACAGCTCGTCATATGCCTTTTCCTTGGCCTTTGCCACCTCTCTTTTTGCCTTTCGCCGCCACTCCTTGTACTCCTGCCTACTTTCTTCATCTCTCTGACTATCGCACTTCCTTTTTCGCCAACCCCTTCTTCCTTATACATTCCTGTACTTCCTCGTTCCACCACCAAGTCTCCTTATCTTCCTTCCTTTGTCCAGATGTCACACCAAGTAGCTCCCTAGCTCTCTCCCTCACCACTTCTGCTGTCGTTGCCCAATCATCCCATCTTTACCACCATCCAACACCTGTCTCGCCTCCTCCCTAAATTCCACGCAACAGTCTTCCTCCTTCAGCTTCCACCATCTGGTCCTTGGTTCAGCCCTCACTCTCTTCTTCAACCTCACCTCCAAAGTCATCCTGCAGACCACCAATCGATGCTGTCGAGCCACACTCTCCCCTGCCACCACCTTACAGTCACTAATCTCTTTCAGGTTGCATCTCCTGCTCAAGATGTAATCCACCTGTGTGCACTTTCCTCCACTTTTGTATGTCACCCTGTGTTCCTCCTTCTTCTTGAAATACGTATTTACCACTGCCATTTCCATTCTTTTTGCAAACTCTACCACCACTTGCCCTTCCACATTTCTCTTGTTGAGACCGTACCTACCCATCACCTATTCATCCTCTTTATTCCCTTCCCCAACATGCCCATTGAAATCTGCTCCAATCACCACTCTTTCATCCTTGGATACACTCTCCACCACTTCATCTAACTCACTCCAGAAATCTTCTTTATACTCCATCTCACACCCCAAATGTGGGGCATATGCACTGATGACATTCATCATCACCCCTTCAATTTCCAACTTCACACTCATCACCCGGTCAGACACTCTCCTCACCTCCAATACCCTCTTGACATAATCTTCCTTCAGGATTACCCCGACACCATTTCTCCTCCCATCCACACCATGGTAGAACAGTTTGAAACCACCTCCAATGCTCCTAGCCTTACTCACTAGCCCATCCACTTGGTCTCTTGTACACACAGTATGTCCACCTTTCTTCTCTCCATCATATCAGCCAACTCTCACCCTTTGCCAGTCATCGTCCCAACATTCAGAGTTCCAACTCTCAACTGCACACTTCTACCCTTCCCCCTCTCCCACTGCCTCCGGACTTGCCTTCCCCGTCTCCTTCTCCTCCTTCGCCCAGCAGTAGCACAATTTCCACTGGTACCCTGCTGACCACCGGTACCTGTGGCGGGTCGTTGGTAACCCGAGCCTTGACCAATCCAGTATGGAAATTCGTTTTGTTGTCCGCATAATGATTTGGCATAGGTTTTTACGCCGAATGCTCTTCCTGACGCAATCCTGGTCGCCTCTTACGACACACAGGGATATGGTACACCTATTCTAACCGGGGCATACACCGGGCCCAGTACAACTAGTACTCATTTCGCCGACCTCGGAAGGATGGCAGGCTGAGTCAACCCCCTGGTGTTTTCGACTTGGTGTATATATATATATATATATATATATATATATATATATATATATATATATATATATATATATATATATATATATATATATATATATATATATATTATCCCTGTGTCGTAAGAGGCGACCAGGGTTGCGTCAGGAAGGGCATCCGGCGTAAAACATGTGCCAAATCACTATGCGGATCATATGGATGATCCGCTGTGGCGACCCCTAACGGGAGCAGCCGAAAGAAGAAGAAGATATATATATATATATATATATATATATATATATATATATATATATATATATATATATATATATATATATGTATGTGTATATATATGTGTATGTGTATATATATATGTGTATGTGTATATATATATGTGTATGTGTATATATATATGTGTGTCTGTATATATATATATATATATATATATATATATATTTATATATATATATATATATATGTATGTGTATATATATGTGTATGTGTATATATATATGTGTATGTGTATATATATATATGTGTATATATATGTATATATATATATATATATATATATATATATATATATATATATATATATATATATATATATATATATATATATATATATATATATATATATATACAGTGGGGAGAACAAGTATTTGATACACTGCCGATTTTGCAGGTTTTCCCACTTACAAAGCATGTAGAGGTCTGTAATTTTCATCATAGGTACACTTCAACTGTGAAAGACGAAATATAAAACAAAAATCCTGAAAATCACATTGCATGATTTTAAAATAATTAATTTGCATTTTATTGCATGAAATAAGTATTTGATACATCAGAAAAACAGAACTTAATATTTGGTACAAAAACCTTTGTTTGCAATTACAGAGATCCAACGTTTCCTGTAGTTCTTACCCAGGTTTGCACAGACTGCAGCAGGGATTTTGGCTCACTCCTCCATACAGATCTTCTCCAGATCCTTCAGGTTTCGGGGCTGTCACTGGGCAACACAGACTTTCAGCTCCCTCCAAAGATTTTCTATTGGGTTCAGGTCTGGAGACTGGCTCGGCCACTCCAGGACCTTGAGATGCTTCTTACGGAGCCACTCCTTAGTTGCCCTGGCTGTGTTTCGGGTCGTTGTCATACTGGAAGACCGAGCCACGCCCCATATTCAATGCTCTTGTTGAGGGAAGGAGGTTGTTGGCCAAGATCTCGTGATACATGGCCCCATCCATCCTCCCCTCAATACGTTGCAGTCGTCCTGTCCCTTTTGCAGAAAAGCATCCCCAAAGAATGATGTTTCCACCTCTATGCTTCATGGTTGGGATGGTGTTCTTGGGGTTGCACTCATCCTTCTTCTTCCTCCAAACACGGCGAGTGGAGTTTAAACCAAAAAGCTCTATTTTGGTCTCATCAGACCACATGACCTTCTCCCATTCCTCCTCTGGATCATCCAGATGGTCATTGGCAAACTTCAGACGGGCCTGGACATGCGCTGGCTTGAGCAGAGGAACCTTGCGTGTGCTGCAGGATTTTAATCCATGACGGCGGAGTGTGTTACTTATGGTTTTCTTTGATACTGTGGTCCCAGCTCTCTTCAGGTCATTGATCAGGTCCTGCCATGTAGTTCTGGGCTGATCGCTCACCTTTCTCATGATCATTGAGGCTCCACGAGGTGAGACCTTGCATGGAGCCCCAGACCAAGGGAGATTGACTGTTATCTTAAACTTCTTCCATTTTCTAATAATTGCGCCAACAGTTGTTGCCTTCTCACCCAGCTGCTTACCTATTGTCCTGTAGCCCATCCCAGCCTTGTGCAAGTCTACAATTTTGTCCCTGATGTCCTTAGACAGCTCTCTGGTGTTGCCTATTGTGGAGCGGTTGGAGTCTGATTGATTGAGTATGGACTATGCAGATAACGAGTTCAAACAGGTGCAGTTAATACAGGTAATGAGTGGAGAATGGGAGGGCTTCTTAAAGACAAAACCAACAGGTCTGTGAGAGCCGGAATTCTTACTGGTTGGTCGGTGATCAAATACTTATTTCATGCAATAAAATGCAAATTAATTATTTTAAAATCATACAATGTGATTTTCAGGATTTTGTTTTAGATTCCGTCTTTCACAGTTGAAGTGTACCGATGATAAAAATTACAGACCTCTACGTGCCTTGTAAGTGGGAAAACCTGCAAAATCGGTAGTGTATCAAATACTTGTTCTCCCCACTGTATATACATATATATACATATATATATATATATATATATATATATATATATATATATATATATATATATATATATATATATATATATATATAATGGAAATTCAATATGGCCGCCACCCGGCTTCGGGGAAAATGAGAAAATTGTAAAGATTGATATTTTAATTTGTAAATATATGTTTTTCTGCATTCTAATTGTTTCTAGTTATGGTCAGTATATTGATATACAAGAATAATTATAAAAAAGTGAAATGTAATGAGGGTAAAATAAAAAATTATAGCTTTTTTTTGTCCAAAAATGTCAATATTTTTTCCCTAAAAAATATTTTGACTTGAGAAAATTTGTTCATATGAGATCATATGTATCCTCAGGCATGCATACTATATATTTCCAGATACAGGGACATTAGTACTATCCTCTGGTGAAAGAATTAACACACAATATTAATTTGTTAGCACATGCAATATTGACAGCACATGCATATACTCGACCCTGATGTTTGTCAGTGAACATGCATGACGCCACGGTGTCACTCCAGTAATCACCTTTGATCAGCCCCTCTGGTGGAAGGCCTTCATGATCATCAACTCAGAGCCTATGGGAAGTGATCTGAAAGGGATTGTCCTATGCTTGGGCGGCTTCCACGCAGAGATGAGTTTCCTCGGATGTATTTGACACCTCATGGTGTTATCCAGGCTTGTCCTTCAGGATTACCCCGACACCATTTCTCTTGGTGTTTTCTCTTGGTTATCTTGGTGTTATCCAAGAACTGATGGAGTTGATATATGCCCCCAATGCAGTGATTCATATGTTTAGTGGCAAGGCCATTGCCCGCCCAGTTCGCGCACACCTAATTGTTGATGCAGCCCTCAATGCCTTGCTGTTGACAAATGTGCTCAATGTCAATGCGCCTCGACCATGCCGACCTGAAACATCAGACGGCAATGGCAATGAAGATCCGGACTTAGCCGAAGCAGCTGCAAGGCCGCTACATGACCAGCATACAGAACTGAGCAATAATCCAGACTTCAACGAAGCTTGTACCCTCTATGAGAAGCTGATGGCTGGGACACTGTCTGTGGAAGAAGTATGCAAGTCTGACGTCTTGAAACGAATCAAAGACCACCTTCAGAAGCATGCCGAGTCTGGAAAGGTATCTTCTAGAACTTCAGCGCTCTGGGTTCAGTATATGGACATGCTAGACATTCTACACAAATACATCCAGGCAGAGCGCACTGGGAACTGGGCACTACATCTCCACGCCATCCAGGAAATGCTGCCTTACCTGGCAGCCTCGGGCCACAACCTGTATGCCAAATCTGCGAGGGTGTATTTGCAGCACGTGTCCAACCTCAAAACTCAACATCCCAATGTCCAACAGCATTTTGATGAGGGGTTCCATGTGGTTTGACGAAGTGATCGCCTGTGAGCAGGTCTTTCATCTGACTTGATCATCGAACAAGTTCTGATGAAAAGTTTGAAGACCAGAGGGGGGCTCACACGAGTGCGAGGAATGACAGAGCAACAACGGCTGGTATGGCTGCTATCAATGCCTGCCTGTGCAGAAATAAACCAGGCAATGCAGGAGCTCACAGGTGTGAACTACAACACTGGAGAGCAGAAGAAGGACATGGCCAAGGCAAGACAATCTCGTGACTGGAAGGACACACTATCAGCTCTTCAGTATTTACAGGAACGGAATCCGTTCAGTGGTGATCCACGTCTGAGGAACATTGCCACTGGAGTTCATGCACACCCCACCGTCAACGTCGATATAGCACATGCTGTCTGAGCCAAAATATTGAAATATATGGATGGGAAAACACCTGCCGAGTACACATTTAAGAGGAAAGACCAAGTTTTCTCCCTCGGCATGAAGTCATCTGTCAAGATTGATGGAGAGCAAGTCCAGGTTGACCCACAATTCCTCTTCCAGAGACTGATCACTGTTGCACAGACAGCAGGAGATCTGGAGTCGGCCTTCAAATATGAACTGTACAGCTGTCCACCAGCCCTCTTTGATTCCTCTCTTCAGCTCTGAGAAGCACACAAGCCAGTCTTTGCTGATGCCATCTGGGATCTTCTTGGATCCGATGTCCCAGCCGATATCCCCAATGATGGGCAACAGTATGTTTTGGATGGCGGAGCACTTGTTCAACACATTCCATGGTTTCATGGATCTACATACAGAGACATATGCCACCAGTACACTGATTATGTAACGAAGAAATACGGAGATGCCATAGTCGTGTTTGATGGTTATGAGAGTACCAACACGAAGGACATGACACACCAGAGATGATCTAAAGGGAATGCTGGCACGACTGTGACATTTACAGCTGACATGCGTCTCACAATGAAGAAGGAACAGTTTCTTGCCAATTGGCAGAATAAACAGCGATTCATTTTTATGTTGAGTGAAGAGCTTCAGAAGAAGAACTGTGAGACACACCATGCCTCAGGGGATGCTGATCTGATTGTACTGAAGGCCGTGCAGTCTGCTACTGTCACCAACACTTTGTCAGTTGGTGATGACACAGACCTCCTCGTCCTCCTATGCTACCATGCAAGCTTAGAATCCCATGACCTCTTCTTTTGTCCCGAGCCAAAGAAGAACATGAAGAAGCCTCGCATCTGGAACATTAAGGCTACAAAGAAAATGATTGGTACAGACATATGCAAGCACATACTGTTTCTACATGCAGTTCTTGGGTGCGACACGACATCTCGTCTTCATGGGATTGGAAAGGGAGCTTCCCTCAAAAAGTTCAAAGCAAACAACACATTCCGTGAGCAGGCCAAGGTTTTTGATACATATCCAGCTTCCGTATGTGATGTGGCAGATGCAGGAGAAAAAACATTGGTGATAATCTGCAACGGAAAGTCAACTGACACCCTGGACACCCTCCGGTATCAGCGGTACTGGGACAAGGTGGCTTGGAGCTCCTCTCACGTGCAACCACAGACGTTACCACCAACATCAGAAGCAGCAAAGTATCACAGCCTGCGCATGTATCTGCAAGTCCAAGAATGGAAGGGATGTGCAGATGAACTTCTTCCGACAGACTGAGGTAGGCAGAAGTGTGACGAGTGGTTTGTGCCACTTCAGACATCAATAGCTCCAGCTCCTGAAAAGATGTTACGTGTCATTAGGTGCAACTGCCAGGCTGAATGTAGCACCATGAGATGCACATGTAAGAAGCACAACATGGAGTGCACTCCAGCTTGTGGAAACTGCAGGGGCTCTGGCTGCACAAACACTCCATGTGACAATGATGAGGATGATGACGACATTGTCGAGTTCCAACTTTAATACGCTTGATTTTTCTCAACATGTATAGTAAGTTTATAATGGATGTAGTTTCTGAGTTTAATGCGAATTTTCATTTTCATTTCAAAACCTTCGTCAGGCAGATGTGATTGTCCTGAGTGGAATTGTGAATTTTGTCATGTTTCAATGATTTACATAACTATATTGTATTGCCATTGACTTGATTTCATCTTGTGTCTTCAACCTTTCTTATTTTTTTTTGTCCAGGAGCCAAAATCATTATCAGGTAATTATTTTTTTTTTCGGGACAAAAAATTGACATTTTTGGACAAAAAAGCTGTCGTTTTTTCTTTCACCCTCAATACATTTCCCTTTTTTTATAATTATTCTTGTATATCAAGAAACTGACCATAACTGGAAACAATTAGAATGCAGAAAAACATATATTTACATTTTAAAATATCAATCTTTGCAATTTTCTCATTCTCCCCGAAGCCGGATGGCGGCCATATTGGATTTCCATGATTTGAGGACTTTCCCCCTGGAGGATCCCTTCGGACTTTTTTTCTGTCACATATCCAGGAATCAAAATCTGTTGAGTTTGTTTTTGTTGCAATTTGTGGAAGGTCATCCGACATTTTTCCTGTACTACAAGTCTCCAGCTTCGGCAGAAGTGGCAGAAGGAGAGCAAGGAGTTGACCACTGATGATGTGGTGCTAATCATCTATTCCCAGTTGCCTCGTGCCAAGTGGAAAGTTGGTAACGTCATGGATACCTTTCTGGGGCCAGATAGCCATGCTTGAACTGCCAGGATTCAAGTTCGTGGCAAGAGCTATATTTGACCTCTCGCTAGACTGATCTGGCTGCCAAAGCTTGAGGACAATGAATGAGGAGCGAATGGATTGAGAGACTTTCTTTTTCCACAAATTTGGGGGTGGCTGTGAGAAAGTCTTTGCTGTTTTACCATGTGTATGAACATCTGGTACTGTTGTGCCCATAAATGTTTCATGCAATCTATGAATGCCATGTTAGTGTGTAGTGCAAGCCTGTAATTCTTACCTTTCTTGGTGATTTTCCCACCGGATAAAGGGAGAGCTTCCGGTTTCTTGTTGGTTGGTGTGAGTGGACTTTCACCATTTTGCCTTTGCTTGCTGAGCGAGACTCGCTATTTGTGCCGTTACATTAATAAACCATTGTGCAGAAAGGAACTTCGGTGTCTTGTCTCATCCAAACCGTTTGATCACGGTATTTTCCTGGATCTGCTGTTCATCGTTATCCTCCGCACGAGCAGCCTTTCCGTAGGATTCCAGATCCTACCTTTCACTCATACATTCCCCACTTAATTTACATCAAAATGTCTCCAACACGTCCACGGACGAAGCAACTCCATACAATCCTAACTTTCCGATGAAATTCATCTCTCCCCACAACCATAACTATATGTATATATATATATATATATATATATATATATATATATATATATATATATATATATATATATATATATATATATATAATTGTTACGAATTTGGAATTTGATTGCACACAACATACAGGTTCCTTAAGTCAGCTATGTCGATAAGTGCTTTTGTTCCCTTGATAGCTCACCTTCCATTGTTTAAATGTTTAGAAATCGATTAGATGCGCTGCGGATCGATTTAATAGGGAACGAAACAATGGAGACGTCCCTCCCCCTCTTCTGCGAAGAGGAAGAAGAACCCTGCCGTCCCGTGATTCATGATGTCAACAACTCCCTCCCACCCGTGGGTGAGCGAGGGATGGATCACGAGGGCATGAGTCACGCCGGGTGCGGGGGAGGGGGTCGGAGGAGGATAAAGAGCAGATCCTTTCTTGGTTCGTGTTCGGAGTTGGAGAAGGGAGTTGGTGGGAGTCGTTCAGCAGACCTTCGAGTCCTGTTTGGGTTGAGGCCTTCGGAAGCTTTTTGCTTCTGCAGAGGAGTTGTTCAGCAGAGCTTCGGGTCCTGCTTGGCTCGGTAGGCTTTTTGGAGAGCTGCTTTGTTTGGAAGAAAGCCGGTTGCTCGGCTCGAGCTGCAAATGGTGGCTTCTTCTTCTTCTTCTTCTTGGTTCGTGGAGCTTTTTGTTCTCCGTTTGGTTCCCGGCTTGGTGCGACTCATCGACCTCTTCTTGGAGGTGGTTCCTCGGGGAAGCGACACATCGACGGGAAGGATCGGCGCCTCGTCTCACCAGCACGTGTTGAGAAGCGCGGGAGGATTCGCGGGAGCTCGGGAAGGATCGCAGCTCATGGCGATTGGGTCAAGCTCGCTCTCGCTGGAGCCTGGGTCCGAACAACTTGAAGAACACA